>NC_058162.1:4784084-5150847 GCF_020080835.1 Cotesia glomerata
CTCAAGAAATTTTTCGAGTGCCTGAAAGAAAACTGAAGTTGTGTTGGCCGAAGTAAAAATTTTTCGAAAAATTCTATTTTTGGTGGAAGTAATTTTTTCTTAATTCAAATTATCATAAATACTTGACACAATAAATTTTTATATTTGATCAAGATTTTTAGATGCTTTAGGGAAGCAGCGCCACCTACTTACTTCTATCAAGAACTCAATTTTTTGGAGCAAGAGGCTGAATTTTCTCAAAACAACAAGATTTTCTTGACTTAAATAAATTTTTTTGATTCAAGATACGTATTTCTTAAAGCAAGAAAATTAATTTTGTTGGAATAAGTGAAATTTCTTGTCCAAAAAAATTTTTTTTTTCGCTCAAGAAAATAATTAGGAAGAAAAATATTTTCTTGGCTCAAGTGAACCTTTTTTTCTGAGCTTAGATTCTCAATATTTCTCTTTAATCAACTCTTTCTTTTTCATTAAAATTCAAAAATATCATGTGAAGAAATTCAATAAAATACAAACACTAAAATAACTTTAAATAACAATTGAAATACTAAAATATAGAATAAATACAAAGAGATTGAAAAAAAAAAAAAAAAAAAAAAAAAAAACCCCACACAAAAGTGAAACTAATTATTTCGAATAAAAACCCTTGATTAAATTCTCCAAATTTAATTAAAATATCTGCTGGTATTATTTATTTTTAATTAAAAAAACACACTGAATATTTGGTTTCAATTAAAGCTATTCTTTACTCAACCCACGATCTCGTTTATTTTTTTTAATTAATCTGAGCAAATATTCACGTACAGTTCTGGTTTAAAAATCATATTACATATGTTATCATATTACAACACCATAAAAAAGTTTGACGATCTATAACTACAGAATAACAATAATAATAATTGTAAAAAAAAAAATTGTCTTTTGTGATTCGTGAATATCAACTGGAAAAAAGGTGTCGTAACTCTTTTTCGAATGGTAGCCGACTTATCTAGACTAGAGGGTAGATATCTGGTTATAAAGCAGCCCGCAACTGACAGCCACCCTTTCACTTTAATCCCTCGGCACCTCGGCTCGACAGTTCCATTTACTGTGACGTATCGCTCAGAAAAAAAAATAAAGAAACAAACAAACAAATAAAGTAAAAAATAAAAAAATGATAAGAAAAATTGTCCCCTATTAATTTTAATCCTGAAATAATTCAAAGATTGTATTGAGAAAAAAAATGAATGAAAGGTCGCCGTATCTTGTATCGATAATGGGTAAGTATACAAGTGAGTCGTGTGTGTTATGCTGAACAAATAATGTTTGCAATAACAGTAAAGCGTTATTGCAAGCGTAAAGTATAGCGAAAGATAAATAAAAATAAAAAAATAGTTGTATTTTGGTGCATAGCGTCGAGATAAAGTAAAAAATAAAAAATGGATTTTGCAAAGTGTGTTTTAAGAGGTGCTGTTTTATCTTACTCTCAAGATTGCACGGGTTGTTACAATGTCACTTTATCGGCGAATAATATTCGCGACCGTTAGTACTGCGTGTATGAATACATACATGTGTAATGTTGTATCTTTGTCTAAAACTTTGGCTTAACGATTTTTGAGCTCGTGTGGGCACGAAAGCGACTTGCATATGCCGTGAAGTTTAATGGAGGGGTTTCGCAACAGGAAAGAGGACAGAGGGCTGAGGGGAAAAGAGATAAGATTTATTGTTGGCCAACTTCTTTGAAGTTTATATTCAGCTTGTACTCGATGTTGAAGTAAATTTATACAAACTGTACTTGGTACTCGAGATATTGTATTGAGAGTTAAGATACTCTCGCATCCCAGAGCAATCAAATTATTTTTTGTGATTTAATTCACAGATAAAAGTCATTCGCGCTTAAATGGATAATAAATCTTTAGGTTATTTCATTTTTGCTGGTTTTTTATCGCTATTTACTGTCATTGAGTTTCATAAATTAATTGGTAATTAGTTTTTTTTTTTTTTTAATTCAACAGAGTGAAGACTTATCATTATCAGTTACAATAAAAAAAAAAGTTAACTTAATAAAATAAAAAAATTTTTGAGCGAAGAATAGTATATTACGACCCAAGGCTAGAAAGTTGGATTTCCTGGCGTATGGGATATGATGGTCGAGGCTACGCCTCGGCCATCATATCACATACTTCAGGGCATCCAACATTCTGGTCGTGGGTTGTATACTATTGTTCTTGCTCTCCAGCCGAAAGTACGTAACCCCGGTGAAGGGGTTTTGCAAAACCGAGGCGAAGCCGAGGTTTTGCTGGTCGGGGCGGGCATAATAAAAAAGTAAAAATTAATAAATAAAAAAAAAATAAGTTATTTTAAAGTTTACTAACAAATGCTCTGATTAAGAGAGATAACATGCACAAAACTAGTCACAAATATTTAAACTCGATTTAATAACAAAATTAATTTTTTTAAGTTGATTAAAAATTAGTTTTTAATTAGACGGCTAAGAAAGATTAAAATTAAATTATTAGAAGCTTGTAGAGTATATGGATTGTTTTATAAACATTGCTTTACTAGCTGTCAAAATATAAAAGAAAACAAATAAAATTTACAAAACTGTTATATTATTTTCTAAAATTTTTATATAAATTATTTATGCTGTATTATTATTAAATAGTTCATTAACAATAATCTAGTTAGAAATTATTTTTATTTATTTGACATTTTTTGGTTAGTTTCTGCGCTGACACGTTACATACAGACGATGTTGTGACTGTTATATACAGTTGAAACTCGCTGTATAGGCCCGGTTGCGCCACGAAAATACGAAAGAAAGCGAGGTTCTATGCTGCCGGCCAGAAAATATGCGTAGCGCGCATGCGTTAGAGCAGGCCATAAAAGTTGCTCTTTTTGGAGTAAAGTGCGTCCAGGAAGAGCGTACTTTTGGCTAGGAGAGCAAGAAAAGTTATTTTTATTTTTAAACTAAGGAAAAATTCTCAGTTAAGGGGTTACAGACTCTTAAATCGAAATAGTGACTATTCACTATTTTTGCAGTGCAGAGTAGATCACTAATTCAAATAGTGGTATACTTTTCAATACTAAATAGTGAATAGTCACTATTTCATAGTCGAAAGTCACTATTTCGATTTAAGAGAGTAGGTTTCGCGATTTCAAAAAATCGATTTTTTTTTATTGTCTTATTAACTTGTACAACGTCTCAAGAATATTGTCCTAAATTTTCAAGTCATTGTTCTACATTTTTTTCCACTTTTATTGTCACTCAAAACTTTTTCTCGAAACTATGTTTTCAAAGTCGGTTGTCAAGATTTCTCAAAAACTACTGAACCGATCTTGATCGAATTTCTTACAAGTCTTTGAGATACAATTTTCAAAGACTTGGACGAAGGATTTTTTTTTTCTTTAATTACAACTATTTTTAAAAACAAAAATGCAGAGCAAATTCTAACGAAATTTTAATTTTTTTGTAAAAAGGTCTGCCGAAAATTGAATTTTCTTTTTTTTTTTTTTCCATCGTTCAAGTTCTAGTTTATGGTCTTAACTAAAGGAGGAATTTTTTCAAAAATCAGCCGTTTTTTTACCGACGAAATCTATGTAACCCCCTAAAGAATTTTTTTACTTGAATTGAAATGATGAAGTTCTTCAAAATAATTTTCTTCATTCAAAATTTTTCTCTTGAATCAAGTCAATTTTTTTTCTTTTCATTGTAGGTGTCTACTTAGTCTCCGGTCTAATTATTGTTTGCTTAAGGTCGATAATAAAAAAAAAGTAATAATAATGGTAATAAACGAGTAAAAGTAAAAAAAAGGCATATTTTTACGACACAAGTATACTTAACTAATAAAAACAATAAGTATAAGGTGTACTTGGTGTAAAGTTGTGACAATAAGGTTAATAAAACGAGCAAGTACTTAAACGAGGAGCGAGCACAATAATAAACGTGCAAGAGTGGTAATAAAGAAAGTTTCTGTTTAACGGACGATTGAAGAGTTTAGGGTTAAAGTTATGTTGTGAATTTATAGTTTCAAGTCTTATATTTCACACTGTACATATGTATATATATGGATAGATGTATATATGTATAAAATTCGTGAGAAGTTCATACTGTATTGTACTTTGCGTTAATACTAACTTGACTTAACGATGCGTCGTAATTATTATTTATATGTCCAAGTGCTGGGTTTTTAAATTAGCTTGCGGTTCTGCTGCATTGACAGTCTAGACATTTTAAAAGAGTCTTTCGTGGGATATAAATATTCAATTAATTATAAATAACAGTTAATTTTCAGGCTATTTAATTATAAGTATTTAGTTATGAGTATAAATGTTTCATTAAATTGAATCGCGACCACACACGCCGGCAAAAACATTTCAAATGAAAATGTTAATTGACAATTACAGTGTAAATGTAAATAGAGAAAGGAAGTCCATTTGTACATAATGGAGGGATGTGTGTACTTCTGTCTGCACGTAAGACTTTAAAAAACCGGCGTGTTAAAATAACTGGTGCATTTTCTACGATGCTCGATAAGGATTGCGTGACGATAACTCAACATTTATTAAACATTTACACGTCTTAGTACTGCTATTGTTATTCAAAGCTTTGCATATTTTTCTTAGTTGAGACTGTCGAACAGGGTTAATTAATTTTGATGGAAAAAAGTCTTTTTATTTGTCTGGGACGAATAATTTGTTTAAACACATTTACAGTTTTTACTTTTATTATAAATTTGAATTAATTTTTTTTCAAATTATTGGTATATTTTTAGTCTTTGAACGAATAAATTATTACTAGCAACTGTGCAGTCACTATGTGACTGCCGTGACTTGTGAACTGTAAATAAATGAAATTTTTTTTTATTAAATGATGAATTTTGTTAAATTGCACTGAACTTTCTTAAATATTGACATTTTTAAAGATATAAGCTCATCCCAATGTTACATTCATCAAGAGCTATCATTTGAGTACCCACATGCATTTTTCATATATTTTTCATATATATATATATATATATATATATATATATATATATATATATATATATATATATATATAAAAATTGATGTGGGTACTCAAATGAAAGATCTCGATGAGTGTAACATCGGAATGAGCTTATATTTCTAAAAATGTCAATAGTTTTCAGGATACAAGGTCGTTTCTTAATTATGTTAAATTGCACTGTACCTTTTTAACTATTGACGTTTTTAAAGATATAAGCTCATCCTGATGTTACGCTCATCAAGAGCTTTCATTTGAGTACCCACATGTATTTTTGATATATTTTTCATATATATATATATATATATATATATATATATATATATATATATATATATATATATATATATATGTGAAAAATTGATGTGGGTACTTAAATGAAAGGTCTTGATGAGTGTAATGTCGGGATGAGCTTATATCTTTAAAAATATCATTAGTTGACAAAGTACAATGTAATTTCTTAATTATTGACATTTTTTAAGATATAAACTCATTTTGATGTTACACTAACTGAGACCTTTCATTTAAATACCCACGCGACATTTTTTATATATTTTATATATTGGTATTTGTGAAATATATAAATATATAAAATATATGAAAAATTGATGTGGGTACTCAAATGAAAGGTCTTGATGAGTATAACATCAGGATGAGCTTATATCTTTAAAAATGTCAATAGTTCACAAGATACAAGGTCATTTCTTAATTATGTATCTAGAGACAGAGCATTTTCAAATTCAGCCTAAATACTTATCATCATAAATTGACTATTGGTGAAAATGATAAAAAAAACCTTTAAAAGGCACAACTCCAGGCATAACAATACCAAATTTAATCATAAAAATCCATTTTATTATATAAATACAATGGCGACAGAATTTATCTTATTCTCTTAATAATATAGATTATTATTATTATTATTATTGACATAATAATACAAGGAAGTACAAGTTCCGGATATGAATTTAAAATGTAATGAGTAAGTGTAATATCGAAAAAATAGCTGTGCATTTAAGACTTATTAGCATTGAATATTAAACCCGCGATGTTGTTGCAGCATGACTCGTATTGTCGCATTGAATATTGTGGAGGCGACTCACAATGCCCACAAAGTGAGTAACGCAAATGGCACATAACAACTTACGTGTTATAACAGCGCGTTGTTAGAGTTAATGACAGGCAACGCCTGTAGATGCAAGTTACTGGATCTAACCGTCCTCGCAACTCCCAACTGGCAACGGTACATACACCTTTTTATTTATCGTTTCACTGTTGATTATTGGTCTATAAATTATTCTAGTATAATGACGACTAATACTATGTTATAATTACGATTAATTATGGCACCTCAATGATCAATTTCTCTATCCTTTATATTTTTATATTTTCATACCTAGTGATCACGATCTTACGCAGAACAATTCATCAATCAACCTGATTTCTTTTTTCTAGCCTTCGAAAGAACAAGATTGATGAACCTGCGGAATATCAGAACTCAAATCATACTCGTTAATTTTTTATCGATGAATGAGTGTTAAAACCGAGAGAGTTACAAAAATGGCCGACATAATCTTCTATTGCAAGCATTAGAAAATGCTAGAGGCGCCACCTGTTGGTAGTTTGACGAATGAAAAGTCACTAACGAGAAATAACTCGCCGGTCATCTATATTAATAGAAGAATAAGAAAAATTTTGTTTCCAGGATAGTCATGCGATGGAATCGGTTTTTTTAGTGAAATTTAGTGTTATTGCAAAGGTTTTGACTTGAATTTGTGCCTTTTCAAGGTTTCATTTCATTCTCACAAATAGTAAATTTATTATGATAAGTATTTAAACTGCATTCAAAAATGCTCTATCTCTAGATACATAATTAAGAAATGACCTTGTATTTTGTGAACTATTGACATTTTTAAAAATATAAGCTCATCCTGATGTTATACTCATCGAGACTTTTCATTTGAGTACCCACATCAATTTTTCATATATTTATATATATTATATATATGAATATATGAAAAATATGTCAAAATCCATGTGGGTACTCAAATTAAAGCTCTTAATGAGTGTAACATTGTGATGAGCTTACATCTTTAAAAATATCAATAATTAAGAAATTACCTTGTATCTTGTGAACTATTGACATTTTTAAAGATATAAGCTCATCCCGATGTTACACTCATCGAGACCTTTCATTTGAATACCCACATCAATTTTTTATATATTTTATATATTTATATATGTTATATATATATATATGAAAAATTGATGTGAGTACTGAAATGAAAGCTCTTGATGAGTGCAACATCGAGATGAGCTTACATCTATAAAAATATCAATAATTAAGAAATGACCTTGTATCGTGAACTATTGACATTTTTAAAAATATAAGCTCATCCCGATGTTACACTCATCAAGACCTTTCATTTAAGTACCCACATCAATTTTTCATATATTTATATATATCATATATTTATATATGTCATATATTTATATATCATATATTTATATATATATGAAAAATATATAAAAATGCATGTGGGTACTCAAATGAAAGCTCTTGATGAGTGTAACATTAAGATGAGCTTATATTTTTAAAACGTCAATATTTAAGAAAGTACAGTGCAATTTAACAAAAATCATTATTTAATAAAGCAAAATTTTAATTTTTTTTAGTTCATAAGTCACGACAGTCACAAAATGACTACAAGGTTGCTAGTCATTAATGGAATATTTAGTGAGTTTCACGTGAAAATGGAGTACTTTGTTTGAATTTTTGAATAAAAATTCGAAGTCAATGAGAAATAATGAGCCCTTGGATAGCAAGGTCGCGTTTGAAGGTTCGAGGGGATTTTAATTACTGCTGTGTACATATTTATAAATACCTTGGTAGATATTCTTAGGGTCTTTGTCATCGAAAGTATGTAAATGCTACAAGTATAAATTGAATTAATAATTATATGGATATGTATATAAGAGAGAGAAGAAGAGAGACTGAGGATAAAGATGAGTATGAAGGGCGACTTTATCGACCATAAAACATCTGTGTAATAAAATTTGCTGAGAACGTGGTGCATATTTTAAGAAATTAATTCGTCGAAGGACAAATTACTTGTGTCCCACGGGAAACGTTCCGACATTTCTTTATTCACAACTCAAATATTATTATCATTATTGTTTTTCTCATACGCTCTTAAGAGTATTTACCGATGTATATTTAGAGTGCAGGAGTGAGATTAAGAGGAGAAAAGAAAACAGCTGGAGATTAACGAGAAAAACATGGATCCTTATTCTCATATAAGCATGAACATCTTGTATCAGATCATGATGATCTTCGTCAGCTTGATATTCACAATATTTTCATTGGTTATCATTTTTTAAGCTTTTTTTCAGTACTGGTTCAGTACTCTAAAGTGTACTCACCATGGAGAGTTATGCACTGCGAACATTAACAAGCTTCGCCACTAATTTAAACATTAATAAATCATACTTTTCATGACATGTCTGCTACATTGTTTGGAATATATATATATATATACATATATATTCACATAAATACACAAATTATCATTATTGTTATTGTTATTATTATTATTATTATTATTGTATGAGTGGTTAATTTATATACATACCAAACTTTCATTTACAGGAATTTTGACATGTACGAAAATCGGCTCATCAGTTAGATGTCTTTAAATTTTTTATTACAATTATTCTTTGATATTATTCAAGTTTAATAATAATAATAATAATAATAATAATAATAATAATAATAATAATTTAAAATTTATAGTTCAGAAAATAATTTCTTAATCTTTTGCCATTGAAAAAAAGTGTTCGGCCCTGGGCTACGCTAAAAATATATAGACATTGTTTTTTTGTTTTAAATTAATTAAATATTTGATGGTAATATTTCAGCTCCCTAATGTTTCCGCTCAACTGGACGGATGCGGCCGTCGGCCGTTTACTACAACATTTACATTTATATTTACTTTAAGCTGGTAGTAAGCATTAATGTTTTGAGTCGTGTACTTTAATACACTGCTAATGTAAAATATAAAACGTAATCACTTATTTATATTAATAGGTTATGTTTAATGTTAAAAGCCTTAAGTAGTTGTTAATGTGATAATGTGGTACTACTTTCTTGTATATTAATTCGAAAAATTACATACAAAATTTTTTTTTTCCAAAAAAACTTTTGAAAAAAATTGATAAAAAATTTTATTATCTAAAAAAAATGATATTTTAAAAAAATGAAAAAAAAATGTATTATTATTTATTTATTCAAAAAAATTAATTAAGGTAGTTGGGTCATGCGAGCAAAATTTTAAGAAACCTTCCAAATTTATAATATAAGTAATTAAATGCATAATGCACATACTGTTAAAATTTGGAGACAAAATTCTTGACTCAAGAAAATTTTCGGGTGTCTGAAGGAAGACCAAAATTGTGTTGACTGGAGTAGAAATTTTTCTTGAAATTCTATTCTTGGTGGAAGTCATTTTTTCTTAATTCAAATTATCATAAATACTTGATACAATAAATTTTTATATTTGATCAAAAATTTTAGATACTTTAAGGAAGCAGCGCCGACTTCAGCTGAGAAAAAAATTTTCTCACCTTGAGAAAAAAATTTTCTCTTGAATATTTGATACCCATTTTATATTATTTTAGCGTGTAATTATACATATTGATTGAAAAAAAAATGATTCAATATTATTTGATCTTCCCATTTGACATGTTAATCAATGAAAATATTAATGAAAATTTACTTCTATCTTTATACTTAATTTTTTGGAGCAAAAGAGCAATTTTCTCAAGACAAGAAAATTTACTTCTATCAAGAACTAAATTTTTTGGAGCAAGAGGCTGAATTTTCTCAAAACAACAAGATTTTTTTGACTTAAATAAATTTTCTTGGATCAAGATGTATTTCTTACAGCAAGGGAATTAATTTTGTTGGAATGAGTGAAATTTCTTGTGTCAAAAAAAATTTTTTTTTGCTCAAAAAAATAATTAGGAAGAAAAATATTTTCTTGGCTCAAATGAACTTTTTTTTCTGTCTACTTTCATACGCTATTAAAATTATTTGAACTCTGAAAATTGACGTTTTTATTTCTTAAAAAAAAAAATTCCTACCAGTTTTAAAATGATAATAAAAAAATTTTCTTTAAACTCTAAACTACTCATTGCATGTGTTTAATTTATATTATTAATATTATTGATAATTTTGTCAAAATTGACCGCGTATTAATAAAATAATAAAAATAGAATTTTTGTTGGAAAAAAAAGAATTATAAATAATCTAAAGATGAATATGCGGATAAATATATATATAAAATATGTGAGAAAAATTAGCAACGGTTGTCGAGACAGCGGTAGTACCACGAAGTGCGCTATGTACTCTTGAACGAAAGCCTTGAAGTGCAGATTGCGTGTGGGTCACGAAAGTGGCGATGACTCGAGAAGAGAGAACCATACACTGAGCGCTGAATAGGGAGTATAGTAGAGTATAGAACAGAATAGCGATATGAGTACACTTATACACATATACATTCATACATTTATAAGAAAGATGGATAGATAGATAGATTTATTACTTCGCGGGGCACACAGTCCACACACATGAGCGCTGCTCTAACGTGGTTGCGTATATTTATGCGCCCAAGGCCATCGAGAAAAACATAAGGGGATATAAGGAGACTTCTGTCAACAAAAAATTCAAACATGTTCAGACAAAACAGAATTAAGTATTTTTTGGTCCCCTCGCTCCTATCCCTCGCGTGCTTTTTCTCCTTTTGGTTAAAAAAAGCTCAAGCCGCACTGTCTGAGAAGCTTTTTTCTGCCTAACGAATGTGGGAACCAATCTCTGTTTGTCTTAGTCTTCCAGTTGAATTTCTGTATAAACAAACTGTAGTACGTATTTTTTTCAATAAATTATCAATAACAACTCATAACATAGTTCTTATAAAAAATTACGACGGTATATTTCATCTTCTAGTCGTTTTAAATTTGCCGCCTTGTTTAGTTCGCAATGACACCGCTGTTCGAAGCTAAAATGGTTTTTGTGGCTAAACGGAAAGGATTTCTGGGCCGATTTTTTATTGAAATATCGAATTTACTGTTCTGAAGGAAAGAAAAAAGAAATCAAGTCAATTGGTTGATTTTTTTTAGAGTTATTGTTGCTACACTGATAGAAGGATTTAGTTTTATTCAATAATATTTAGTAACAGATACTAAATAATTTTAAGTAACAAACCTTTCATTACCAAATATTTAGTAATAAGTACTAAATTATTTATTAAAGCCCATTTAGTTCCCCCAAATAAATATTTAGTAGTATTTAGAAAAAGATTTATTGGTACTCAATAAATCGTTTATTGGTATCAAAGAAATTAATTTTTTAACTAATTTTAGCGTGTAACCTAACTTTTAACTTGAAATAAATAAAAAATAAATAATTTTAAGTAAAAATATAAGGTATTATATAGAAAAGAATCTCATTAAATTATATTTTTTTGTTTGAGACATTTATAAAATTTAAAATTAAACAAGTTTTTAACATATCAATAATAGACAAATTAAAAAATGTAAACTAAACTCCACTAAAAAAAGACATAAATAGAAGACATTTATTGGGAGTATGTGTATTTTTAAAGGTTTAATAAATCTCCCAAAATCGAGCTGAATAAAATAATCTAAGTTAGTGAATAGGTTATGTATCATATAAACATTGAAATTAAAGCATAGCCATCTACCGACAATACTTGCCAAAGAAATATTTAATACCTGTTACTAAATATTATTTGGTGGAAATAAATATTTATTTCCATGTAATAAGGCTTTGTTCATATAAAGAAATCATTTATTAAACTATAACAAATATTATTGATGGGTACAAAATATTTGTTTCTCCCAAATAAATGAATAAAAATTTTGTTACTAAATCAGTTTAGTACTCCGTACTAAATCCTTCTATCAGTGTAGTGTGTGTAGTAGTTTGTGAAAATAACAGCGTATTTTTTGATGATTTAATCGAAATTTCTAAATTAAATTGATAAATATTTAAATAAATTTGAACTCAAAAAGTTAAATTACAATTTGAATCACAACATATCGACTTCGTTATAATATAAAGTGTTTTTGAAATTATTAGACAGTCGTAAAGTTGACATTGACGAGCTGGTATCATTGATCTCTACCAGCTGGTAGCCAGAGCCACTTAGATTGGATTTGTGTAGTAGAAATAGGATAATTGCCGAGATATATTCCTCGGGAAGGAGACTCGGCTTAATTCCGATCAACGACTCTTATACACAATATACTTGCAGACATAGTTGAAACAGACCATAATTTATGAGAACCAGCAGTTGGTGTACGGGCATAAAACCGACAGATATATCTCAAGCATTTATGTGTATGTGGGCACCTTTTAGGAATAGGAGACGTAGAAAGCGGTCACGAGGTGATTACGGCAAAAACTTAACCAGCTATGGTACAATTCCTGTTCAGTTACAACTTCCAACTTCTGGGTTAACGCTAACGTTTATGTCGACGTAATAAGGTTCGTTGTCTCGTGACGTTAAATGTTGATACACTTTACAGAAAGACGAGTACTCTATCAGTTATCTGTTTGTCTATGTGTCTGTTTGTGTGGGCTTCGGCAAAAACTGTTTTGTTATTTGCTTCCCACGTTTCAGAGTAACGAGCATTAAAAAGTTGTCTGTACTTATACTGGGACTTGAACTTGCTCCTAGATTTATGCTTTTATCCAACATTTCCGCTTTCAAATGTCTAATTTAATATAACTAATACAAAATTCTTGCTTCAATAAAAATATCACATTTTTCGCGCCGTATTTGTCACAAAAGTCCTCGCAGTAATTGATTGGATGGGACGATCGACCTGATTTTCAATAGGGATGTCAAATTCATTGTTTTTAAATTAAACTACACAGAAAGAAAAAATTTCTTGAATGGAGAACAAAACTCTTGGCTCAAGAAAATTTTCGGCTGAAAAAAAATTTTCTCACCTTGAGAAAATTTTTCTCTTGAATATTTGATACCCATTTTATATTATTTTACCGTGCAATTATACATATTGAATGAAAAAAAATGATTCAATATTAATGAAAATTTACTTCTATCTTTATATTTAATTTTTTGGAACAAGAGAGAAATTTTCTCAAGACAAAAAAATTTACTTCTATCAAGAACTAAATTTTTTGGAGCAAGAGGCTGAACTTTCTCAAAGCAAGAAGATTTTCTTGACCGAAGAAAAAAATTCTTGGCTTAAGAAAATTTTCGGGTGCCTGAAGGAAGACGAAGTTGTGTTGGCCGAAGTAAAAAATTTTTCTTGAAATTCTATTCTTGGTGGATGTAATTTTTTCTTAATTCAAATTATCATAAATACTTGATACAATAAATTTTTATATTTGATCAAGATTTTTAGATACTTTAGGGAAGCAGCGCTACTTACTTCAGCTGAGGAAAGAATTTTCTCACCTTGAGAAAATTTTTCTCTTGAATATTTGATACCCATTTTATATTATTTTAGCGTGCAATTATACATATTGAATGAAAAAAAATGATGAAATATTATTTGATCTTCCCATTTGACATGTTAATCAATAAAAATATTAATGAAAATTTACTTCTATCTTTATATTTAATTTTTTGGAGCAAGAGAGAAATTTTCTCAAGACAAGAAAATTTACTTCTATCAAGAACTAAATTTTTTGGAGCAAGAGACTGAATTTTTTCAAAACAACAAGATTTTCTTGATGTCATAAAAAATTTTTCTTTTGCTCAAGAAAATAATTAGTAATAAAAATATTTTCTTGGCTCAAGTGAACCTTTTTTTCTGTGTCAGAAAAAATAATTAGGTCGTTTGGTTCATTATTCTAGCCGCGATTGTGTTTACAAAAATTATCCAGACTGAATTTCTTAGCAGGGATTTTTTTTTTTTTAAGCTTTGGTATAATATAATAAATATATATTGATGGAGACAGTTTGTAGTAATATCTGCTAAATTTATTCGACCTGAGACCTCAGCAGACTCTTTTGCGTGACCCACATGTCTCGGCACTCTCATGAGTGTCTTGTTACAACAGCGGTACCTTTTTTGTCTGACATTAATTCCCACATATGATCTATAATTCTCGGAGAATCGTCAGGTTGACCTAATAATAACAATAATAATGATAGAAATAATAATATTAAAAAAACAAAGAATGAGACTCGACTTTCATTAATTTTTGTGTATGTCAAGTATAATTAATTCGTGCGAATAATAAACTCCAAGAAAAAATATGTAATTATCATAATGTGTTTATAATAAATAATAAAAAAATTTGCTCGGTGAATTTCTACGGTGAGTTATTGATAGATGGAATGTTTGGGATGGAGGGTGATGAAAGATATGGTGGTGTAGATAATTCGGTGGCTGGAAGGCTTCTGGAAGGCTTCTGAAGACAACTCACCTAGCTAAGCCTTAGGAGCAGAGGCTTGAGAGGGCGACAGTAGACTAGACAGTATATAGTATCAAGAAACCAGTAGAGGCTTTGGATAGCCTCCCTCGTCGTCACCCGGACGCGATAATGGGAATAAGGTCCTTACCCTCCTTATCCCTCACGCCCGGTTACTCCAGCTAACGACATTTAAATTCTATTAACCGCCTGTGAACATTCAGCTAACATTCACTCACGACTGATTCTATCCAAAAATCCGTAACTCTCTTCACCTAAATCTTTTGCGACTCGCCTCTTTATAATTCCATTAAACTTATTTTTATCTTTTTAATTATCAACATTTTTATAAACTGTACTAGACTTTCTTTGGATTAAAAATTTTTTAATTTTTAAAAATAAAAAAATTTATTTAAATAATCTTACGTGCAATAGAAAGATAAAAAGAAAATCTACATTGAAGTTACTTAATTTTTTAAAAATACACAGAAAAAAAGGTTTACTTGAGCCAAGAATTCTTAATTATTTTCTTGAGCGAAAAACAAATTTTTTTTTGACACAAGAAATTTTACTTATTCCAACAAAATTAATTCTCTTGCTTTAAGAAATACGTATCTTGATCCAAGAAAATTTATTTAAGTCAAGAAAATCTTGTTGTTTTGAGAAAATTCAGTTTCTTGCTCCAAAAAATTTAGTTCTTGATAGAAGTAAATTTTCTTGTCTTGAGAAAATTTCTCTCTTGCTCCAAAAAATTAAGTATAAAGATAGAAGTAAATTTTCATTAATATTTTTATTGATTAACATGTCAAATGGGAAGATCAAATAATATTTCATCATTTTTTTTCATTCAATATGTATAATTGCACGCTAAAATAATATAAAATGGGTATCAAATATTCAAGAGAAAAATTTTCTCAAGGTAAGAAAATTTTTTTCTCAGCTGAAGTAGATGGCGCTGCTTCCCTAAAGTATCTAAAAATCTTGATCAAATATAAAAATTTATTGTATCAATTATTTATGATAATTTGAATTAAGAAAAAATTACTTCCACCATGAAAAGAATTTCTCGAAAAATTTTTACTTCAGCCAACGTAACTTCGGTCTTCCTTCAGGCTCCTGAAAATTTTCTCGAGCCAAGAAATTTGTTATCCAATCAAGAAATTTTTTTTTCTCTGTAGACGCTCTTTGGAATAAAAATTTTTGAATTTTTTAAAACAAAAAAAGTTTATTTAAATAATTTTATGTGCGATAAAAAAATAAAAATTGGAATTGGATTTCAAAAAATTGATCATTAATGCTTAAAAAAAAAAAAAAAATAACATTACCGATAATCAAAAAAAAAAAAAATTTCATCAAAATTAAAATGTTTATCTACGATTTATCAATTAAAAATAAATTAATATAACTTCTAATGTCAACATCAGCGAACAAGAATGTTGTAAAATAAAAATAAAGATAATAAAGAAATAATGAAATGAAAGAGAACGACAACGACCGTGTTCAAGGCTGCGAAAATATAAAGAGACATATTAGTTCGAGTTCTTACATAACTATCAGAGCTCAAATATACATTACACGAATAGGACATACAGTCAAGCACTGCGATATAAATTTTCTATTTATATTCATCTATAATTATAATTCATCCAAGCACACATGAAAGAAAAACAAAGCGAATGTTAATTAAGTCGAGATAATTGTTGTACCACGTGATAAATGGATTTCTTGTTGTCGTAGATTTTAATATGCAGTTAAAGACAAAGGTAGAAAAACATAAAACATACTCTTACACACGTATCGATGATTATCCTCAGCTTAATTGAAATGACTGTAATGGATTTGGAGACGTAAACAAGATTATACATAAACAGCTTTGTTATGTGCGCCGAGGGTGCGGTTACTTCGTTCTCAATGGTTATTTTTACGTAATTTAAATGCTGACAACACTCGCTAACTCTCTTTAGAATTATTCTCGACGGAAACCAGATAGAAGATGGAGGACAGAAGATAGAAGATAGGTTATGGGCCCAGTAACGTTATGGGGTGGATATTTATATGTAAATTACAAACTTTTATGCTTGGGGTGGGAAACGAGCGATACATCCATACATCTATACGATACGTTTGTACTTACAGTTGAGGGGTCGGGGGTGTTTCAGGGGTGGTAAGGAAGAAAGAGCTCGTTCTGGGGTGAATGAGATAGCTGGTGGTCCCGAAGAACCCATTACTTCTACTAGAAGACGCCCAGTCACTTCTGCAAGGGAACAGAAGGGTTCGCACGGTGAAGTATGCTTTACTTTGTTCAATTTATTTATAAGTTTCTAAGAATTCGGAACAATGAACAGTTTAAAATTTATTTTGTTAAATAAATAAAGCTAATTATTTTGAAAGGATGTTGGTAGACATTTATAGGGATTTTCTGAGGGTATATTCCTAGGTCTTGGAGGAAAATGGAAGAAATCGACTAATTAGTTTGGGAGTTATATCTGTTACAACTTTCTTAACTTTGATCACCATGAAAAAAAATATTTTTTCCACTTTTCAAGAAATTAGAATGAAAAAAAAATTTATATAGAAAATATGTATTGAAATATGAAAAATATTTACAAAATATAGGTAAAATATAAATTAAATTTTTATAAAAAATATGTTTTGAATAAAATGTGTATAAAAAGCGTTAATGTACGAATTTTTACAATGTATCATTTTGAAATGTAAAATAATGAAAGTGCAGATTTTTTTCCTTTGATGAAAAGAAATTTATTTGTACTAGCAACCTTGCAGTCACTTTGTGACTGCCGTGACTTGTGTACTGTAAATAAATAAAATTTTGCTTTATTAAATAATGACTTCTGTTAAATTGCACAGTACTTTCTTAACTATTGACGTTTTTAAAGATATAAGCTCATCCCGATGTTACACTCATCAAGAGTTTTCATTTGAGTACCCACTTGCATTTTTGATATATTTTTCATATATACATATATATATATAATATATATAAATATGTGAAAAATTGATGTGGGTACTCAAATGAAAGGTCTCGATAAGTGTAATGTCGGGGTGAGCTTATATGTTGAAAAAAGTCAATAGTTCACATGATTCAAGGTAATTTCTTAATTATTAACATTTTTAAAGATATGAGCTCATCCTGATGTTACACTCATGAAGAGCTTTCATTTGAGTACTCACATGGTATTTTTCATATATTTTATATATATAATATTTGTGAAGTATGTAAATATATAAAATATATGAAAAATTGATGTGGGTACTCAAATGAAAGGTCTCGATGAGTGTAACATCGGGATGAGCTTATTTCTTTAAAAATGTCAATAGTTTACAATACACAAGGTCATTTATTAATTATGTATCTATAAATAAAGCATTTTCGAATGCAATCTAAATGATTATCATAATAAATTGACAGTGTGAGAATGATATGAAACCTATAAAAGGCACAAATTTAAGTCAAGAGCTTCGTAATGACTCTTTTAATAATAATAGATTTAATGACTCTTTTAATAACATAGATTTACTTACAGAAAGACACACTGAACATTTATGACAATGTAAAAGCGAGCTTACCTAAAACAGAAAAAAATAAAATAAAGTTAAAAAGGTTTCCATCGTGAATAATCAATAATTAATTGCATCGAAATAAAGTTATCTGGTAAAACGAGTCGGAAAGAGGTTAACGTTTGCCGACAGACCAGAGACCAGCTACTGTACGTGTTCTGCCTGCTAACAAAGTAACACATGTACTTGTTAAACTACCAGTTCTACAATAACATAATATAATATAATAACCATAATGATAACAATTGTAATTATTATGATAAAAAAAGTACAAGTAGTTGATAATTAACAATGTGATCTATCTACTCTGAAATGGTGAATTGAATTTTTAAATACGAACACCTTAAATCTTAAACGATGCAAAAAAAATTACGTACAGACGGATGGCTTTTAAGCAATAAAATCAGGGATGGCGCGATGCGCGAATGAGAAGTTTACGCGAGAATACTTGCGGATAAAGCGAGGGAAGAAATGAGGGAATGTGATCTAATATATAATATATGAGAAAGATTCTATGGAGATACTAAATATTATGTGTTCGATGTTGGATGTCACATGTGCAAAATAAAGTAACTGGAATATGAGCAGGAAAACTGTTAACTGAACTGTAACTAGTTAAAGCCGAGATGAGATTACACTTCACAGGGAAGTTCCAACCGGTTAGCTAAGCTTGTTGTTTGTTGATAAATTATGTCTATCAATATTCTTATTCATTGATAATTATTACTGATAAGTTGCTTTATGGATGTAAAATATTTTTTTTTTACTAAGTAAAGATACACAGTAAGAAATTTTGCGTCATTGCGCACTTGCGTCAAAAAATTTAGTGTTAAATATTTAATAATTTTATGTGTAAATTTAACACTTACTCTATTAAATCAACACAAATAAGTGTTAAATATTTAATATAAAAATTTTTAACACAAAATTTTTCGACACAATCACGCAAAATTTTTTGCTGTATATTTGGTAGTATTTTTATGATAAATTTATTTATTTGTTGGTAACTTTGAATATTAAACGATTAACTATCAAAATTTTGTGATTATTATACGTGAAAAAAAATTTTATGCACACTTTTTTCAATGAAGAAAACATATTTGCAATTTAAATATATATAGTTCATTTCGTGCTCTGAAGCTTGTGAGAAGATTTACGCGGGCGACATCTAGCGGTAAAAATGGAAACTAAACTCAGAAATAATAATAGGGGCAAAAAGATATTTTTCATACACAGAACAAAAAATTTTTTGACTGGAGAACAAATTCTCGGCTCAAGAAAATTTTCGGGTGCCTGAAGAAAGACCGAAGTTATGTTGGCCGAAGTAAAAAGCCTTCTTGAAATTCTATTCTTGGTGGAAGTATTTTTTTCTTAATTCAAATTATCATAAATACTTGATACAATAAATTTTTATATTTGATCGAGATTTTTAAATACTTTAGAATAGCAGCGCCACCTACTTCAGCTGAGAAAAAAATTTTCTCACCTTGAGAAAATTTTTCTCTTGAATATTTGATACCCATTTTAGATTATTTTACCACGCAATTATACATATTGAATGAAAAAAAATGATTCAATATTATTTGATCTTCCCATTTGACATGTTAATCAATAAAAATATTAATGAAAATTTACTTCTATCTTTATATTTAATTTTTTGGAGCAAGAGGCTGAATTTTCTCAAAACAACCAGATTTACTTGACTTAAATAAATTTTCTTGGATCAAGATACGTATTTCTTAAAGCAAGAGAATTAATTTTGTTGGAAAAAGTGAAATTTCTTGTCAAAAAAAAATTTTTTTTTGTTCAAGAAAATAATTATGAAGAAAAATATTTTCTTGGCTCAAGTGAATCTTTTTTTCTGTGTACTTTTTTTAGTTTTGCTTGAAATAAAATCCTGAAAATTCAATAACTTGTTAATTTTCACAAGGAATTTATTACTTTGCAGCCCGAAAAGCGCGGGTTCGAATCCTGGACAGAATTTTTTTTTTGTTTCATGATAATAGATTTAGAAAAAAAATTGAACCAATAACAAAAATGAAATAACATTTAAAAAAGATAAGAATCAAAACGTGCCAGTACTAGCTTCTGCGGAAGCTAAGCTCTTTGGAGCATGAACATGATAAGTCTAACACTAGTCTTACCGCTCGATCGAACACGTACCTGGAGATACCCCGACAAGGGATCGAGATATTCCAGTACACACAGATACTCATACTCATACTAAAACTTACACAACCATCAATACTCGTTTCTTGCTCCTCACAGTCCATCTGCAGGTAAGACTTGGCCTGCCAGTAATAAGAATTAGCAACACTCGATAAGTAAACTAGACCATGTTAAATAAGGAGAGAGATCTCGGTGGGTCTTAATTACCGCTTTAAATTTGTTCCCTGCTTTCACAACTTATAAATTCCATTTTTTCCCTTTCGGAATAAGCAATCGGAAATCAGAATTCACGACATGCTATCCGAGAACCAGAGGGACCGGCAAATCGGTTCAGTTTGATACACAAATCCGTATGCTGTGTGTGTCTTATGTAACATGTAGGTTCTATGTAGAATAACGTGGCACCCAGATAAAAGTTGCTAGTGGGTAGTTTTAAGTTTGAGTTTGAGTTTAGTTCGAGTTGGATGGACCAGTTTGCTGAGAACTCGACAAAGAGACATCAGTCACCGGTCCTAGGGCAGCCAACAAAGGAATACCAATGACGCGAAATGGCGCACGTTGACACGCATGTCAATCGATTGCGACACCTCCCCTTGGATTTAGGTTACCGTTCCCAACGCTATTAGTTACTAGCACGTGGACAAATCTTATCCTTTCAAGGATCAGAGGGCAGTTTTTTGTTTACTTTATCCAAATTTGTTCAATGTTCCTAAAGATCGATTGGGCTTACTCGATAAGACTTTGATACAGGTTTATCTGGTGATATACGGCTATATCAGGCTGTATATCATAATAAAAAATAAATTTTCAATATTAACAGATTTTTGAGGAAAATGTACTTCAGTTATTACCTCATATGTTATGTCTTACATCTCAGAATTGATCAAATAGTTGATTTAACGAAATAACAATGATACACACTGATAAAAAAATTAACTTGACTCAAGAAAATTATTTTCTTCGAAATGGTATTCTTGGTTCAAGATTTTGGCTCTTGAGTCAAGTTAATTTTTTTATCAGTGCACGGAAAGTAAATTAAAGGAATTTTTACTATTTTACTATTGTAATTTTTACTAAATTGTCGATTATTAAAATAGCTTTCCATAAAATTAAGACGAACTTATTTTATAGCAACATATTTCTTTAAATTATTACAAATAGATAAGCCAACTTATTTGAGTGAACAATTTATTGATATTGATACTCGACGATCACAAAGATTAGCTCACAAATCAAATAATGTTAACTTTGAAATTCCGCATTTTACATTAAATTATTATGAAAATTCATTTGTTATCACTGTTATTCGTCTCTGGCAAACATTGCCTCATTGCAAACATTTAATATCATTAATATCTAATAGAGATATAATATTTAGATTTGAATCATTCAAATAATTTATAATTGGATTATTGCTACGTCAGAATATTAAAAAATCACCCCTTAAAAAATAAGGAGTTAGACAAATTGCTAATTAGACCGTTGATATGTGCATGTGAACTTTACAATTCAACTATTGTAAAAATCTACAATCGGTTTTATTCATAGAAATTTTAGAGAGGGAGAGAGACAAAAGGTTGGACTAATTGGTACCTGTACAGTAACCGAAACAAGAAACCGAAATTTTCGTCCTATCCGGGAATCGAACCCAGAACTTTTTATTGGCAGCCAGAAACTCTCCCTCTACGCTATCCTAGTTAAACTACTATCAATAACCTTTAATATTCACATTAACTTGGAGTCTAGCGCTGTGAACAGCCATCTCTCACACTAATTGCAAAACATTCCAATTCAACTATTGTAAAATTTGGAAATTTTAATCGCTTACTTTTTACAATAGTAATGTCGTATTTTTTCATGAATAAATTTTTCTTCTAAAATATTTGACAATTACTAGTAATAAAAGTATAGCCCAGCTTTACAATAGCTGTATCGTAAATTTTCCCAAAAATTTTTTTCGTGTAGATGAGCTTTTTAGAAGAATCAAAAAAATTATTTTAATTTTGGAATTTCATTTTTGAAACTCAACTCTCCTATAAGGAGATGATTCAGTGATCATGCGCCCTCTGTTGGATATTGCCAATACTTAGTTTGGTCAAAAAATTGTATATGGGCACATCAGATCATGATAGGTCCGGTATGATTATATCAAGTTAGATATGGCTTGAAATGGTGAATATGTGACAAATTTTTATATCAGGCTATAAAAAATTATGCATGAACATATCGGACAAGGCCAAGTATGATGATATCAAATTTTTTCCGTACGTATATGTCAGCAATTTTTTTCACGAATAATCGAAATAAGAGATGAAAACAAAATCGGTAGATAGTGAGAAGAAAAAAAGGAATCATCCGACAATTCACTTCACTTGTTTTCTCCAGTGTTCATCTCAGAAATAAAAGTGCGGGGCAGGAGGTGTTGTAGTCGTCGACTTTCTCAGTTTTTGTCTTGGGTGTCTGGGGTCTGAGTCTCCACCGCCCTCTTAAATCTCTCTTGTTTCCGGTTGAGCGTACATTCTTTGCGAATTGAGTAGTCGAGTTCAGAGGGCTCTGGGCTGAGAATTCTCACCGAATATTGCTCCAGGCCGGAAAATACTCTAGGTATATAAATATATATATATATATATATATATATATATATATATATATATATATATATATATGTATGTGGGTGGGTGTGTATGTATTATATTATATAAAACTCGGGATGTGAAACAGCAAAAAATGTATATGTAAAAAAAAAAAATAACAAGTTATAGCTGAGAAATAAAGGCGTTTGCTTTTACAAAAACAGCTGCTACGTTAAATCGAAAAGGAACTTTTTCTTTTGATTTTTTATGCCCGTTATTTTTTTATTTTATTGCCAGGGGTGGTGATAAAAGGAACCAAGATGCTTTAATTCTCATCTGCTGCTTCCCATGTTCGTATAACAGCTCATCTGTGTTTTTGCAAGCTTGCAAAAAACTAAATTTGCAATTTTTAATAGATATATTTTAGAGTTAAATAATTAATCTAATGTAATAGGTCGTATGTATCTGGTGCAGAAATGTGGTAAGATAGTGGTTGGTAGAAGTGTAGACGCTAGTAGTGAAGGTCTGATTAAACTTCCTCTTTCAAGATTTAGAGTTGTATAAGTTTGTTAATGCAAGTAAGGGGAGTTTTGCAGACCACTTAAAACTATACTACACCAAATGAATCTCTGCAAGTGCACAGTCTCTATTTTCTGGTATGCTCCTATTGCTTCTGGTATTTTGTTTCCTCTTTTGTTAGTTACGATCCTCTGAAATTACGGATTTTACGCCAGATTTAATACACTCATAACTTTTCTTTTTCACATTCTTCTGCTAATTTTTGAATTTCATTTATTTTTTATCCATTGAGAAAAGAAAAAATAATAAAAAAAAACAACAATAAGAGCGTGTAAGATATTATTTCCTTTAAAACAAATATTCACAAGTCTAAATTGTATTGTAATAATGAAACCACAAAACAAAAGAAAAATTTGTCTGATAGCAAAACAATTTTGATTCAAGAAACATTTTTTCTTCAAAAGTTGATTTTTGGTTCAAAATTTCTAGCTGTCTTAATTCAAGAAATAAACTCTTCAGACTAGATGTAGATATATTTCATTCAAGAATTTTTATCTCTTGGTTCAAGATAGGCGATAACATGATCCAAGATATTACCGACTTGTATTAAGAATGGCTTTTTTTGAGTCATTAATTTACTATGTAAATTTCTATAAATTTATGTAATAATATTTAATTATAATAAATTATATTTAATTATAATATTACTATATTTTCACAATTATGTTAAATCGAAAATCTATAAAAACATTTTTTTATTTACTTCAATAACATCTTGAATAAAGAAATTATTATTTAAACCAAAAATTTAAAATTTTTTAAACGATTATGTTATTTTGGTTGAAAAACTTAAATGTATCGATTGAAGATAACATAATTTTGAGTAAAGATACAAGACTTATCCAACGGAGACATACATTTCTTAAGCCAAGAAAATCTAAACCGACAAGAAATTCTTGAAGCAAAATAATCATTTGTCTTCCAAAATAAATTCGTAGATCAAGAAAATATCTCTTGAGTCAACATAAATTTTCTATCAGTGTAACAATTAATTTTATTAATTATGGTCTAAAGTGACGAAGAGGATTTTCTAACAATAATAATATCGAATAAAATTTTATTTCAACTCGAAATTTATTTATTATTCAATTTAACTATTTAATCAAGTTAAAATTATGATCATTTTTTTTGACCAGACCAAAAAATAAATTGTACTACTGTTATTTATTTTTTTTTTTTTATTAACCCGTCTATAAAATTCACCTCTGGATCGTCATGGAGCTCTACAGACATACATAGTCATAGAGTATATAAATGGGAAAGTACCAGAGGTATCGGGAATTTGAAATTCATATCTTTTATATCGTTTTTTATTATTTATATTTTTTTATTATATTGAATATAAACATTTTTTATCATTGAAATTATTATTATTATTATTATGCTTATGATTATTATTATCATCATCATCATCATCATCATCATTATTATTATTATTATTATTATTATTATTATTATTATTATTATAGATTACCAGATGAAATCAAAACGGAGAATAGAATAAATATATTTAAAAGATTGTTGAAGGAATATATCAAAAATATGTACTGAAGATTTAAATTTTGTCGTAAATGTTACAGTTCAAATATTGTTATTTATAATAAATGTTTATTATTATTTATTATGTTTACTAAATGTAAAACATTAATTTAATTATTGTACAAAAGAATAGCGATGGCTAACTGAAATAAATTATTATTATTATTATTAATATTTATTTTTTCTAAAGGCTGATTTTGATAATAATTTTAGATATTTTCTGGCGTAAGTCATTAAATTTTTGGTTTATTGGCTAAACTAGAGAAAACGTCAGAAAATATCTAAAATTATTATTATTATTATTATTATTATTATCATTATTGTTACTGTTGTATCAGAAAAAAGAGTCAATCCTTCACAAAGAGAGAAGAAAGAATATGCTTTTATCCCCGTTAAGTTTTCACTTTTAAAAGATAGATACGTAAGAGATTTGCAACTGGCAAAAAAAAACGGCTTATCGATTCTGTCACGTAATCCACTGAATAGAAGTCGGAGCTAAAAAATCTCAAACGAAAGGCACGTCCAAAAAAAGTATAAATAAAGAAAATTACTTAATAATGGAAATGTATTGACTGGATTTTCTATAATCTTGCATACTTAATCCGCAAGTAATAAATAATCATACTTTCTCCAATAAATTATCTACAATACTAACAACTATTCAAAAAAAAAAAAAAAATCATCATAGTCTACGAATTAACTTTTATTATCAATCTTTTGTATTTTATCTCGAAGTTGTCAGCAAATAAGAGTTATAATTTAGAATTATTAAGAAATAAAATACGTGAGTAATTTATTGATGAAAGTGAAGTAATCAATCGAGAAGCATAAGAGGATGACTGGACACGAGACAGGACAAAGAAAGTTACGAAACGTTTAACGTTGTATCGAGGGTTGGATTTAGTGGCGGCATTAAATGAGAAATACGTGTCGAGATACTACAGTAAAGATTTCATTTTCCCCTTAATATAATATACTTTCTTTGTCCTCGTTTTTTCTTTCTCCGTGCAGCAGGTCCCTCGAGCCAGACAAAGAACCATTTGGGGTGTGGGGATGTTACACAACGAAATTCCCGATTCTGCGGGCTGGTTCTACGGATACAGAGATAGAGATAGATATATATTACAGCAGATGAGGGTAAGAGAGTTGTCGTGGTAGTCGTTGTCATGAGTACCAGGTGCTTATGGAGGAATGGGTAGAATTCAAGTTGGGATTGGTCTTAATACGCGGAGTATTTCATCGGTCATAATCCACCCCATAAGGGTTGGTCGCCAGTTTTACCCTCTTACAAAACGCTATGAGACGAAACGAGACTCCTATTGAGGATTGGAAGGAGGAAAAAGTATTCCAGAAGTTTCTCCGATATCCACCGGCGTATCTGGCGTGCTTGGAATTCGGGTGGCCCGTACGCAGAAATCGACGATAAAATCGCCTAGGAAAGATATCGCTCGACCAGTTTAGGGACCAGACAATGCCGAGAAAACAAAAAAAAATCCTTTAGAAAAGTGGTTATGACAAGTTCGGAATAGACTTTCGATATCACAAAACTTTTTCATTGAAATTGAGATATTTTTCTTTGTTCTAAGCAAATAATTTATTTCTCAAGTCTTTGTTTCGTTTTATCGGTTGATTTTTTATTTTTTGTCGGCTTAGACTCAAATAGTGATGATTTATATCATAAATCATTCCTAATTTTGTATATTAAATGATCAACTGTGAGAATTTCTTAATTAAAAGGTAAAAAAAAAAATCTTTATTATTTTGAAAAAATCATATTTTTAAGAAAAATATAGTTTGCACAATAGAAGGATTTATTTGTATAAAAAAATATTTGTTAATAGTTAACAAATCATTTATTAGAGACCACTTTTTAGTATTAAAAAAATATTTCTTAGTATTTAAAATGATTTGTTTGTATTTAATGAATCTGATATTCATTTATTAAATATTAATAAATCTTTTTAAATACTAAGAAATATTTGTTAAGGACTAAAAAGTGGTCACTCGCTTCGCTCGACCGATAACAACGTACTCGGTTTTGTTGAGAATGCACTCATAATCTCAGCCTCGTGACGTCACTTCAAGCTTACCAAAATACCTACCATTGCGCATACGTATCGAAAATAACTATTTTTTCACATTCTTTATTTTATTAATATTCCATAATTAAATGAGAATTATGAGTCGTGCACTTTTGGATTTTCAAAACTTTTTTTACATTATTTTCGAGTAGTTATTTTTTCAATTGTCCTTAAAAAAAATGGAGACTATTGAAATTACTCCTTGTCCAAACAGTAAATTTTTTTAAAAAGTTCTACATTAGATACCAAGAAATAATGTAAGTTTTTGAATTCAAGGAAGTGTTCCATATGCATCAAATACAATTGAGTAAATAATATTGTTTGGGCTATACACAATATGTTTTGTTTAAAGTTTTCATAAAAGTTTGATGCAACAAACAAGCACACACACATATTTTTATTTACCGCTTTACTGCAGTGCTACTGTTATATGTCTCGTTTTCACCGTGAATGTAACCCGATCCATTTCTTCTTTCGTTTCTGCAGTCAATGACCTGCAGTATAATGTCAGTTAATAAAATAATAAAATTCTGTGCGAACTGAACCAGGTCTCTTTGTCCATAAATAATACGTTAATTTTTTCAGCACAAAGAAACAAGCCGTTGAGCAACCGAAAAATTTGATCTTTGTTGACGTTCTCGATAGGTCAGTAGGATTTTCTCTCCATCCCCCCTATGAGCCAATTCAATAGACAGACGGCACGTGGCTCCTTTATATATTGTTAATATATAATCCTCCCTCGCTTTTCCTCCCTTCTCTTTAAGTACAAAGTACAAATTACAAATATTAATATTAATAATAATTACCGTGATTGAGATTTATAAAAACGGAGCCAACTCTAATTGGTTAACGTCGAAAGAGGGAAATAAAAGCGCACAAAGGTTCAGAAGCTAATATAATGGAAACAAAATGAAATAAAAAAAGAGTGATTCTCCGATAGCCTGGAGCTGTATAGTAGGGATTACTTTGTTTTTCCTCGCAAGACAGCTGCTAAACCTCGTATTCGTAGATGTAACACTACTACAAGTATTAAAGGCACCAGGCTCATGCTCTACTCACGTGACCCCTTGTCCGTCAAACTTGACAATGGGCCACGCGCCACATCCCCAAACTCTGTTTATATATATATAGATATATATATTTTATATCACCCTGTTGTGCCACTCTTTACTTTTCTTTGTTCTTTCGCATTGGTAGTGGGTTGAAGCTTTATCTTCCCCTGATCGAGTCCTTGAATTAGCTTCAAATATTGTGCCTCTGTCAATCCTATGGATATCAACGGCAGTTTTCTTTGTTAAAAGGCTCGATAGAAAAAGGCTCAAACATAGTATCTTTTTCTATTTATTTCCCCATACTCGGAACAAAGTGAACAAAGTACATGCAATGTAACGTATCAGAGTACTGTAATATTCACCGAGGAGAGGGGTGACAATAACCATTCACTGACCATTAGTTTCACCAAAGTTACATAAAGTGAGAATAGAAGTGTGAAAATAATGATAAATAAATTGAGTTGTTGATTGTCACGCGACTACTCTACTTTACTGTCATACAATGCCGGCTAATTACAGTCAACTCTCTCTTTAAAGGTTACAGGAGACATTTGTTAAAGATCTACGCACACACTGATAGAAGGATTTAGTACGGAGTACTAAACTGATTTAGTAACAGAATTTTTATTCATTTATTTGGGAGGAACAAATATTTTGTAGCCGTCAATATCATTTTTTACAGTTTAATAAATGATTTCTTTATATGAACAAAGCCTTATTATATAGAAGTAAATATTTGTTTCCACCAAATAGTATTTAGTAACAGGTAATAGAAAATTTATGTTGACTCAAGAGAGATATTTTCTTGATCTAAGAATTTATTTTGGAAGACAAATAATTATTTTGCTTCAAGAACTTCTTGTCTTGGTTTAGATTTTCTTGGCTTAAGAAATGTATGTCTTCGTTGGATAAGTCTTGTATCTTTACTCAAAATTACATCATCTTTAATCGATACATTTAAGTTTTTCAACCAAAATAACATTATCGTTTAAAAAACTTTAAATTTTTGGTTTAAATAATAAATTCTTTATTTAAGATGTTATTGAAGTAAATAAAAAAAATTTTTTATAGATTTTCGATTTAACATAATTGTGAAAATATAGTAATATTATAATGAAATTTAATTTATTATAATTAAATATTATTACATAAATTTATAGAAATTACCACCTGATGTCATCAATGCACTTAGCAAAGATACTTTCAAGACAAAAGCCTACAAATTCTTCCATGACCTTGAGCTTAAGGAGAACTTGAGTCCCGGCTTCACCGATGATGATTCAAATCATTAATAATTGGAGTGCTATAAACTATAAATTTAGATCTAAACCTAGTCTGATACCCACTTTAAAAACTTCTTGCCTTCTCTTCAGCTAAAACTGGAACTTTAAGAAATTTCTTGCTTACGTTTATTTCACCTTATATATTTCTTTTGATTGTAAAAAACTGATGATATTTCTTAAATCTTTTGATTGTTTTCACTATTTGTTATTACACCTAAATCTTAATATTGTTACAATATTTATTTAGAGACGTTTATACTCTTACTTGTACTTTATATTCTTATATTTTTGTACTTTTGCCATTCGGCCATTGCCTTGGCATTCAAATTAAATAAATAAATAAATAAATTCACATAGTAAATTAATGATTAAAAAAAAAAGCCATTCTTAACACAAGTCGGTAATATCTTGGATTATGTTATCGCCTATCTTGAACCAAGAGACAAAAATTCTTGAATCAAATATATCTACATCTAGTCTCAAGAGTTTATTTCTTGAATTAAAACAGCTAGAAATTTTGAAACAAAAATCAACTTTTGAAGAAAAGATGTTTCTTGAATCAAGATTGTTTTTCTATCAGTATACTAAATATTTCTTTGGTAAGTATTGTCGGTAGATGGCTGTGCTTTAATTCTAATGTTTATGGGATACATAACCTATTCACTGACTTAGATTATTTTATTCAGCTTGATTTTGGGAGATTTATTAAACCTTTAAAAAAACACATACTCCCAATAAATATTTTCTATTTATGCATTTTCTCAGTGGAGTTTAGTTAACATTTTTCAATTTGTCTATTATTGATATGGTAAAATCTTGTTTAATTAAAAATTTTATAAATGTCTCAAACAAAAAAATATAATTTAATGAGATTCTTTTTTTTATAATACCTTATATTTTTACTAAAAATTATTTATTTTAATTATTTTTATTTATTTTAAGTTAAAAAGTTAGGTTACACGCTAAAATTAGTTAAAAAATTAATTTCTTTGATACCAATAAGCGATTTATTGAGTACCAATAAATCATTTGTTAAATACTACTAAATATTTATTTGATGGAACTAAATGGGCTTTAATAAATGATTTAGTATCTATTACTAAATATTAAGTAATGAAAGGTTTGTTACTAAATCTTATTAAATAGAACTAAATCCTTCTATCAGTGCGGTAAAAAATTTTTCGTCAAATTTAACTTAAAATATTTGAGAAATAAATTATTAAATATAATTAGTAGTAAAAATTTTCAGATCGATAGATAATAATTTAAGTTTGATCAGAAAAATAAATAATTACCTCTAACTAGTTCAATAAGTATTATAAATCGGTGTAATTATGTAACTGGAGTAATTGGGTTTGAAATGGCAACCTTGGGTTATACGACAATAACAACTGAATCATTTTGTTTACACGCGGCTATTTAAATAAAAGTAACTGTGATATTAATTTAAAACGTTTATCGTTGATTATTATGTAATTTTAAATTTGTTTTTCAACATTTAACTGAATAAATTTATATTCAAATTTTAGTGCCTAAAAATAGAGACAGAGGACAAATGAAGGCCAAGGTGAGAAAATACCCATCGAAATAAATTTTTTAGTGAAAATATAATCGTGGAAATAATTTTGCACTATAGTAAACACTCGTTTATGTTAAGCAATATTTTTATATCTTCGCTGAGTGCTTGACATTCATTTAACTTTGCGATCTTCTGTATACACTTTTTACTTGACTTGTGACAAGCATTTTATGTAATTCTTCGGTTATTTTCTTGTCATTTAATTGTCAATTCATTTTAAAATGTTTATTTTTTTATTTTTAAATCTAGACATTTAATACACAGAAAGAAAAATTTTTTGACTGGAGAACAAAATTCTTGACAAGAAAATTTTCGGGTGCCTGAAGGAAGACCGAAGTTGTGTTGGCCGAAGTAAAAATTTTTCTTGAAATTTTATTCGTGGTGGAAGTAATTTTTTCTTAATTCAAATTATCATAAATACTTGATACAATAAATTTTTATATTTAATCAAGATTTTTAGATATTTTAGGGAAGCAGCGCCACTTACTTCAGCTGAGAAAAAAATTTTCTCACCTTGAGAAAATTTTTCTCTTCAATATTTGATACCCGTTTTATATTATTTTAGCGTGCAATTATACATATTGAATGAAAAAAAATGATTCAATATTATTTGATCTTCCCATTGGACATGTTAATCAATAAAAATATTAATGAAAATTTGTTTCTATCTTTATATTCAATTTTTCGGAGCAAGAGAGAAATTTTCTCAAGACAAGATTTTCTTGACTTAAATAAATTTTCTTGGATCAAGATACGTATTTCTTAAAGCAAGAGAATTAATTTTGTTGGAATAAGTAAAATTTCTTGTGTCAAAAAAAATTTTTTTTTTGCTCAAGAAAATTTTAGGATGCCTAATGGAAGACGGTAGTTGTGTTGGCCGAAGTAAAAATTTTTCTTGAAATTTTATTCTTGGCGGAAGTAATTTTTTCTTAATTCAAATTATCATAAATACTTGATACAATAAATTTTTATATTTGATCAAGATTTTTAGATATTTTAGAGAAGCAGCGCCACCTACTTCAGCTCAGAAAAAAATTTTCTCACCTTGAGAAAATTTTTCTCTTGAATATTTGATACCCATTTTATATTATTTTAGCGTGCAATTATACATATAGAATGAAAAAAAATGATTCAATATTATTTGATCTTCCCATTGGACATGTTAATCAATAAAAATATTAATGAAAATTTGTTTCTATCTTTATACTTAATTTTTTGGAGCAAGAGAGAAATTTTCTCAAGAAAATTTACTTCTATCAATAACTAAATTTTTTGGAGCAAGATGTTGAATTTTCTCAAAACAAGATTTTCTTGACTTAAATAAATTTTCTTGGATCAATACGTATTTCTTAAAGCAAGAGAATTAATTTTGTTGGAATAAGTGAAATTTCTTGTCGAAAAAACATTTTTTTTTCGCTCAAGAAAATAATTAGGAAGAAAAATATTTTCTTAGCTCAAGTGAACCTTTTTTTCTATGTAAATTTTTCATAGCAATAATAATATTAATGTTATAATCGAACTGAGATAAAAATAACAATTAATCAATACCTTTCTCAGAATGTAACACTAAGCAAAGATTAGATTGAGATTTTTTTCTCAATATTAAAATACATATATTGAATTACATAAGTTTATCACTTAGTCATACCAATCGTAATTTGAAAAGAATGACCTATACAATCTGCATGAAAAAATCAATTAATTATTCAATAATCAACAAAACTCAACTAGCTGCATAGTATTAAATTATAAAAAAATTGTTTTAAAATGTAAGGAATGATTAACATCAACCGTGTAACATATCACATAATAAAATAACTCTATAATCTATAATATAAGTGTAAGCGTATGTGCTGAGTATATTGCTGACTAACGAATCATACATAACATTAGTGTATTTAATTCCTGACCTACACGACTGTGCAATTCACGTTGTTGTAATCATTACTGTGGGTTTTTCCGATTAAACTGCATATCTCACATATATATAATCCATACATTAATGTGTGTTATATAAATATGCATAGATAAATGTGTGCATTGGATGCACATGTGCCTCGCGTTAATGTCACAGTACGTATATTACATATATGTTAAAAATAGAAATAGAGTCGTAGTTAAACACATATATATAAGTACATATTTTACTAACCTAACTCAACGTTACGCCACGCGAACGGTGACCCTGACGCCACTGGACGACACATACATAGATATAAAAAGTCACTACGGTCGTTGACTGATTGACGTAAACTTTTCTATTCTCTCGCTTTATTTATCGCTTCTATTAAAACCTCAAGTTTCTTAAAAGATCAAATTTTATTTATTAAAAATAATTGTTTATTATTGTTATCAGATATAAATTTATGTATCGTGCGTTATTATTTGCCTTGACATTTTTCTTTATTTTTTTTTAGATTGGAGGCATTTTTTTTTTATTTAATTGATAAAAACTAATTATCGTTAATAGTTTTTTAATTGTCACTCTTATCTTCTTTTAAGAAATTAATTTATATGAGACAAAGAATCGTTTTGTTGTTTTTAAATTCACCTAAGGGCTGATGTAAAAATATCTAAATGGAAATTTTTATAGAAGTCATGATACATCAAATTTTATCACGGATGTTTATAATATTCATTAAGATAACTTGTGGAAAAATTTTGTAATTGACTTTATTTATCTCGAATCGAATTTACATTTATATACACAGAAAAAAAGGTTCACTTGAACTAAGAAAATATTTTTCTTCCTAATTATTTTCTTGAGCGAAAAAAAAATTTTTTTTTGACACAAGAAATTTTACTTATTCCAATAAAATTAATTCTTTTGCTATAAGAAATACGTATCTTAATCCAACAAAATTTATTTAAATCAAAAAAATCTTGTTTTGAGAAAATTCAGCCTCTTGCTCCAAAAAATTAAGTTCTTGATTTATTTATTGATTAACATGTCAAATGGGAAGATCAAATAATATTGAATCATTTTTTTTTTCATTCAATATGTATAATTGATTTTCTCAAGGTGAGAAAATTTTTTTCTCAGCTGAAGTAGGTGGCGCTGCTTTCCTAAAGTATCTAAAAATCTTTATCAAATATAAAAATTTATAGTATCAAGTATTTATGATAATTTGAATTAAGAAAAAATTATTTTCACCATGAATAGAATTTCTCGAAAAATTTTTACTTCGGCCAACACAACTTTGGTCTTCCTTTAGGCACCCGAAAATTTTCTTGAGCCAAGAATATTGTTCTCCAGTCAAGAAATTTTTCTTTCTGTGTAGATTAGAAGCTTATAATTTATATCTTTTATTTTTTATAATATTTTATAAATTTATGTCATTATAAAGAAAAAACATTTTTTTTATAAAAATGTATAATAACAATCTTAATAGTTTATTGGCTGTTTTTTTTTTTTTTTATAATTGTTTGGTTTGTAAATACATCATCTAGAAGGAGAAAAATATGAGTAAAAAACAATTAGTCAGAAGACTTCAAAGAGAGTCAAAAAAACAAAAGAAAAAAAATGAAAAACAACAAAATAAATAAACCTCGAGTCGTAGGTGGTAGATCTAATTTTACCATGGACATTTAATTTACAGCGAAGGCATGCGAGTGTACGAAGTATGTAGTATGCAGTGTGACGGCGATGACCGTCGAGCTGAGATATAATAATACTCCTGATAATTTAAGCTTAGTATAGTTAAGCATATATTCATTCCTAGACGTTACACGTCGACGTAAAAAGCTGACGGGAGTGGCTCAAGTGTAGAATCCAAAAACTAAAGCTCATAGCCAAGCGGTAAAAGTAATTTATTCGAGCTCACGTCGGTGACACGCGAGTCACGGTTTAACTTTACGCGATATGTCTCTAGTCGCGATAAATTTATATAAAGATAAATTCACCGGATTCTCACTGTCATATTTTTTGAGCAAATAAACCAAAGACTAGAGAAATCAAACCTCTTCCCTCATCCATGCTTTGCTGTTATCTCACAAATATGAATTTGAATATTTATTGTTTAAGCAAATGCTTTTAAATATTTCATTTTATTTTATTTTATTCGCGATCTGATGATCGAGAACGGGAATAAATTACCGTTCGAATTCCAACACGCTGTTACGCGGGTTTTAAGGGAGAAAAGTCTACTTGCAGTATGTATACGAGTCTCGTGCCAATGAGATTTATGGGCATTCCTCGGTAGTCGCCTCGCGTGCCTAAAAAATCACGATCCTATCTGATGTGTTTATATCCATGTATATTTTAACTCTACGCATATTTTTGAGGTATCTGATATTTAAAGACCAAAAAAAAAAACTATATTTTTTGTAATTTTCGATAATATAATAACAATAAAAATAACAACGAATTAACAATAACAATAATTTATATTATTAAGAGAATAAGAAAAATTTTGTATCCAGAATGGTCATATGATAAAATCGATTTTTTTAGTGGAATTTAGTGTCATTGCAAAGGTCTTGATTTGAATTTGTGCCTTTTCAAAATTTCATATCATTCTCACCGATAGTCAATTTATGATGATAAGTATTTGGCTGCATTCAAATATTCTCTATCTCTAGATACATAATTTAGGAATGACCTTGTATCTTGTGAACTATTGATATTTTTAAAGATATAAGCTCATCCCGATGTTACACTCATCAAGACCTTTCATTTGAGTACCCACATCATTTTTTCATATATTTATATATATTATATATATGTATATATGAAAAATATATCAAATAGCATGTGGGTACTCAAATAAAAGCTCTTGATGAGTGTAACATCGGGAAGAGCTTATATCTTTAAAATCGTCAATAGTTAAGAAAGTATAGTGCAATTTAACATAATTAAGAAATGACGTATCTTGTAAACTATTGACATTTTTAAAAATATAAACTCACTCTGACATTACACTCATCGAGACCTTTCATTTGAGTACCCACATCAATTTTTCATATATTTTATATATTTATAGATATTATATATATATATATATATATATATATATATATATATATATATATATATATATATATATATATATATATATATATATATATATATATGTATATGTATATATGAAAAATATATCAAAAATGCATGTGGGTACTCAAATGAAAGCTCTTGATGAGTGTAACATCGGGATGAGCTTATATCCATAAAATCGTCAATAGTTAAGAAAGTACAGTACAATTTAACATAATTAAGAAATGACCTGGTATCATATGAATTATTGACATTTTTAAAAACATGAACTCATCCCGACATTACAATTTTTGAGACCTTTCATTTGAGTACCCACATCAATTTTTCATATATTTTATATATTTATATATATTATATATATGTATATTTGAAAAATATATCAAAATGCATTTGGGTACTCAAATGAAAGCTCTTGATGTGTAACATCGTGATGAGCTTATATCTTTAAAAACGTCAATAGTTAAGAAAGTACCGTGCAATTTAACAAAATTCATTATTTAATAAAGCACAATTTTATTTATTTATAGTTCACAAGTAACGGCAGTCACATAGTGACTGCAAGGTTGCTAGTAATAATAATAATAATTTTGAAAAATAATGATAAATTTCTCTTTTGAATGATTACCCATAAGTAGTTTTTAGACGGACGTAATTGTGTGTAAATTTTTCACTCAAGTGAATCATGAAAATTTATGAAATGAAGACCAATGTGTTTTAGTATTAATATTAAAAATAATTAAATTTCCTCCAAAATAAGTGCTTGCAGAGATTTTGTGAACGTACTTCATCATACGTGTCAATTTTCCACATCAGTGAACCAAAAAAATTGATGAAAATAAATTCATCATGTTCAAATTATTTTCCAAGTGAATTAAATTTTCTATTGAGAAATTATGAATGCTTTTAAAATTTTATTAACAATATTATTATTTTATTTAAATTAATTACATGAAAATTTTCAATTTAAGTAAAACTAATTTCCCAAATAAAATAAAACTAAAAGTAAAAAAGGAAATGAGAGTACGCGCGGAAATGAAAGAGAATTTGGGTGTGAGGTGAGGTGTTCAAGAGCAATAAGAGCAATAGCAGTGTCTAGGTACAAAGAGCCGCAAGACAAGAGACAAGAGTAAAGCAAAGGATACAGAAAGGATGAGATAAAAAGAAGAGGATAGACGGCGAAAAGGCGGTTGAAAAACGATGCCCGGCATCCAGTTAATTTCATAAAGGTCCCGGGCGCGTCATCAGCGGACGGTGCTGCTCCCTAGGGGCAGACTCACGGTAATCGAGCCCGTTTTGTCACTTCTTTGCTTGTGTGTTACGTTACCTAAAAACACAGGTGGTAAAGATATATTCGTATTACCTTCATAAAAAATAAACCAAGAAAATCACAAACTTTTTTTGTATTTAAGGTAGTTTGGGCGCCAAATGACTTCAACTTGACCCCATATTTTTTATATTCATTCGAAAGATTATGATTTAATACATCTATAATAGAAAAAAAATCAGATTTTTTACCACACCGTTAAAGAGATATAATTAATTAAAGTTTTGCGAAAATACACGATCTCTTACGAGTGTCCTTGTTCAATAACTCCGGAAATAGAGGATTTATAAAAAATCGGCCAACTTGACCTCATAAAAAAAACTTTTCAATAGATAGAACAATGTTTTATACATATTCTATCAAAATTTGATAACGATTTACCACATAGTTTTAATTCAATTAATTTTTTAATATCAAAAATTGGTTTCTATCTTTGTTGTTTGTCGGAGACATTACTCCCCCATTTTTATCAGGGGAAAAATGGCGACTTCTCGGTGCGCGGCAAATTTGAAATTGAAATATAATCATAAAGTTTTTTTGCATTAAAATAAATTGTTATTAAACATACATTAAAATTTCATGTAAATTATAGCAGATTTAACAAATTGAAGTGATATTTGAAAATTTAAACAATAAATGAACACCGTGAGCAACTGTTTTAAGTACCGACCTTACATAATCTATAACAGTTGTCACTTGCAGTGATCACTTGCAAAAAAAAAAAAAAATCTATTAATTTGACCTGGGATTGCGAGAATCAAACTACCTTAATAAATAAAATTTAAAGACTCAACTTTTATTTCGGTCGTTAAATTTTTTACTATAAACTCGCCACAATGAATAACTAAGGGATCTCTCTTTGGAAGAAAAGTTTCAGAAAATAAAAAAAGAAATTACTAAATTCAATTAAAAACGATTAAGTAACTCGTAACTAACAAACATCTTTAAAAGTTTGTTACCATCAGGATTTTATTTAAACTTTTTTTTTAATGTAGTACAGTGTACGGTTCGGCTACAAAGACGCGGGACTTTAAAGTGGATAATAAAAAGAGCCAAAAAGAATAAATAAATAAATAAAATAATAATGAAAAAAAAAAAGGAAAGGAAATACGATAAGAGAGGTCGAGAGGGATAGACTTTCGCCCTCATCTTGCTTTTCTCTGGAGAAATGAATAAGAGTGTTTGCCATTTCGCGCAACTCGTCGACTACCAGTTTCCACTAAGGGTGGTAATATTCTACATCTCTCTATATATTTCTACATTATCTATATATATTATATCTATACATATATATACATTACTTTGTAATGAAGTCAACAAACGAGAAATACCTTTTCATGATTATACCAGCGTCTTTTAAATTTTAATGAACTAATTAGTCATTCTTGTTATAGTCTTGTTAATTTCATTTTTTCGTCCTTGGCACTGAGTATTATTTATGTCCTCATCCAATAATGGCTTTTAATGGTAAGGATAATTTTAATTTGCAATTTAATTTAACAGAGTAAATGTTAAATTTAAACATTTAACACAAAAATTTTTAACACAAAATTTGTCGACGCAATGACGCAAAATTTTTCACTGTGTAGATTTTTTTTTTTTTAATATGTCTGCGCATTGAAGGTCAACATTTTCTTTATAATCGATATCCACAAGTTTAAATTAAAAATTTGAGAAAAATTTTTTCTGATAGATTGAGAATGGAAACACTATTTAACCGCATTTAAAACGAACAATCTTGAATCAATAAAATTATTTTGAAAAATTTAATTAATTAAGAAGCTTAAAAAAATTAGCTTTGATAGCTCAAGTGCGTTATCGTGACCACAGACCACAGACAGATCCATACATACAAATTTACAGACCATAAAGAATTTTTTTTAATTAATTAATTGTTTTTTTATAATTCAAAGCGATAATGGTTCTTTAGTAATATGAATTGTACTAGCAACTTTGCAGTCACTATGTGACTGCCGTGATTTGTGAACTATAAATAAATAAAATTTTGCTTTATTAAATAATGATTTTTGTTAAATTGCAAGGTACTTTTTTAACTATTGACGTTTTTAAAGATATAAGCTTATCCCGATGTTACACTCATCAAGAGCTTTCATTTGAGTACCCACATGCATTTTGATATATTTTTCATATATACATATATACATATATATAATATATATACATATATGAAAAATTGATGTGGGTACTTAAATGAAAGGTCTTGATAAGTGGAACGTCGGGGTGAGCTTATATCTTAAAAAATGTCAATAGTTCACAAGATACAAGGTCATTTCTTAATTATGTTAAATTGCATTGTACTTTCTTAACTATTGACGTTTTTGAAGATATAAGCTCATCCCGATGTTACAATCATCAAGAGCTTTCATTTGAGTACCCACATGCATTTTGATATATTTTTCATATATACATATATATATATATATATATATAAAATATATGAAAAATTGATGTGGGTACTCAAATGAAAGGTCTTGATGAGTGTAACATCGGGATGAGCTAATATTGTTAAAAATATTAATATTTTACGAGATACAAGGTCGTTTCTTAATTATGTTAAATTGCAATGTACTTTCTTAACTATTAACTATCATAAATTGACTATCGGTGAGAATAATATGAAATTTTGAAAAGGCACAAATTCAAATCAAGACCTTTGCAATGACACTAAATTTCAATAAAATAACCGATTTTATCGTATGACTATCCTGGAAACAAAATTTTTCTTATTCCCTTAATAATATAGATTATTAATGTTATTTTTTTTATATGGTCTATAAAAAATATTTGTCGTTTAAAAACTAAATCGAGAAATTTTTTATTCAAAATTAATAAAAAAAGTTCAAAATTAAATTAATTAAAACATAAAACATATAAATTATTTGAACAACAGCTATGAAGAAAAAAAGTATTCCATAATTAAATAAAATTAAAACTCTAAATATAAAAACTAAAAAACAACAACGTGGTGCAATAATCCCGTTCTGCAGATGGTGCAAATTTAACCAATCCTAAAAGAATGGATAGCAGATAGCGAAGGAGATGAGACGAGGGAAGTGAGATCACCCTCGAATTACTTGACATGGCATTCGTTACGATTTAAATCGAGTGACGCGCATCGAAAGAGAGTAGAGCAGAGTCGAAACGCGAGCTTTACGATCCCATCACCGAGGGTAGGTTACGCAACCCTTAGTTGTCGGGAGTGGAAAGATTTTCAAGGGTGAGAGAAGTATAAAGACAGTCCTCTGCTCTCACTTACCCGGCGATCCGTGTTGACGAGGGGTGTCGAAGGATCTACAGTTACAGGCCCACGAATAACTTTATTTCGGATCGACACTCTACAACTCTCCTGTTATGTCATATATATTATGTGTCAAAGTCCCTTTTGATTCACCATCAGGAACTACGTTCCATTTGATATCAGATAATGTTGCGTAAAAATATCACTATTAATAACTAGTAATGGTAATGATTGTTATTAAATAGATTACGTCAGATTCTTTTATCCTTCTTTTTTATTAAAAATTGACTCCAATTTATAAATTGACGTTCTAATTAGCAAATTGTCTAACTCCATTTTGTAAAATCTTCCATTTGTACAAAATAACAATTAGTTCAAAATTTATTATCACTTTAAAAAACAATTCAATATCTAATAGAGATATAATATGTTGGTTTGGATCATCATTCAAATAATTTATAATTGGACTATTGCTACATTAAAAAGTTAAAAAATCACACTGAAAAAAAAGTTTTTTTCTACCTAGGAAATTTTTCCTTATGGATAAAAAATTGGTATTCTTATGATTAGAATACGAAAGTTTTTTAACTATAAGAATAAAGTTTTCTGATACTAAAAAAACTAGCCTTATAATAAAGTATGGTATTTTAAGGTTAAGAAAACCAGTTTTTTAAATCAAGAAAACTTGAGTAAAAAATTTAGTATTCTAGGTGGAAAAATATTTTTTTTTCAGTGCACCCTCTAAAAAATAAAGAGTCAGACCAATTGCTAATTAGACCGTCGAAATGATATTTTTCAAAATTTTAAAGGGATAATGGAAATTTGTAGAACTATTTTGTAAACATATTTCAAGGCCTTGATTGAAAATAAAGGAAATTGATCAATTAGTTTGAGAATTATCTGTTGGAAATTTTTCAATTTTGGTAGTTCTGACAAAAATATTTTTTATACTTTTCAAGAAGTTTGGCTCGTGAAAAACAAATGGAAATTATACTAAAATATGAAAAAAATGTGCATAATACAGAGAATATGTATCAAATTTGTATCAAAAAAATATTTCAAACGCTCTAAAAGAAATTAGCATGAAAATTTTTTCAATTTTCATAAAATTAAAGATTTAGCTTTAATGTACTTCAATTAAAGTAAAAATATGTATAAAAATCAGTCGAAAATTTGATGTTGATAATTTATTTTTCACAAATTCTCCATATTTTTATTATATTTTACATACATCAGCAAGTATTTTAGTTATAAATTTTTTTGGTTAAGTTAGTAAAAATTTACTTATAATTACTTACAAATAAACACATCCGACATTAACGACAATGAAACAGTCAGCTTACCTGAAACAGAAAAAAAAATCCAAAAATTATTATACAAATTCCAAAATTAACCAAATGCAATAAACTTTTTTCTGAGAAAAAGACTTGGAAATTTCTATCAAAATAATTTTGTGATAAAAGATTTTTTCTCTTTAATCAAGTCAATTTTTTTCAGTGAAAGTATTAAAAGAATCGGAAATCGAAGGATTGAGCACGAGTAGAGGTAAAAACCAAAATAATCAGTAAATACCTCTGGCGCAGACGCGACTCATTACAAAGCCCAAACAGATAGGGCGTATCCATTCTCGTAAAGCGGATCGTTTGTAGCTATTACTCAATCCCCTCGCCGCTGCGCCCTTTCAGTACTTTCACTGTACCATCTACTACCCCTTTCACTGGTTTCCCTGCACTCTCTCCCTTCACCCTCCTCTCCAATTCTTTCTCCCAAAACCACCCACTTTTATGACACGCCGTTACACTTTTCACTTTTATTACCCTCTAGAATGTTTTTCCGCAATAAAATTCTGAGATTTTTCCAGTTTACGGGGTTCTATTTTAATACGGGCAATGTTGTCTGTATTTAAAGCCACTGTTGAAATATTCACTGGATTTTGTTTAAACAAAAGCGCCTGTGAATTTTTCTACTTGAATTCAGAGTATTGACTCATTATTTTTTTCTAAAGGAAAGGAAGTAGAAAGCGAACAATGAAAATAAAAATGGGAAATTGCAGTGGTCCTCAATTCGATGGAGCAAGATAATATTCTGCTATACAGAGTATCTTCTTTTCAAGAAACAAGTACAAGTGCAAGTAAGAATCGATAGTCTAGTCATCTCGAGCGCGAAAGCTCTGGCCGAGGGTGGTGTAGCAGCAAAGAACTCCTGTAGTAGAGTACTCAGGATAAATCTGGCATTCTATTCGCGTACGACAAATGGAAAAAACGTATCTTTCGGTTCTTTTCTCCTGTCGCAGTCAGCCTTACCACTACTTTCTTTCTTCAGATCTTCAATCTGACTAAACTTTCCTCTATTTTGTTTTACAAAACAACAATTCCATTGAATTCACTAAAAAATAATGGACAACACTTAAAAAACTCGGTTTTCACGCAGTGCCATTTTAGATAATAGCCTCAGATAATAATAAGTCCTCCGAAAGGACTTGGTAGAAATTAATTTAATGGAAAGTTATTAAGTCGACCAACAGGTACACTGATAGAAGGATTTAGTACGGAGTACTAAACTGATTTAGTAACAAAATTTTTATTCATTTATTTGGGATAAACAAATATTTTGTACCCATCAATATTATTTGTTACAGTTTAATAAATGATTTCTTTATATGAACAAAGCCTTATCACATGGAAATAAATATTTATTTCCACCAAATAATATTTAGTAGCAGGTACTAAATATTTCTTTGGCAAGTATTGTCGGTAGATGGCTATGCTTTAATTACAATGTTTATGTGATACATAACTTATTCACTGACTTAGATTATTTTATTCAGCTCGATTTTGGGAGATTTATTAAACCTTTAAAAACACACATACTCCCAATAAATGTCTTCTATTTATGTCTTTTCTCAGTGGAGTTTAGTTAACATTTTTCAATTTGTCTATTATTGATATGTTAAAATCTTGTTTAATTAAAAATTTTATAAATGTCTCAAACAAAAAAATATAATTTAATGAGATTCTTTTTTTATAATGCCTTATATTTTTACTTAAAATTATTTATTTTTATTTATTTCAAGTTAAAACGTTAGGTTACATGCTAAAATTAGTTAAAAAATTAATTTCTTTGATACCAATAAACGATTTATTAAGTACCAATAAATAATTTTTTAAATACTACTAAATATTTATTTAGTGGAACTAAATGGGCTTTAATAAATGATTTAGTACCTATTACTAAATATTTGGTAATAAATGGTTTGTTACTAAATCATTTAGTATCTGTTACTAAGTCTTATTAAATAGAACTAAATCCTTCTATCAGTATAATTAACATTTTTCAATTTGTCTATTATTGATATGTTAAAATCTTGTTTAATTTAAAATTTTATAAATGTCTCAAACAAAAAAATATATTTTAAATAGATTCTTTTCTTTATAATACCTTATATTTTAACTTAAAATTATTTATTTTAATTATTTTTATTTATTTCAAGTTAAAACGTTAGGTTACATGCTAAAATTAGTTAAAAAATTAATTTCTTTGATACCAATAAACGATTTATTAAGTACCAATAAATAATTTTTTAAACACTACTAAATATTTATTTAGTGGAACTAAATGGGCTTTAATAAATGATTTAGTACCTATTACTAAATATTTGGTAATAAATGGTTTGTTACTAAATCATTTAGTATCTGTTACTAAGTCTTATTAAATAGAACTAAATCCTTCTATCAGTATAATTAACATTTTTCAATTTGTCTATTATTGATATGTTAAAATCTTGTTTAATTTAAAATTTTATAAATGTCTCAAACAAAAAAATATATTTTAATGAGATTCTTTTCTTTATAATACCTTATATTTTAACTTAAAATTATTTATTTTAATTATTTTTATTTATTTCAAGTTAAAAAGTTAGGTTACACGTTAAAATTAGTTAAAACATTAATTTCTTTGATACCAATAAACGATTTATTGAGTACCAATAAATAATTTTTTAAATACTACTAAATATTTATTTAGTGGAACTAAATGGGCTTTAATAAATGATTTAGTACCTATTACTAAATATTTGGTAATAAATGGTTTGTTACTAAATCATTTAGTATCTGTTACTAAGTCTTATTAAATAGAACTAAATCCTTCTATCAGTATAATTAACATTTTTCAATTTGTCTATTATTGATATGTTAAAATCTTGTTTAATTTAAAATTTTATAAATGTCTCAAACAAAAAAATATATTTTAAATAGATTCTTTTCTTTATAATACCTTATATTTTAACTTAAAATTATTTATTTTAATTATTTTTATTTATTTCAAGTTAAAAAGTTAGGTTACACGTTAAAATTAGTTAAAACATTAATTTCTTTGATACCAATAAACGATTTATTGAGTACCAATAAATAATTTTTTAAATACTACTAAATATTTATTTAGTGGAACTAAATGGGCTTTAATAAATGATTTAGTAACTATTACTAAATATTTGGTAATGAAAGGTTTGTTACTCATTTAGTATCTGTTACTAAATCTTATTAAATAGAACTAAATTTTTCTGATTAGCGTTCTTATAACTCCTAGCATTTCACACTAAAATAGTTGTTTTGACTAAATGGAAAAAATTTCTTCCTGCCTACGAATTTAGGAACCAATTTCTGCCTTAGTCTTAGTCATCTACTGAATTTATGCACAATTTAATGTTTTAAAATTGCCGCCTTGCTTAGTTCACAACGCCACCGTTAGAGAACTACAGTTGAGACAATGGCGGACTCTTACGCTGTCGTATTTAATACTAAAATGATTGTTATGACTGAACGGAAAGGATTTTTGGGCTGATTTATTATTGAAACATCAAAATCACTGTTCTGAAGTTGAAAAGAAACAAATTGAGTCAGTCGGTAAAGTTTTTCGCGCGTTATCATTCCTCTAATCAAAATCCACCCAAAAATTCATACTATTTTTGCACGTGAATATGTTGAATAAAAAAAAGATTTTTATTTTATTATTATTATTATTATTACTGAAATAAATAAAAATACAAAGATAGAGGAGGAAAAAATGGATTGCAAGTTCCCCTATGCTTTTACCCGTGATTCTCGTTCACGCTCCGTCGAATGTAACGTCAGACTCGACTGGTTCTCCAGCAAAATATCATCTCTTTCATATACGTATATGTTGATATGTCAGGTTGATATGTGCGTCTGCATGTTAGGTCAGACATTTAGACATTTGAAGGCGTCTGTGACTGTGACAAGTCGGGAAGCACCAGACTAAGATATCTTTGCAATTCCCACAATTTCTGTTTCAGTAAATGCATCCTCGTGAATAGTGTATGTCTCAACCTCTACACATCCATCCGTCCATCCATTTTGTCCTCGAGTTTAACAAAATGTCCTCACTAATCACGCTATTGTTCGGTAACAGCCCGATTTATAATTCTGCTCAAGTTTGTAACTCTTGCTTTCTATCATACTGTCTACTAGTATTGAGTATTACATTTGTGTGCTGGCCTACGACAAATGAAATGAAATAAAATAAAATGGTAGCTGTTTTGTGACAAGGTAAAAATGGGGGACCAAGAGGAGAAAAAAAAACAAATAAAGGAGCTTTCCAATTGCGGAAGTGTGACACGATTAGAAGGGATTGTTAGATTTCAAGCATTTCCCTCAACTCATATCAACAAAAGCTAGAAAATTGCTCCCTCATGCTCTAGAGGGTGATTTTTTTGGTGAGTGTGAGTAATATGTGATTATATAACACAACATGAGTGAAAAAAAGAGGACAAATGGATAAATCCCGATAGATGGAATGAAAGGCACGATCTAATCGTTAGCGCCAGAGAGGGTTTCTACTGAATATCCTCTAGTGCAAAATGATCGGTAGTGCCCTCTGCTCACTGATCACCAGGGATTTCCAAATCTAGCGAGGTATTTTCTCTATTGGATTATAGTTTTAATGGTAAGTTTCTGATATGTAGTCACAACACATATCTCTTGTTTTCTAAAAATAATTGATCTGAAGTATCAGCACTGATTACACGTAAAAATTTTTTTGATATGGTCTGATATGCCCACATATAACTTCTTTTATCAAAAGTAGTGTTGAAAACCTCCGACAGCCCGAGTTTCAATTTAAATCGTAGATTCAACGTATTGAACGTTCAAATGGTAGGTTTAGCGTATTAGACGTTGAAAACGTAAGTTCAAGGTATTGGATGTTAAAATCATTATTTGAACGTATTGAACGTTAAAAACGTTAGTTGCACGTATTCAACATATTGTGAGCGTAATTTAAACCGATAAAGAGTGAAAATAAGTAATATTAAAACTATTCAGATAACTATGCTTTTTAGGGAGAATTTAATTTTTTTGGTTGACATTTTACCATCCGTACGCAGAAAAAAATTTTGTTAAAATAACCGAAGATATGTTCTAGTAACAAATGTATTTGTTAACATAGGTATAACAAATTATATGTTAAAATAACAAAATTTAAATTATAGCAAGTTATTGATATGTTATAACAACAAAACAATTTGGTTACTATAGCAAAATCTTTAAGTAGATTCGACAAAATAATTTAGTTGATATAACAAATTTTTTTGGTGAAATAGCAAAATTATTCTATTAAAATAACAAATAAATTTGTTACAGTAAATTTTATAAGAATCCATAATTACAAAATATGCTATAATCAGCTATATCTGATTTGGAAAATATTTTAGCAACAAATTAGTTTTGTTACTGCAATAAAATGATTTCGTTAGAACAACAAATTGATTTGGTGATTCAACAGACTGGTTTGTTAGTACAACTTGAAACATTTTGTTAATGCGACTAATGGATTTGTTACTATAACTACACTCATTTGTTACCATAACATATTTTTCAGTTATCCCGTCTTTTGTTATTTCAACAAAATCGTTTTTATGCGTGCGTTCGATAAAAATACTCAGTCTAAATTTTTTACTTGTAGAATGATTTCCAAAATGTTTTTTTTCGAAGGTATATAGCTGTTTAAGAAGACTAGCTAGTGTTTAATTAAGAACAAGTGGTACTTGCAGTATTTTTTAATTTATTCTCTTTTGATAATGTTGAATCTATATTTTTTACGTACAATACGTTAAACTGATGTTTTAAACGTTCAAAACGTTGAATTTATGATTTGTTACGTTCAACTAACGTTTTTAACGTTCAATACGTCGAATTTACAGTTTGAACGTTCAATATGTTGAATCTACTACTTAAATTTCGACTCGGGAGAGAGCGAATTAGTTAAATTTTCTCTTCACAAGAGATTTTTAGTGAAGATAAAGCTTGATATGATCATATATGACTAGATCAGGCTTGCTGTGACCTAACATGATAATTAGCCACATCAAAAAATTCCTCCATGGACACTTTAGTCACAGAAAGTCTCAAGCACTTGAAAAAAACTGGAAACATAGGGATCAAAATGTTAAAGTTGAATGTATTGTTAAATTTGACGGTCGTGGAGGTCGTTATACAAATTAGTAACCTTTATTCACCGTGGTCTGGTTAAAGTCAGTCTTGAAGTCTAGCAGTAGGTGTGGGTGTGGGTGTAGGTGAACGAGAGAGACAGGAAGAGGCCAAGGTGGAGAGGATGAACGGGTTGGGCGCGTCAGTGTCGGGGTTGAAGAAACGACCAGGGCCAGGGACGATCACACGGGGTTGAGGTTCAAGTTGGGGTTGGGTAGGAAGATTGTAGGAATCAATGGCGCAGCTGACGTGCCTCTGAGCCGTTATTGCGCATGTGCGCAGACAATTCTATCGACCGTTTTAACGTTGTTCTGGTTGTTCCCGCTACCGCTGCGTTGCAGTCTACAGACACGGCCTACCCCTACCAACCATGCCATACCAACCATACCTACACCTACACCTATAGACATAGCAATAACCTTCCTATCTGCAGACGACCGTGGCGCGGAGCTTTTCCCAGACCCAGACCCAGACCCAGACCTGAGCTTTCTCTCTCTCTTCGACCGGGGGTGGGTGGCCGACCGCTGCAACTTTTGGCCTTGACTCTCGCGATACTTTCTCTGATAATCTATGGCTGCGTCCCAGCTTCCCACCAGACTGTCCTACGCTCCTTAAGACATTTTAGTCTTTTAATAGATATTTTCTTATTTTACATTATAAATTTTTGTGCTTTGCTGTTTTTTTTTTTTTTCAGTTCTTGCAGAAAAATTAAAAACTGGAGGGTGTGTTCGAAAGTTGATACATCAATTTATTTATTTATTTAATAATGCCAAGGCTGTTGCCAAATGGCAAGGTATACAAAAAAATATAATTGGATCATATATTTTTTTTAAAACAGTTAAATCTATATTTTTTACGTTCAATACGTTCAAATTACGATTTCAACGTTCAATACGTTCAAATTACGATTTCAACGTCCAATACGTTGAACTTACGTTTTCAACGTTCAATACGTCGAATTTACGATTTGAACGTTTAAAACGTTGAATCTACGACTTAAATTTCGACTCGGGTTATAATTGAAAAAACTTACAGAAATCAATTACTGTATCATTTAATAATTATAAAATGCGCATATTACTCATGATAAATTTACGAATTTTGTATTATAACAATTCAAAAAGTCTGTTTAAATACTGATCCCATTATTATAAGTCTTCAAGTACTGGGTACTTTATCTTATCACGAAATCGAAAACAAATCTATAAAATGTTTAACTTAAAAGTTACTAGAATAATTCATGTAAAATTTGTACCAAAAAATGCAGTGTGTTTTGAGCTGTAGATGCTGATAGTAAAGACTAATTTTAGAAACATACGATCAGAAAGGAAGTTAGTAGGAGAAAAAAAAATATTACGTGAAGAAAAAGTCAAGTTTTGAGATGGAACGGTATGGAATTTCAAGATGAGAAGACTTAAGTAACCCTCAAGGCAATTAATGGCTTCTCTCTCACGTTAAAGAGACATTGACGTGGATCTCGGAGGACTCGAACAAGCTCACCTTACACCAATGTTCTTAGATTAATGTGAGTTGTGGTGAAACGGGAACAGGATCACATACAGGGAATCGAATTAGATGAAATGAAAGTATAGTATAAGGTATATAAGGTAAAGTAAATGACGAAGCCAAGCTTTGATGAAGAGTCGAACGATATGTACCGTGAATTCAACCAGAATAAATGCCCCGGCTTCTCCATTCTACACCACATTTATGGCCGCCTAAGAAATATAGAGATTCGATTTGAGCTACTAAAATTTATATGTATTGAAATATCTAAATAAAAATAAAAAGGTGATTTTTCGAGGGTTGATATAAATTTATAGTCTAGAGGACTCTTAGGTCCATTTGTGCTTTGCTTGAAAATCTTGTCATCCAGGCCAGACGCCGCCTTTTTCGTGTCCCCGATAGAAAAACGAAAAAGACTAATAAATTAATCGCTATCTAAAGTGAATTCTTTTGGAGAACTTTTTTTGGTAAGATCTGAAGTAGGATTGTTAATATTTTTGTAACGGCTAGTGGATTAGGCGTGTTTAAAATGAAGGGAGCTTTTTTATGGTGGAAAAAAGAGTCAATATACATTTTGACATATTTTGGTGATGTGACATGAACATGGGGCTGCTGTGTGTTTGATGACAAGGACAATGACGTTATCTACCCATGCTTATAAGCTCCTTTGGGAAGTATCCTATTGTATGAGGGAAAACTAACATGGAACAGCAAACTTCGTGTTGACAGATATGGTTTGGGAAAATATAACAAAAACATTGTTACACTGAATAAAAACTAGGTTCAAGCAGAATATTATCTTTCAAATTTGACTATTGCTTCCACACGAAAAAAAGTAAACTGTAATAAATAATAGTCGATTTATAATAAGTAATGATCAACTACTAAAAATTACCATTTCAAACAGTAAAATTGTAATTTTACTATTCACTTTATAATATTTATCATTTAAACGCTACAATTTATTCTTCAAATGGAAGAAAATACTATTTGAAACAATAATATTCGCTCTGTGAATGTCTAAAATATTAAAGTATAATAATTAAGAATTCAGACTTTGATATTTATCATTTCGTACCTAAAAAATGATCTTATGATATGTAAAAAGTATAAAATAAAGTTACTAAATTTCCAATACAAGTAATGTCAATATTTACAAAGTAAAATGGTAAATTTTAAACGCAACGCTAAAAATCAAACTATAATTATTGATTTGCTTGAACTGATAAAATGTATATTTTAAAAGTAGAATTTTTATTGTTTCAAATGTTAAATTCTCCCAGAGTGAGACCCCCTTCTCCTGATCTGAGCTCCCCTGCTCATAGTATGAACTATATGTTGAAATAGCAATTTTTACGGTTTGAAACTGTAATTTTTTAAGACGAGAGAGTAGTTATTTACTATAGTGACAGCTACTAATCACTTATTTTCGATATTAAATTATAAACTGTGGCTTTTACACTTTCTACTTCAATTTCTGTAATATTTATATTTTTGCCACCCCGATGTCCGCTGTACTGTTTGAAACTATAAAAATTACCCGGAATTCGAGTGAACTGTACAGTTTACTTTTTTCCCTGGAAACAATCAGTTTAAATTTATTCTAGAAATTCACGAACAGAATCAAAAAAAAAAATAAAAAGATGTGAATCAATAGAAAAAATTTCCGTTCAAAATTGACTCTGTCAAAAAATTTTTCTCGGAAAATGTAGATGATTTAAAAAAAGTTCGTAAAAAATAATTATTATTTTAATAAAAAAAAAAAAAGGTTTCGTTTGATGGAAAAAATAATTCAGGTTTAATTTTGAGTGACTTAATTCAATTAATTTAAGAGAGTGAAAAGGGAGAAAATGAAGGAGTTTAAATGATTAATTACCGAGGAAAATTATTTTACCCGTTTGTAACTTCTGAGAAGGGATAATTAATTATAAAATTATAAATAGAACGAAAGATATACGGTTTTATTTTTTTTTTATTTTCCTTCATGATTTCAGAAGTTTCTCAAATATAATGAGTCAAGGGCAGATTTAGATTTGATTTTCCTTCTATTGACTGAGGAAAAAAAAATCTCAGTGGAAAAAGTTTCCAAGGTAGAAATTTTCACGCGAATTAACATCGAGAAAATTTAAAGAAGTTTGCAAATCCGATAAAAGGATGTGATGCTGTTATTTTCACTCTCGCTATCTACTTTTCTATCTTTCTTCCAGTTCTTGCCGCTATATTATTGTTATTTTATCTCGACAGATGTACGAGTGGGCGAGAGAATCCGTCTTTCGGCGAACTGGCTCGTTCAAGAGATAAAAGGATCCGTACACACCAGAATTTGGTGATAAAAAACACGATCTTTAATTATAAATTAATCTTTCTAAAAAAACAACGCGTTTTACTCGCAAGGGATAATATAATTTCATAAGTATAAAATATTTACAAAAAAAATTGACCATATTATGCTTACTACATCTACTTTCCTTCTAACATTTGGCGTCTACCCCCCTCTCTTCTTAACAACCATTGCGTAGCAACCCTAACAACTGTTACCAAGCAACGCTACTAGTAAACCATTTTTTGGCAACCCTAGTAACTAGGCGAACTGTTATCTAGCAAAAAAGTTTCACAAATCGTATGCCAATTTTTTATTTAGAAATTTTGCTAAAATTAAAATCTAGAAAATCGTTTATATAATAAAAGAGTGAAAAAACATTAGACATAGATATGATGTATGATGTACGATGGGTAAAATTACCAAGGGGGTTGGATGTGCCTCCTGCGGTGTACTATACTATATTTTTTTTCTTTATGAAATGAATCTACGGTATATGAAGGAAACTTCTACGCAGTAGTTTAGTCAAGCACCGTAGCCAATAATGGCGCAATAAATCTTGAAAAGCTTCGATATCCCTCTACATTCTAATCTCTCATATCTCCACCCACTTAATGTTTTCCATCTTCAAGACCCTAATGTCTAATATAATAGTTTATTTCATCTTAATCAAAGTTATAGCTATAATATTATGATATTAATTTTTTTCGGTACTCTTTTTCTTTTAATTTTAAATAGATATTTTTTATTTTATATGAGTACCGATTTTTATTTATTAAGAAATTTTTTTTTTGGTAAGCTGACTGATGAGCGCGAGTGTACTTTGAATGAAGTTACGTCACTAGGTTACTTAGCAAGTATGATATAAATGTGAGTTGACTCAGAAATAAGATTCAAGTTACGACATAATATTTGAATTTTTCGTGAATGAATGATTTAATTTTGAATAAGATTGTTTGAGGTTTAAATAAATGGCATTGAAAGAATCATTTTTATTTCAACAAGGCTAGGTTTTATTGCCGATTAAATTAATCGAAGTAAAATGTAAATTATTTGAAAGGAAGAAATTCGATAATTTTAAGAAAAAAAAAATTTGAGTGTCAGATTTGCAATTGAAAATCACGTTTTTGGTCACTTCATTGATGTATAACTTTTGATTGAAAAGAGATAGCTAAATTTGAAAAATTCTTGTGATAGCTCGTGAAATTACCTTTAATTTGACGTATATAACATGAACATTTTGACCATTTTTAGTTATTTTATCAAAGTTAAGAGTGCAATTGAACCATTTTCAGGCAATATGTAGTACAACCGACTTATGAATGTTATTATATCGAGAATTCTCAACAGATCTTAATGAAATATAGTATACAGATTCCTTGGATAATTAGCTTGCATGAACCCTAAAATGAGCGAAATTCGTCAATAAGTTTAGAAATGGTAGCTCTTCAAAATTATCAAAATAGTGAAATTTACGTTTTCAGTGACGTCATTGTTGTATAAATTTTGATTGAAAAGAGATTGCTAATTTTTGATAAATTCATGTAAAATCTCATGAAATTAACTTCAATTTGACGTATATAACATGAAAATTTTGACCATTTTTAGTTATTTTATCAAAGTTAAGAGTGCAATTGAACCATTTTCAGGCAATATGTAGTACAACCGACTTATGTGTGTTATTATATCGAGAATTCTCAACAGAGCTTAATGAAATATAGTATACAGATTCCTTGGATAATTAGCTTGCATGAACCCTAAAATGAGCGAAATTCGTCAATAAGTTTAGAAATGGTAGCTCTTCAAAATTATCAAAATAGTGAAATTTACGTTTTCAGTGACGTCATTGTTGTATAAATTTTGATTGAAAAGAGATTGCTAATTTTTGATAAATTCATGTAAAATCTCATGAAATTAACTTCAATTTGACGTATATAACATGAACATTTTGACCATTTTTAGTTATTTTATCAAAGTTGAGAGTGCAATTGAACCATTTTCAGGCAATGTCTAGTACAACCAACTTATGTGTGTTATTATATCGAGAATTCTCAACAGATCTTAATGAAATTTAGTATACATATTCCTTGGACAATTAGCTTGCATGAGCCCTAAAATGAGCGAAATCCTTCAATTAGTTCAGAAATAGTAGCTCTTCAAAACTATCGAAATCTACCTTCCATTTCGAGTGTGGCCGAATTGCGTTTTTGCATGCCTTAAGCGCGAAGCGCGCAGGTATGCTCTACTCTCGCCTAAAAATCGTGATTTCGATTAAAACGTGATTTTCATAATTTAAACGAAAAAAATTATGGATAAAAAGCATATTGAAATAAATAATAGTAACTACAGAACACGTTAAAAAAATTTTCTTATCGATTACATAAGATTTCTCAGAAAAAACTCGTTTTTCTGATGAATTAAATGAATAAGAGCGTGGTATTCACGGAAGCACTGGGCTTGATAACACCACAACTTTGTCAAAAATCACTTTCACGATTTAATTTTTTTTTTGTTTTATTCCTGAGGAAGTTTGTCAAAACCCTTGTGAAAATTGCGTGTCAAAATAATTCCGTTTCGATACAGTTAATTTTTTTCGATTGTCAGTTCGGTGACTTTTTCTGCGATTTCGGCAGCCATATATATATTTTTCATAAACAGGATTGAAATAACTATAAACAAGCAGAAACTATACATACATGATGGTATAATTACTAACTGTTTTATCATCTGTTATAATTTTCCTTTAACTCGACCTACAGAGGGGATAATACTACTCGCGGGAAAATTCAAATTAAAAACGAATAATTTTTGTTATGATCTTAATAATTTATGTATGACATGAGCGCTTAAGGCATGCTCATTTGAATTTTCCAAACTTTTTTAAATTTAATTTTTACGGATTTTTGTATGAATAAGTATTATTATTTCACATTTAAAGTTTAAATTAAGGCTTCGTTCAAAGACTACGTCATGATGAAATAGATTTTGTGTAAAATAAAAGTATGTAAAAAATATAACCTTAAAACTTTAGAACTTTTGATGATTATAGATAAAAAGAAAATTAATAATGACAACGAAAAAAAATGACATGAGTAATTTTATCATTTGCTTTGGGTGATTTCACCAGCAAAGAGACAAGCAGAGAGATGCTTTCTATATAAGTTTTTTATAGATTTTTTTTAACTGCCGGCGGCACATAAATCTCCTATTTTTTCCTGTTTCCTCTTGTTTGGTTTACGGAGCTTGGGAAATGCTGAGATTTAACTCAAGTAGCAAACCATACGATAAAAATAATAATAATACTGAATACTAGTTTGAGATCGGCTTTAAGAAAATGTTAATAAAACCCCGTTATGGAAATAGTTATACGGGTATACCTTTTTCCTGATGCCCATATCCATATCGAATCACTTTCGCCGATAGAAGCTAGACAGCAGACTGTATAGTGAGCTTTAGTTGCATATAACGTCGTTGCTGTGCAATTTATTGTGCAGAACTCGATGAAGTGAAGTACCGGCGATATGTGAGGGTATAGGTAGAGGTAGAGGGCAAAAAACGACTCTCCCACTAAGCATGGCTGAGAGCAAAGGGATGCCGAGGGTGGTAGTCCGCAATAGACTAGAGTTAACTGCACCGTGTGTCGTCGTTCGATAAACGAACCCCGACGTAGCAATTTCCCTTGATAAAACGATCCTCACATGCAGTTCTATATGCCAGTGTATACTCTGCCTATTATATACGTCGCTAGTTGCTGGTACGGTTAAATATGTACTGCACGGGGGTCTTTTACCGTATCAGTATCGGTGTTAGTGTTGCTATAGTACCGTCTGTATGTCGACAGGAGATAGTGTAGAATAGATACAATACAGCTAACTATTCTCGTTCATTTCACATTATGGGACATTGCTTTAGAATTTAGATGCTTCTCTATGTTACAACGGCTATTCAATGTCAATTACTGCTTTCTGATTTATTGTACGAGGTTGCTTTATAAAAAAAATTTTTTTAATGAAAAAATTTGTTTAAAATTGAATTTTAATCAGTTTAAGCAAAGAAAATATTTTTCTTCCTGATTATTTTCTTGAGCGAAAAAAAAATTTTTTTTGACACAAGAAATTTTGGTTATTCCAACAAAATTAATTCTCTTGTTTTAAAAAATACGTATCTTGATCCAAGAAAATTTATTTAAGTCAAGAAAATTTTTTTGTTTTGAGAAAATTCAGCCTCTTGCTCCAAAAAATTTAGTTCTTGATAGAAGTAAATTTTCTTGTCTTGAGAAAATTTCTCTCTTGGTCCAAAAAATTAAATATAAAGATAGAAGTAAATTTTTATTGATTAACATGTCAAATGGCAAGATCAAATAATATTTCATCATTTTTTTTCATTCAATATGTATAATTGCACGCTTAAATAATATAAAATGGGTATCAAATATTCAAAAGAAAAATTTTCTCAAGATGAGAAAATTTTTTTCTCAGCTGAAGTAGGTGGCACTGCTTCCCTAAAGTATCTAAAAATTTTGATCAAATATAAAAATTTATTGTATCAAGTATTTATGATGATTTGAATTAAGAAAAAATTACTTCGACCAAGAATAGAATTTCAAGAAAAATTTTTACTTCGACCAACACAACTTCGGTCTTCTTTTAGGCACCCGAAAATTTTCTTCAAGAAATTTTTCTTTTTGTGCATTCTAAATGAAAAAAAAAAATCTTTGAACAATTAAATTATGTTAAAGTAGGCCAAAATTATCCAACTGCACTAAAATAAGTCTTCATTGCAAATTAGTATTCTAAAATAATGATTTATCTTTTTGATTATCGCAAAAGTTAGTCCTGTTCGTTAAAATTAAAAACAAAAATTTACTTAAATAATAATTGACACAAAAACTTTTTGATTAAATTGGATACTTTTAATTTTATTACCATCTCTTAGCTGGGCATGATTATCCATGAGTACTTGCACCAGCTAAAAAAAATTCTAGAGTAGTTACGGATCAGTAAGGTCAGACATAAGACCGTCTTATGAGGGAAGAAAAGAATAAGCTAGAAAAATGTTTTTTTCCCGTTCTGTCTATGTCTGGGGAGTTTTCTGTCATAAAGCGGAAGTCTTCAATACTTTTTGTGGTGGCACTTTCATAGACATCAGCCTCTACATACTAAACACCACATTCGTACATACACTTATATACAGATAGAGTTGTTTGTAATACAACTGAAAGAAGAATCCCACATGTTATTTTTATTTTTATTTTTATTTCTATTCCGGCGAAAAAGCTCATGTCTTTCTACTCGCTTGCTACCCTCGACACGTGTCTCCGGCAATTATAAGACACACTGTTTTTCTCCTCTTGTTTTAGAACTTTTCTTTGGCATTCTCATTTGTCGTTATGTCATGCACTTACAATTTACCATGACAATACACTTATGATTATTTTCAATTTCATATTAGTATTTTCTCTTTTAATCGAAAATTTCCGTCTTAAGATTTTTATTTTCTCTTAAAAAAAAATTTCTAAAAAAAAACTTATCAACAAAATCATGTAATTATTTTTCCAAAAATTAATCAACTAAAGCCCTAAAGTTTCTTCAGCCTTGAACTGAAGGCTAAAAAAAAGTCTAAACTAATAAATAAAAATATCTGAAAGTGAGTAATGGGAAAAGCCTGCAGTGTATATCTATGGATATGGATATGGATATGGATGTGGGTGTTTCTTCTTATTCTACCTTGTATCGATCTGGTTGCGGTAGGTCTCGGTGTCGAGAGGGAGCGCCGTCGACTCTTATCCCAGTTCAAGGATAAATTTCAAGGGCGCCAGCCAGAGCCCCGTCTAACGTCTGACCGCGTGTGCTTCAAAGCTCCTACATACTTATACAATATCCTCTACACACATTTTCGCTATCTTAAATGAAATAGAAGGGACTAAACGATTACTCTCTGACAAAAAAACTCTCTACTATAATCTGCTGAAATAACATTTCGTGAAAAAATTTTATATACGACCAATTTTCATATTAGACTTGATATAAATTGATCTGCAATTAATATTTTTTTATTAAATAAAAATTAGTTTAATAGTTGACTAGCTGTTACTCACCCGCTCCGCTGGGCGCTTTATAAAATTGCATTTTTAGATCTAGACTTAAAATTTAATTAGAGGATTGTTTTGACTTGCATAAATTCCCAATTCTATTGAATTGGCATGCAACTTTTATCCATGTAATTATTCTAGCTAATATTCATTGTAACTTTCAATGTGTAATCATTATAACATTTCCGTGTCTTTCTTACAAAAATTAATAATAAATGATATGAAAAAAAAAATTTTTAATGACCGTTGAAAGTTTCAGTTAAAGAAATTGCAGGTCTCATAAGTGAAAAAATTTGCCTAGTATATAAACATAACCAATAAAATTAAAAAATTTATTTTAAACGAATGACAATTGAATAGAATAAATTTAGTTACAATAAAAGTTCATTATTTCTAAGTCAAAAAAATATAGGTTCCGGATAAGTAATTACCACCATACACGGACAAAATTTTATAGTAAAGTTTATTATCTAGTTATGTTAAAATCTGTTAGCTGAATTCAATAGTAGTAAATATTATTTAAATAATGAAGTAAACCATCTGAATTGTAGTATTTACCATCCTGATGGTAACTACTACTATCATGATGGTAATCAGTAATATTAACTGTTATTATTTTAATTAGTTACTACTATTATCAAAATCGTAATTCCTAATATAACCTGATGGTTGCAGTTACCATCAATAATAATAATAACTACTATCTAAGCTAGGAAAAAATATTAAAAAAATTAAGAATCTGCGTTACTGTGGATTCATTTCTGAATAAACTAAAAGCAGCTGTAGTGCACAAAAAATCGGGATTAAATTCGGATTGAATTTATATTTAAATTTTTATTTGTCTAAAACAAGTTTCAACGTCAAATTTTTCAAAAAAAATTTGAAATTTCCAAAAAAATCAAAATTTTCAATAAAATTCAAATTAAAAAAAAAAATTTGAAGGGAATTTAAAATATTTTAATATTTCAAAGGAAAAATTGTACATTAGCTAAAATATGGATGTAAATAAAGGATTTGATTAAGTAAACTTATATTATTTTTTCTTTCAAAATTTTTACAATCTGAGATGGTTACAGTTACCATCTTCGATTGTAACAGTTATAATTTATAATAATTACAATTATTATTTTCGATAGTAATCGTTACCATTATTAATAGTAACTATTACAATTTTCAATGATACCACCTATTATTTTGTTACTAATTAATTTTATTACCATTTTAGATAGTAGGAGTTACTATTTTTATATAATAGGTAGTATAATTAATTTTTCTCCTTGTATCATATACTAAAACCTTCTCCGAAACACGCTGCATCTTATGGTATAAATATTATTCCTATTGATTCAGTAATTTTCGCAGTATTACCGGACAAAAAAAACCGGCTCTCCATTTATTAGTATAGATTAAAAAATGATTTTTGTTTTAGAAATTAACGTTCTTGTTAGGAGAAGATTCAGCGACCCTACGCCATCTATTGGAGATTGTCAATACTATTTTGGTCAAAAAATCATGTACAGACATTTATGATCATATCAGCTACAGCCAATTTTTATTTCGGGACATGTAAAATTTTTTAAATTGACTATGCATGGACATATCATGCCATACCAGGAAATTATTTCCGAGGATATGAATACATAAAAAATAACTAACCCTCTCATATCTTTACTTAGTCTTTAAAAATGTTTAATGATGATAATGATGATGATGATGATGATGATGACCTGATTAAATGTTACGATAATGATAGTTATTATAGGATCAACTTCCAGAGATAAGAGGAAATCCCGATATCACGTAGTTGCATCAACTGTAATGAGAAAGTATCAAGTATCGACAGAAAAGAACAAAAAGGCGATATAATAATAACTCATAATACAACATACTATACTATCTATTAATATCTTAAACCTGTAAACTGTAAACTTCCGTTGTCGCAGCATGACTGTCTTCACAGTCGCTAGTAGTACGGTGAGTTTTAAATTTAATAAACGTAGTTGGAGGGACCCTCTAGAGAGTTAAGATATTATATTACTTGGAAACTACCAAACTACCTCTTTCCTCTCTCCTTTTACCTCTACAAGTCCGGTACGTGATGATTAAATTAATAGCATACTATTTCCCGAAATTAACCTTCGCCGCTGGTACAACGTTACACAACGTCTAAGCTGTTTTTCAGTTTGGGGTACGCTAATTAATTTATGGGCCTGACAATTAATATGACTCTGTATTAGATTAATTATTTCCTTTCAACAATTGTTTTCATCAATTATAAATCCGTAAAAAGTTCTTGTTAGAATCAACGATCAGCGCCATCTAATATTATTTTTAAATAACTTAATTTATATCTTGCCGGTAATGCATTAAATTTTTAATAAAATGGTGACTTCTATCCCAAACTTATAAAATTCTCGAAAAATTGTCGTATAATAAAGCAATAAATTGAATTTGAGCCCAAGGTACACTAATTCATTTTTGCACTGTTAGAAGGATTTAGTACGGAGTACTAAACTGATTTAGTAACAAAATTTTTATTCATTTATTTGTTAATAGGAGAAACAATTATTTTGTACCCATCAATATTATTTGTTACAGTTTAATAAATGATTTCTTCATATGAACAAAGCCTTATTACATGGAAATAAATATTTAGTTCCACCAAATAATATTTAGTAACAGGTACTAAATAATTCTTTGGCAAGTATTGTTGGTAGATGGCTATGCTTTAAGAGCGGTTGATAGTTGATTTTCTAACGTGTTTTTCTCATGTATGTGATAAAATTTAGAAAAAAAACGCTTCGCTCTTCGATAGACAATTAAATTATCCATCGAAGAGCGAAGCGCTTTTTTGGGAAATTTTCATTTATTTATGCATAAAATGCGTTTTAAGATTCCATTTGTTGTACAAGTATGACAGAGATACTTTCGTTTGTCCAATAGAGGGCGAGAGAGAGAAAAAATGTAAACCCTTTTTAATTCCAACGTTTATGAGATACATAACCTATTCACTAACTTAGATTATTTTATTCAGCTCGATTTTGGGAGATTTATTAAACCTTTAAAAACACATACTCCCAATAAATGTCTTCTATTTATGTCTTTTTTCAGTGGAGTTTAGTTTACATTTTTTAATTTGTCTATTATTGATGTGTTAAAATCTTGTTTAATTTTAAATTTTATAAATGTCTCAAATAAAAAAATATTATTTACCAAGATTCTTTTCTTTATAATACCTAAAATTTTTACTTAAAATTATTTATTTTAATTATTTTTATTTATTTTAAGTTAAAAAGTTAGGTTTCACGCTAAAATTAGTTAAAAAATTAATTTCTTTGATACCAATAACAGATTTATTGAGTACCAATAAATAATTTGTTAAATACTACTAAATATTTATTTGGTGGAACTAAATGGGCTTTAATAAATGATTTAGTACCTATTACTAAATATTTGGCAATGAAAGGTTTGTTACTAAATCATTTAGTATCTGTTACTAAATCTTATTAAATAGAACTAAATCCTTCTATCAGTCTGTAAGCAATTACTTTCATTATAAATTGACGCTGCGGAGACACTTTTGACTTTATGTTAAACCAGATCATTAGGTCAGAACTGACGTTTAACTCCATCTAGCGGCATTTTAAAGAGCTAAATTTAGATTCATTCGGTAATGCAGTGCTATCTTAACAAAATGGTCGTTTCCAAGCTCAAACTTAAAAAATCCACTAAAAATAATATTAAGACTTGATTTTTAAGAGTGATAATAGGTGAATAAATTGAAAAGAAGCTGTAGATTAAGATTGAATCACTGCAAAGTGAAAAATACGGTATGACTTTAAGTATTTATCAAGAGTATCCTGTCGTATTGTATCCAGACGGTATCAACTCTCATGATTTACGAGTCAGTCACGTTTACGCCGTCGACGTATCGTCTCAAGATCCATAGAACATAGAGTATATAACACTCGGCAAACATTGACGCCGGTTTCACCCTGCGTGACAAGAAACACCCAACAAAACCAACCAACCAGCCGGCGTTAACGTGCCTTGGTTTCCTCAGCAGTAGAATGCTTTGACACCCCTTAAACTTAAACGTCAAGTGTTAGAAAATACATACTACCTCTAGAGCTCTTCACACTCTTCTCAACACATTCTACCTCCTTTTCCAGACCCTTTTCTTTATCCTTTATCTTTCATTCTTTACTATTTATATTCTATTTCATCCTCACCTTTTATTACACGGCTTTCAGACTTGATAACACCCAACCGGTTTAAGCGCCTCATAATATAAGATCCGTCGGCTCTTGTATATTTATATTTATATAAATTCTCAATTGGATGTTCGATAAATAAAAGTGTCATTTACTATTAACAAAATCCAATTTCAAATTCAATCCAATGCGTATCGGTACTCGCTGTTAACGTAGGAATACCTTCTTATCCTCTTTTACTTTCATAAGTTCTCATTCAAATCGATATAAATCCAGAAATAGCGTAGGATATTATCGTTACTTCGAGCTTTATAGTCTCTTGTATTTTCTATATTCTCTTATTTACGGACCAATATTTATATTCTTGTTTAATAAAATATTTTATTTTGAAAAGTTACTTTAAAAAAAAAAAAATTAATTTGATTCAAGAAAAACATTCCCTTGAAAATTCAACTCTTGCTTAAAAAAATTCAGTTCTGATCAATTTAAAAATCGAATCAAAAATAAATGAGTGATTCTCTGTAAGGATGTTTTTTTCTGTCTCAGGCATTTTTTTATTAGAAAAATTGTTGTTTTGTTACTAAAAAAAATTTATTACGAAAGTAAAAAAACATTTCTGTTTGGAAGATTAAAAACTAAAATGAAATAAATTTTGGTTTTTTTGGTATAAATTCGTAAACTACCGAAATAACAGTCCCCTGGACTGTCCTATTCCTAAAATTAAAACTTTAAGATTAAATTTTAAGTTATTCGTCCATATTATATAATTTGGTCCATAATGTTTATAAACTTAATTAGTTAACTAACAATCTTCTTCAATAAAAAGTACCGAAAATTAATTTGTTTCATTAAATTCATTAAACCAAAGTTTGTCGCAGGCATTTTAAGAACAGTCCCCTGCCAGAAAATCAAAGTAAAAAAAAAAAATCCAGCGTGTTATTTTACCTTTTGTAAGGTTTATAAGGATCTAACTAGCCTTGAGTTAATAACCATACGGCTGTTAGCGCTTTATCGCCATTTTATTTAGTGTCAAAGCACCGTTTGTGCTGGAAATATGTGTCTGGGCCACTTCAAAACTCAGTTCCCTGGCAGCTATTTTTATTTATAATTTATTTATAAAATTGAATCCATAAGTCTTAATATTATTCTAATTAATGTAAACATTCATTGAGAACTTTAAAAGTTGAATGCATTGAAATAGTTTGCTTGATTTTTCTCAATTTGATAATAAAAAAACAGTCCCCTGTCATGTTATATGGCAAAAGATACACAAATATCGAAAAAGCAAAAATTAAATCGGCTGTTTAGTTATTATCATTAAGCTGATAATTTTGTAGCCCTTGTTAATTTTTTTTCTAATAAAATCAAAAATAATTTGATCGGACAATTTTGTACAGATTTAAGACGTCCTTACAGAGAACCACCCATATAACTCTTAGACAAGAAGAAAAAAATGATCTAAATTGATAAAATTTCTCTAAGGAAATCATAATTTTCCATGTTCCCAATAGTTGATCCTAAATCTCAAATTTTTCTAAGCTTTACAACTCTAAAAGAGAGACCACTTTCGCCACCTAGCCATCTCGTGGCAGCCCTACAAACTAAAAACTTCAAAGAAAGAGAATATCTCCAGCAAATCTTAAATCAAGTTTTTTTTTTTAGTGAATGTGATAAGTATTTCTAAATTACTCACTGATCAATAATTTCAACAACTAATGAAAGAAACAAAATCGAATAGCAAACTAAAATATTTTATGCAGTCAATAAAATGTAAAACGCCCGGATAATTGCATTTAAAATATTCATTTTACTTGATATGAATTCTCGAAATGTGTTTGTCGAAAATGAATAAAATAGTACACGCCGGAAGCTTTAAAATAAATATAGAAAATTCAGATATTCTGCATCGGTATTCTGAGCGCAAAAAGCAACCTTTGCATTTTGAAATGCGCAGGAACCGTTACAGGGATAAAAAGTAAATATATATATATATGAAGGGTGTTTCCATCCACACCCTAACTATTGGCGACACAACGTACCAGGGCCAGAGTTTCTGAGAAATTCTGTGGGGTGTAGGGATGAAAACGTAGTGTGGAGAGCGAAAGATTTTTCTTGCATGGCCGAATCTGCATGACTCCCTTTACCCCCAACTTCCACACTCGTCCTTTCCGCTACGTGGAATATACGCTTTGCACATTACATGTATGAAAAAGTACACGTACTCTCCATTTTCAGACTACCCTTTTATTCTATTTTATTTTATTTTTTCTCCTCTTTATTTTGTAAAATGCTCATATTTAACTTTCTTTATTTATTTCATCTCACGTCATATAAATAATTTCAAATTCACGCCCGTGATTCCGCAAATTTTTCCTTGTACTTGTACAACCCTTTTTTACTTTACTTACTATTGAAAGGAAAATAATAATAATGTGCTAGACAAATATATATAAAAGAAAGTGGATTTTAAATTTTCAATGTCAAAGTTTTTTATGAAAAATTCTTCGTGATAATACTACGAAAGTCATAAAAAAATTCAGATCAATAACTTGAATAATTTGAGTGCTATAGCGTTTGCAAGGTTCCCACATAATTGATAATAAAATTTTTAATTTAAAAAATTGATAAATTCTTACCTTGATATGATAGGAGTTGAGTTTAGTTCTGGGCAGACTGTTGAAAGCGCTGAAGTCGAGTCGACGAGAAAAAATTCCATTTGCACCGCAACTTTGTCTGCAATGAAAAAACAAAAAAAATAAATTAGATAAAAAAAAAATAAAATAATATCTCTTCATTATAATGATAATTACTATTTAAATTATCATCATTGTTATCATTATTATAACTATAAATTAATACTCTGCACGAGGCAATAAAAATTCTAAATTATTAAAATACATGTACGTAAATATTATAAATGTCCCTCGTGGTTTAATCTAAAATCAGTAGAAACAATATAGTATTAAATTTTAATAAGTTCAAGGACTATCATTAAAATATTTCATAATAACACGTGACAAACTAACATTTGGCCCATCCTACTAACAACACTGATAAACATAAAAAATATATATATATATATATATATATATATATATATATATATATATATATATATATATATATATATATATGTGTTTACAAGAGATAATTTTGATATATTGCTCCCAAGTACAATACTTTTGTTATACGAATACTATTTATATTTACTTATACGTAAATGGCTATGTTTAATATATTTTACATCACACATTATCATATGTTTTCCGTCTTATATAGAATAGGATGAGCGGAATAATAAATTATAACACAAAATAAAGTTACAATAACATGACCATCACCTTGGACTCGGGGAATTATTAACAAGTTTATTTTTACTTTTGGTGTGTTGTGTGTTAGACAATAATGTTAAGCCTCGTGGCACGAGGAGTCGTTCGGGGTCGCCGAAATATTATTATATTACTCAGTAAGCATACTTGAGGACATTAGTACTCATGGGTTATGCAACTAAGCCGAAAAACAGACGTGACTGGGAACAATTATTCGTGAGTCGATCAATTGACCTTCAAGTTATCAGCCCACATGTTGTTTGTTTTATTTCTATTTTTATTTTTTTCAGTTAATAAATTAAGATTAAAAATTTATAATTAGGAAATTAACAAAACTAGGTATGAATTTTTATTGAATTAAAAAATTTATAATAATAATAATAATAATAATTATTATTATTATTATTATTATTATTATTATTATTATTACATGGAGAGAAATTTATAGGAACCTTTCCAAAAATTATGGGAATGGTTCCTATAATAAAATGATCATTATAGGTATCAATCCTATGCTCATTAAGGGAACCATACCCATAGTTTATTGGAAACGTTCCTGTCAATAATGGAATAGCTTCAATATATTATGGGAATGGTTCCTATAATATTGTGGGAATGACGCTAAATAATAGAAAAATGTTTATGGTCATAATAATGAAGCAATCACTTCAAAAATATAAAGTAATTAATATATATTGTTTTGCAAATAAATTTTTTTTTGTAAATAAAAATTGATCTTTCACTAGAGTGAAAAAATTTCTTTTTCATAATTTTTATTCACGTGTGTACTTAATCTTAAATTGTTTATTCCAACTCAGTTACTATTGTATTAGATAATATTGAAAAATATTGTAGCAATTCTAAAGTTTCTCTAATAAAAGGGATATTTTCTTACTATACAATTAATGGAGCAAAATAGATATGGAAATTCATTGTTTATTTTTACAATTTCATTTTATTTTTAAAACAAATTATTTATTTACAATACATACGTTGAATATTTATTAAATCCACCTTTTGGGTATGTAAATTTTATTGTTTATATGAACAATATTACTTATTTTACATATTTCAAATGTTATTGGGAAGCAAGTAAAATTATCGAAATTACTAATAATTTCAAATGCTTCAAAGTGGTCATCGAAGTCATAAATAACTTGAGTTGTAATGATAAATATCTCAATATTATTAGGCATCATCACTATAATATTATGGGAATGGTTCCCATAGTATTATAGGAATGGTTCCTATAATATTATAGAAACTATTCCTATATATTATGGGAACCATTCCGAAATATTATGGGAATCATGCCGATATTAGTTATAATTCTTATTAGGTGACTGAATGGTAGTTACGGACAATGTCTCGGATAGCTGAACTGGTAGAGCCTTTGGCGCGTAACCAAACGATCCGGGTTCGAGTCCCGGTCTGGGCTGTCTGAATTATTTTTTCGGTTACCGAAAAATTCCTACTAAGTAAGGTCCCTCCCCCCCCTTTATCCTTTATTTCCCCCAGTTCCCAAATTTGTCTTTAATGACAAATTTAGCTATAAATTATGGCTATCGGGATAATTATAGGTATCGTTCCTATAATTATAGGAACCATTTCCATAATTATTGTAACATTTCCCAAAAACTATGGGTACAATTCCCATAATCTAATTAATCGCTCCTAAAATGGTGTAGGAAAACAATTCATTAAAATTATAGGAATGATTTCCACATTTTTCTCTCCGTGTGTTATTATTATTATTATTATTATTATTATTATTATTATTATTATTATTATTATTATTAATATTAATATAAAAATTAACAAAATTCTGAATTTAATAAACATTATTTTCCAGAGCTTGATAAAGTCTTAAGAATAAAGACGAAACGTTGCAAATCAATGATAGTTTAAATTTATTATTATTATTATTATTATTATTATTATTATTATTATTATTATTATTATTATTATTATTATTATTATAAGGGCTTATGGAAAATTATTTTTAAATCTTAAATAATTTTTTGAAATTTGAACTAAAAATACTTGTGGACACAAATTAATGTGATGATTCGCGAATTGATGGTCCATGATGGTAAACCGGCTTGATCCTGTATAGTATTCAGAGTCCTGAGTACCGATGTGTACCGACAACCGATTCCCAAACAGGTTCTCCCTCTGTTTTCGTTTTGTTCTGTTTCGCAATTTCTTATTTATTTTCCAATCCGAATCCTGAATCCTCACTTTTCTCCTCTTCTTCTTGGTATCTCGCGAGGTAGGTAAGGGGCCAGCGAATAGAACCCAAGAGATAAAACACAAACCATTTCGTTCGTTTTTTTTTTTTTTAATAATATGGTATAATATAACAGAAAAAGGTTTGCTCAAGGCTAAATAACGTAAGAATAAGCGGCAGACTTATTCTTACGATCCCGAGATTCACCAGGTAAATATTTATACCTGGTTCTAACTAATATATGCCTGTAATATCATAAAATAAATTTACTATAAACTAACGGAACGTTTGGACGTTTCTTAGAACCTTCTATTTGCGATACAACTTAACTTATATCGCCCACTCATCCAGTTTGCTTATTTATCATATTAATTTTAAAAAATTATCACCGTTATTCTCAATTCAAGTAGAGATGTATCATTTCATTAAAAATTTTTTAGTTTTTTACAATTTAACGCATAAATTATTACAAAAATTTTCTTGATACAAAAATTTTTTCGTCAGTACAAAAAAATATTAATTAGACATAAAATAATTTTTTTTTTAATTCAAGAAATTGTCAAAATAAATATTAAAGTTTTACTTCCAGAAAAAAATTTTTCCCCTTGGTTAAAAGTGTTCCTTTCAAAAAAATCAGTGTTGAATTAATGTAAAAATTAGTACCGATAATTGGCGCAGTTCTCAAAAGCCATCCCGTTATATTAATTTAAAATTTACACGTAGCTGCACTATATTATTAATTAATTGCTGGTATGACCGGTATCGGTCCGCTTTTAACGTCGGCATATAATTGCAATCCGTTTCATCGAGTTTAAATTTATAAATAATAAAATAAAATTTATCCACTAATTAGCGAGAAAAAAAATATCAAAACATAAATACTCAATTTGGACAACAACAACTGATAGCCGGGCCGAGTGTGTCAAGATAATAAACACACACGAGTACACGAGGCGACCTCCAAACCGGTTTCCGGCTTTCAAGTTTGCTTTTATATTTACGCCACAAAATATTAAAAATAATATCAAAATCATTAACTAGTGCAAATTAAATTAACATTTTTTTTTAGCTTTAATAATAATAGTTGTTGATAATAGTCACATTATTGTTTTCATTTATATATATTGATAAATTTCAATAATAATGTCAAAAAAATAACAACAATAATAATAATAATAATAATTATTATTATTATTATTATTATTATTATTATTATTATTATTATTATTATTCATATTATTCTAAGATCAGTGATTTTACTAATTAAAGAGCATTTATTATTTTTAAGCCAAGAGACCCGATCCAATTGACCGACAATAGTGTGGTGAAAATAGTTTATTATTATTATTATTATTATTATAGCGAAGAAAAATCTAGCGTATAAGGGTTTCAATTATTATAATCGATTAACCAGATGAAATCAAAACAAAGAATAAAATAAACATATTTAAAAAGGTTGTTGAAGAAATATATCAAAAATATGTACTGAAGATTTGAATTTGTCGTAAATGTTACATTTTAAATATTATCATTTATAATAAATTTTTATTATTATTTATTATGTTTATTAAATGTAAAAAATTAATTTAATTATTGTACAAAAGAATAGCGATGGTTAACTGAGTAAATATTATTATTATTATTATTATTATTACTAATAATAGTAATAATAATAATAATAATAATAATAATAATAATAATAATAATAATAATAATAAACGGCATTAATTACATAATTATTCATTCTTAGAAAACAAATACAGTTCCCAAAAATTCTAATCTCGCTAATTATGCCATATATCTCTGAAAATTTATCATTAAGCACACAAGTATATTTATATATATGTATTTATATATAAGAAATACATATGTATGTATAAATATAAACACAAAAAATATAACTATAAATCACGAAACTGAAAATAATTTTTATTAATGCGATCATTAAATTCAACCACGCATATTCGTGACTCAATTCAATCGATCGTGCGTGCTATTGATCACCATAATCTACATACCTATATACATATATTACACACAGACATAACACGTGGATATCGACATCAAACGCCTACAGTTAAATTTAACGATTATGAATAACTGCAATACGTATTAATGTTTGTTGATCAGTTTCATGTAGGCTCTACGGGTTCCGGATAGCCTAAAAAATATTAATACGAAGAGGCATTATGGATTGTGGATCGTCGATATCAAATTTAATGTATTCATATTGTTCTTTCATGTTTGCTTTTTAAATCTAATTAATATGATGATTTAAGTATTCTAGTTTTTAAATACAATTCATCACTGATAGAAGGATTTAGTAACAAAATTTTTATTCATTTATTTGGGAGAAACAAATATTTTATACCTATCAATATTATTTGTCAGTTTAATAAATGATTTCTTTATATGAACAAAGCCTTATTACATGGAAAAAAATATTTATTTCCACCAAATTATATTTAGTAAGAGGTACTAAATATTTCTTTGGCAAGTATTGTCGGTAGATGGCTATGCTTTAATTTCAATGGTTATGTGATACATAACCTATTTACTAACTTAGATTATTTTATTCAGCTCGATTTTGGGTGATTTATTAAACTTTTAAAAACACACATACTCCCAATAAATGTCTTCTATTTATGTCTTTTCTCAGTGGAGTTAAGTTTACATTTTTTAATTTGTCTATTATTGATATGTTAAAAACTTGTTTAATTTTAAATTTTGTAAATGTCTCAAACGAAAAAATATAATTTAATGAGATTCTTTTCTTTATAGTACCTTATATTTTTACTTAAAATTATTTATTTTTATTATTTTTATTTATTTTAAGTTAATAAGTTAGGTTACACGCTAAAATTAGTTAAAAAATTAATTTCTTTGATACCAATAAGCGATTTATTGAGTACCAATAAATAATTTGTTAAATATTACTAAATATTTATTTGGTGGAACTAAATGGGCTTTAATAAATGATTTAGTACCTATTACTAAATATTTGGTAATGAAAGGTTTGTTACTAAATCTTATTAAATAGATCTAAATCCTTCTATGAGTGATCAAATCGACGTTCTAATTATCAAATTGTCTAACTTAATTTTAGAGAATTTTCCATTTGTACGAAAAAAACAATTAGTTCAAAATTTATTATCACTTTAAAAAACCATTTAATATCTAATAAAGGTATAATATTTTGGTTTGAACCATTCAAATAATTTATAATTGGACTATTGCTATATCAAAATATTAAAAAATCACCCTCTAAAAAACAAGGAGTTAGATAAATTGCTAATTAGACCGTCGAAATGTTTTTATATAATTTATTAAAGGATCGAAAAAAGTAACACTGACTTTCATTCCAATAAATATCTAACAAAATTATTAATTTTCACCTGGCAACTTTCTTAAAACATTAAAATTCCATAAACCAAATAATAAACAATAATTTAAAAACTAAATAAATAGAAAGTCCGACAATTAATTTGAATCGTAAAAAATCTAATTGTTCTACATAAAAAGTCTTATTGTAAAAACTTTTAAAATAACATTTAATTTCAATGCAAAGATAAAAAAAAATTTTTTTTGAATTTTAAAATGAAACTATTGAATATAAATATGTAGACAAGTGTCTTTTCGCTGAAATCCATCTCACAGATAAGCGAGTTGTTTACGTAAAATTAAGACAGCGATTTATATCTGACCCGCAACTGCTCGCTAGAAAAAAAATTTCTAAAGGCAAACACGAACTAAGAGACACGTGTAGAGTATTTTTTGGTAAAAAATATAACTATATTCGTGTAGGAAGCTATTATTATTTTATTTTGGACTGAATTTCGGAAACATATCCCAAAGTAGAGGGTAATTTGTTCTAATTGGTCGTGTAGCTTGACTAACGAGTGTTTTTTCGCAGTTGAGAGTTAGAAGGCGTGATACCGCGATGACTCAGATGCCCTTCCGTTCATTTCAATGCCACCGCGTTTGTATTAGAGTACGCGTGATTCCACACATACGATTACACTTCGACACTTAGTTTCTATTCTAACTTTTAAGTTTTTACGCTGACTATAGTTCGATACATTATGATTATGATTATGAGGTTATTATTGCCTGTAATATATATAATGCATCACCAACTTAACGAACTATTACTTACAATTAGCAGCCTAATGAGTCTCGCATGCAGTTTGCTTCGGGAATTAGTTTTTTCTTATTTTTGAAGCGACACTTATTGGCTTTTAACGCTTTCATTTATTAGTCATTAACTCGCGTTTGAAATTGGTGTCATTAATATCGCATAAAAAATTGTCAAAAATTTAAACGTATAATTATCTCCAAAAGTTTAATAGTGACAATTTACTTTTAATATAAATTTGTTTCATGAAGAATAACTAGACAGAAAAAAAAGTTCACTTAAGCCAAGAAAATATTTTTCTTCCTAATTATTTTCTTGAGCGAAAAAAATTTTTTTTCAACACAAGAAATCTCACTTATCCCAACAAAATTAATACTCTTGCTTTAAGAAATACGTATCTTGATCCAAGAAAATTTATTTGTCAAGAAAATCTTCTTGTTTTGAGAAAATTCAGCCTAGCTCCAAAAAATTTAGCTCTTGATAAAAGTTAATTTTCGTGTCTTGAGAAAATTTCTCTCTTGCTCCAAAAAATTAAATATAAAGATAGAAGTAAATTTTCATTAATATTTTTATTGATTAACATGTCAAATGGAAAGATCAAATAATATTTCATCATTTTTTTTCATTCAATATGTATAATTACACGGTAAAACAATATAAATTCGGTATCAAATATTCAAAAGAAAAATTTTCTCAAAGTGAGAAAATTTTTTTCTCAGCTGAAGTAGGTGGCGCTAGTTCCCTAAAGTATCTAAAAATCTTGATCAAATATAAAAATTCATTGTATCAAGTATTTATGATAATTTGAATTAAGAAAAAATAACTTCCACCAAGAATAGAATTTAAAGAAAAATTTTTACTTCGGCCAACACAACTTCGGTCTTCCTTCAGGCACCCGAAAATTTTCTTGAGCGAAACAAAAATTTTTTTTTGACACAAGAAATCTCACTTATCCTAACAAAATTATACTCTTGCTTTAAGAAATACGTATCTTGATCCAAGAAAATTTATTTGTCAAGAAAATCTTCTTGTTTTGAGAAAATTCAGCCTAGCTCCAAAAAATTTAGTTCTTGATAAAAGTTAATTTTCGTGTCTTGAGAAAATTTCTCTCTTGCTCCAAAAAATTAAATATAAAGATAGAAGTAAATTTTCATTAATATTTTTATTGATTAACATGTCAAATGGGAAGATCAAATAATATTGAATCATTTTTTTTCATTTAATATGTATAATTACACGGTAAAACAATATAAATTCGGTATCAAACATTCAAAAGAAAAATTTTCTCAAAGTGAGAAAATTTTTTTCTCAGCTGAAGTAGGTGGCGCTAGTTCCCTAAAGTATCTAAAAATCTTGATCAAATATAAAAATTCATTGTATCAAGTATTTATGATAGTTTGAATTAACAAAAAATGACTTCCACCAAGAATAGAATTTCTCGAAAAATTTTGACTTCGGTCTTCCTTCAGGCACCCGAAAATTTTTTAAGCCAAGAATTTCGTTCTCCAGCCAAGAAATTTTTCTTTCTGTGTAATGATTAAAAACTCTTCAATAATAAAAAAATTAGCAACTAAACCATCTATGTCTTGTCATTAGAACAAATGTAAGCACCATCAGAACAAAGTAGAATTTTCCCGTGGTGATTAAAGCCTCTTATTATCTCAGAGGATTGTTTAACCGACGACAACTCCCAGCGGGTTAGATCCTCCTGTTGATCGTATTGCGTCGATTCTCATTATTACCCCATAGAAAACTCTCATCTCTTGTTACTCCGAGACAAAAAAAAACAAATAAAAGTAAAGTAAAGATACTTCTCCTCCATATCCATTAGCATCCGTCGTAGGATAATCAGCCTTGTATCCAGCGGAACAAGTAAACCGACGGATGAATGCCACTAAATAAAAGTAAATGTCCTCACGTCGTTACTTAATTTGCGTCTCGCGTTTTCCCTTCTCTTCTCTTTTCTCCTCTTATCTTCTTTGTTTCATCCAGTCACTTAGGTATTCATTTAAGCTAATAAAATACGCACTTGCTATCGTAGTCTTCTCCTTTATTTCCTTTGGTCCTTTATTTATCGATGTTCATTTTATTACAAACTCTATACTCTATACTCTATAATATTATTTATTCTACGACGTTAATTCACCACCGGACATCCTGGTTTCGCCTATTGTCGCTACACCTGCGACCATTTCCTTCCCAGTCCTCAGCAAACTGCAGCATCACCCATCGCCCATTAATTAATTACCATAAATTTTCTTAAGCCTGAAATTTATCGGCCAGGATTAACAACTTTATTATTTTTTCCACTCTGCATCCAGCATTTAAGAGGAAAGTACTTTTTTTTTCCAGCAAAGCTTCTTATTCTTAAAGGCCGGAGTAACGCCAGAAAATGTGAAGTTACTGCATTGAATTATGAATCTCTGATGGTAAAAGGGTTAGACGCCCGAGGGAATCTCTTCTTATATCCTTATCCTTATCCTTGCTTTTTTCGACAGACTTTATCCTTAAAAACGAGTCTGTAGAGCGTCAAGTGTAGAATCTATATTAGAAAAAAGGTGTATGGCGTAACTTGTTGGCCACTATATATATACCAACTACTTCTAGATTCTAGAAAATAGTTTACGGCCGGTAAAAAAAGATGTTGCAAGACCTGGACTGGGAACTTTTAAAAAACTGACATAATTTATGCGGGTTTTATTTATTTTCGGTTATGCAATCTAATCTAATATCTAATTTATAATTCGGTTTAGTTTAGTTTTTAACAAACGTTTAACACTCAATTTATGAACGACGTAATCCGTTATTTATGAGTCACATTTGAGATAGGTTATTATTAGAGCTGATTAATAAGTTCATAGTTACCTGGAATATCTTTCCGGTTCTCACGTTCCTTTTTGCGTCTTCTTTATTTGAATTTATTTATTTTTCGGCTCAAAATAATTTTAATTTTATTAGTTAGTTTTTGTTTTGAGCATTTATTTTGCACGACTCATAATGAGAGTAACATGGTGTTGTTTAATTATTATTAAAGAAAAACTAAACTGATTTTTTTATATTCATTCGAAAAATTATGATTTAATACATCTATAGAAAAAAAATCAGATTTTTTTACCACATTGTTTAAGAGATATAATTAATTAAAGTTTTGCAAAAATACACGATCTCTTATAAGTGTTCTTGTTCAATAACTCCGGAAATGGAGGATTTATAAAAAATCGGCCAACTTGACCCCATAAAAAAAACTTTCCAATAGATAGAACAATGTTTCATACATATTCTATCAAAATTTGATAACGATTTACCACATAGTTTTAATTTAATTAATTTTTTAATATCAAAAATTGATTTCTATCTTTGTTGTTTTTCGGAGACATTACTCCCCCATCTTTATCAGGGGAAAAATGGCGACTTCTCGATGCGCGGCAAATTTGAAATTGAAATATAATCATAAAGTTTTTTTGCATTTAAATAAATTGTTATTAAACATACATTAAAAGTTCATGTAAATTATAGCAGATTTAACATATTGAAGTGATATTTGCAAATTTAAACAATAAATGAACACTGTGAGCAACTGTTTTAAGTACCGACCTTACATAACCTATAACAGTTGTTATTATTTTGTGACAGCCCAGTACTTATCAGTTGATATTTTAATAGTTATATTATTATAAATATTTAACCATAACTATGAATTGAACTTATTCAATTAAATTCTTATTAGAAATAATTTTATATTTTATGCTATTTTTCGAGTGATCACTTGCAAAAAAGAAAAAAAAATATCTATTAATTTGACCTTGGATTACGACGACCAAACTACTTTAAGAAAATAACGCAAAATATTTAAAATTTAAATTACGTAAAATAATTAACAGTAATTTTTTTTCTTCTTTACTTTATTAATTATGAATTATTTTGCGGCTCCCTCGAAAAATTTTACAGGGAATTTTTTGTAAAAAAATAACACATTAAAATCAAGGTAAAAAAATTCCGAAAAAATTCGCAAGTATTAAAGTTTTAAAAATTACTTGATAACATTCTAAAGAGTGCGAATGGCAAATTTGTACAGACGTAAAAATGGTTAACACGTGGAAATTAAATAAAGTATGTATTTGACAAAGAGTTGTCACTTTGTCACTTGAGCATAAATTATTTACAAAGATTTATTTTCGTGTAATTTATGTTCTTTGTGTGTATACTACAGTGTATATGTTTCGATTCACGCGAAACTGAAGAACGAGCGCAAAAGATTATTATAAACCCGTACCCGTCCAACTTAGTGGAGGCCCGAGGCGATATGTCATGCTGCAATCATGCTCCTTGCCAGCAGTAATCTTCCCGCCACGTGACGTCGACAGGGGATGGTTACATCGAGGGGCTGCTTTTTAATCACTCTTTGTTTGACGTTTTTTACGACCCTATTTTTAGTTTTTTTTTTTTACAAATATTCTTGCAAAAGCAATACTACAACTAGAAAACGATTCGATATAAAATAAATAATCATTCTATAGAATACTTCAATGGTGTGTTAGATTAATGTCCAAAAACAGCGTAAAAGTCGTGTGTGAGAATAAAAAATAAATTGCTAATATAACTTCCATATTTTTCAGAAAATAAAAATCAATTTCAGATAAGCTTCTTAGGAAAATTAAAAAAAATTGGTTTTAATTTATAATTTAAGACCTGAGACAAAACTCTCTTAGAACGAGACGATTCGGCGATCGTGCGCCATCTGTCGGGGATTTTTAACACTAATTTTGGTTAAAGAATTATATATGTCCATATCAGGCTTTATAAGAACTTATTAAGTCATGAAAATTAAGAAAGTTGTAATTTTTGTATCAGAACACAAAAAAAAAATTATATATAGATGCATAAAAATTTTTTAAATGATCATATACACTGATAGAAAATTTATGTTGACTCAAGAGATATTTTCTTGATCTAAGAATTTATTTTGGAAGACAAATGATTATTTTGCTTCAAGAATTTCTTGGTTTAGATTTTCTTGGCTTAAGAAATGTTTATTTCCGTTGGATAAGTCTTGTATCTTTACTCAAAACTATATTATCTTCAATCGATACATTTAAGTTTTTTAACCAAAATAACATTATCGTTTAAAAAACTTTAAATTTTTGGTTTAAATAATAATTTCTTTATGTTATTGAAGTAAATAAAAAAAATTTTTTATAGATTTTCGATTTAACATAATTGTGAAAATATAGTAATATTATAACTAAATATAATTTATTATAATTAAATATTATTACATAAATTTATAGAAACTCACATAGTAAATTAATGACTCAAAAGAAAGCCATTCTTAACACAAGTCGGTAATATCTTGGATCATGTTATCGCCTATCTTGAACCAAGAGATGAAAATTCTTGAATGAAATATATCTACATCTAGTCTCAAGAGTTTATTTCTTGAATTAAGACAGCTAGAAATTTTGAAACAAAAATCAACTTTTGAAGAAAAAATGTTTCTTGAATCAAGATTGTTTTTCTATCAGTGTACGAACATTCTAAAAAGTTTTTCGCAGAGAATAAAAATCGCTTCATTTATTTTTTAGATTGCCGTTTGATGTGTCAATGCAGCAGATCTGCCGCTGACACTTTTGATATCAAGGATCCGAGTTTTTTCCATCCCCATGTCAACAATTTAGGCAGGCAAGGGCAAATACTTTCTTTAAAAATTTTTTACTAGCAACTAAGCTGTAAGAAGTCTTCGGAAGCAATTTTTGCTTGAAAATTTTGACAAAACGCTGTAAATCTTTGGGACGTAACGCCTGAAGCTTGAAGGGCTGAAGATATTGAGGCCGAACGGAAAAAATAGTAATTGTGGGGCAGTAATGCCACCCGTAGATCGTCCAATGAAACGAAATGAAATGAAGAGGGATCTGTCAATCGTGTCCGCAAATACTTGTCGGAGTGTTCCGGACGGATCTGGAATAGTTAGGGCGTTTTCTGTTGGAAAATGTAGGAACTCTACGCAGTGTCAAAATCAGCTCTTTTCTTTTTCAGTCTCTTTAGTAAAGCCTCGCCCTTTTTTTATGTTATTTAACATTTTTCCTTCTATTCCTTTTTCGTTTCTTTATTTTCTGTTTAACGTCGAATGCAATTCTTACTCGTGTCACGTTCCCCGATCGCCTTTGAAGCTGACTGGGCTCCCGGTCTCCCCTTGACGAATTCGAGTGCCAGAAACAAGGGGCAATTTTTCTTGAAATTGAATTTTAGCATCTAAAAGGTACACCGTCAGTCAAAATGCGGGAGGACGACATCACGAGAGAATATATATATATATAAATAGGGGGAAATAAATTACAGAATGGAGAGAAACTAATGTAATACATTGTAAGATGTAATGCCTCTTCTCAATTCAATAAAAATAAATAAAAGTTATAATTATAAGTAAAAATGTTTAATTTATTTAAAAAACTAAATGAGAGCGTTGATTGCTCGGTAGACCGCGAATATATTCCTCGAATCAATTGACTTGTGGGCTTATTAAACTGTTATCAAGACAATGTCACTACAGTTCCCCAAAAACAACTTTTTATTCTCAGTAAACAATTAATTTGACAAGTTAATTAGCCCTCTTATTTATTCTTGTTTATTGTAATAAAGTAAGAGGTTTATGATTAAATTTTTAAGAACCTTTCCAAGCCGGCTAAATTGATCATGAGTCACCTACAGATGTGGGTGGGTGAATTAATTTTTTTAATATCATTAAAAGATGCCGAATTTGGTTCCTGGAAATTTAGACCGGCCTTGTCGGCTACTTCCTCCTTTATTTCTAGGGTTAATCAGTATGAGTGTCTTTGTTTGACGTTCCACTTAATATTTTAATCAGTAATTTTTTTTCGTGATTCTTTAGTTTCAGTTTATAATAGTATTACACACAGAAAGAAAAATTTCTTGACTGGAGAATAAAATTCTTGGCTCAAGAAAATTTTTGAATGCCTGAAGGAAGACCGAAGTTGTGTTTAGGGCGGCCGAAGTAAAAATTTTTCGAGAAATTCTATTCTTGGTGGAAGTAATTTTTTCTTAGTTCAAATTATTATAAATACTTGATAAAATAAATTTTTATATTTGATCAAGATTTTTAGATACTTGAGGGGAGGCAGCGCCACCTACTTAAGCTGAGAAAAAAATTTTCTCACCTTGAGAAAATTTTTCTCTTGAATATTTGATACCCATTTTATATTATTTTAGCGTGCAATTATACATATTGAATAAAAAAAATGATTCAATATTATTTGATGTTCCCATTTGACATGTTAGTCAATGAAAATTTACTTCTATCTTTATATTTAATTTTTTGGAGCAAAAGAGAAATTTTCTCAAGACAAGAAAATTTACTTCTATCAAGAACTAAATTTTTTGGAACAAGAGGCTGAATTTTCTCAAAACAACAAGATTTTTTTGACTTAAATAAATTTTCTTGGATCAAGATACGCATTTCTTAAATCATAGAATGAATTCTGTTGGAATGAGTAAAATCTCTTGTCAAAAAAAAAATTTTTTTTCGCTTTAGAAAATAATTAGGAAGAAATATATTTTATTGGCTCAAGTGAGCCTTTTTTTTTTGTGCAATAATAATAATAATAAACATAATAATTAATATTCCAAAAATAATAACAAATTTCGGCGAACACAAGAGTTTTACAAATTTATCAGAGGTAAACACGGCCGTTAACAAACCAATTAGCAGTAAACTACGTACTAGTACAGTAATTTATAGCCTAGTACACATAATAACTTGTCTTTAATGCTGATCTCTTTCGCTCTTATCAACTACCTACATAACAATAACTATCTCAATATATATCTATAGTATACATTTAATTTTATTTGGAGTGTTTAATTTTCTGTACCACTACTGTTAGTAAGGCAGAACTGCTTTCTTACCGTCCTACCTATTTACTTTCCATGTCATGTGTATATACAATATGTGCTTATATATACAGAGTAATATACAGTATATATACAGAGTAATGTATAGAAAGTGTATACTGACTATACTATACTACGCTCTATTGTAGTTGTAGTAATATTATAATTCAAGTTTAGACAAACTTACTGCTTATGTACTATAGCATACATGGCGACTCTATGTATTTATATTTTATGCACACAAAACACACCCCTATATATATTTATATATAATATCCTTGTGTATACATTTGAACTATGGTAGCATAAAACTTTATATTTCAAAGAAAATGACCCGAGATAACGGCGTCCCTTGTAAACATACATACACTTTAACTAAACGACGGCATTAAATTTTTGAACTTTTAATCTGATGTGTAAACTTTAAACTCCAAGGATAGCGATTTTTAAATTAAATTTTTGCACGACATAATTTATGAACTAAATAATTCGATTACGATTAATCTGATACACAGAAAAAAAGGTTCATTTGAGCCAGGAAAATATTTTTCTTTTTAATTATTTTCTTGAGCGAAAAAAAATTTTTTTTAACACAAGAAATTTCACTTATTCCAACAAAATTAATTCTCTTGCTTTAAGAAATACGTATCTTGATCCAAGAAAATTTATTTAAGTCAAGAAAATCTTGTTGTCTTGAGAAAATTCAGCCTCTTGTTCCAAAAAATTTAGTTTTTGATAGAAGTAAATTTTTTTGTCTTGAGAAAATTTCTCTCTTGCTCCACAAAATTAAATATAAAGATAGAAGTAAATTTTCATTAATATTTTTATTGATTAACATGTCAAATGGGAAGATCAAATAATATTTCATCATTTTTTTTCATTCAATATGTATAATTGCACGCTAAAATAATATAAAATGGGTATCAAATATTCTAGAGAAAAATTTTCTCAAGGTGAGAAAATTTTTTTCTCAGCTGAGTAGGTGGCGCTGCTTCCCTAAAGTATCCAAAAATCTTGATCAAATGTAAAAATTTATTGTATCAAGTATTTATGATAATTTGAGTTAAGAAAAAATTACTTCGACCAAGAATAGAATTTCTCGAAAAATTTTTACTTCGGCCGCCCTAAACACAACTTCGGTCTTCCTTCAGGCACTCGAAAATTTTCTTGAGCCAAGATTTTTGCTCTCCAGTCAAGAAATTTTTTTTTCTGTGTAATTTTGAGAGTATTCTTTAATTTTTTTTATTTAATCACAAAAATTTTTAACCGAAATGTAGAACTAAAAAATGTAATTCTTCAAGAATAAAGAAAAACCATCAGCTAATACCAAAAATGAAATAAAACAAAGAAAAAGTTTAATTAAAGAAAATTCCAATATAAGTAAAGAAATTAAAGTAACAGTAATAAAAAATAAAATAAGAATAATATTGGTTAAAAAAAGCGGCAGATAGAAGTGTGGTACAGCGAAAATTTAAGCCTTATGTTGCCTCGTCTTTAGACATCCTTGAGCCTGAAAGATACCAAGAGGGTCGGAGTTCACGGTCATCCTCTCAACTGCTCGTCACCCTCCGGCCTACTCATTCCCTCCTTTATTTCTTTTCTTTATTATTCACCTCTATTTTGCTGTAGGATACTACATATATGTAATGTATATACGATAATACATTAAACACTCCAGCAAAATTAGCCACCTACACCCGCGATATATAAATAAATAAATCGACTATTAAAAGCTGAGTCTTGAGATGTTTGAATTCCTTATCTTTCGCACTGTTTTTATTTTTATTTCTTTTTTTTTTTTTTTCTTTTTAATATTAGTCTCAATAGCTTCAAGCATACTCATGATTATTTGGTGTTTAATGTTTGATGATATAGTATATTAGTAAATTTACTGAGCCACTATAATATTATTGAGTAACTGATAACTGATAAAGTTTATCTCGATTTCTTATTTTTAATTTTGTTATTTATTTATTATTATTATTATTATTATTATTATTATTATTATTATTATTATTATTATTGTATAGTTAGCGTAGTTTTTCATAATGAGATATAAATATGCTTACATTAACGAAATATAATAAAGAAAGAAATTAAATCCAACCGAAAGTATTAATTAATATAATCTTAAATATTTAAAAAGTTTAATTTTTTAGTTTAATTAAAAAATAATAGTTACTTAAATTTTTTTCAATAGGGGAATTACCGCATCAAGTCACGGTTCAAGAGTTGAGTCTGTGAAAAATAAAAATGAGTTTGCTAAAATTCACAGACAGGAGCAGAAGAGTGAGGAAGAGTGAAGAGAGAAGGTCTTCTCGAGTTGAGTCTGCTCGCGTTTTTAACGCCAGTTCAGATGAAATATCTTTTGAGTTTTATCTTTACTTCTTTTTATCAACATTATTATTATTTTGATTATTTATTTCAGTTTTTTCTTACTCCCTTTTCGTTTAAGCAAACATAGCAAGACCAGAGAAGAGTTATTTCGCCGGTCAAGGTCGCCGTGTCTTACAAAACATAAGATAAATATTTTCAAATTTTTATACGCCGAACTTTGTTTTGTTAGATAGTTGTTGCTGTAGATGTTTACTCAAGTTAATGCAAAATTTTAAATATAAATCGTCTTTGTAATAAGTTAAAAATTTTTACTCTTGCCCGGCAAATATTAACTTCTTTAACATCATTTATTCTAAAGTGCCAATTTTAAAAATATTAATTTTTTTTTTAATTAAAATTATTGGAATATTTACGATTAAGATTTTTTCTGTTAAATCAATTTTTTCTGTATTACAAAAATTGAATTAGATTACAGATAATCTCAAACCAAAATTCAAGGAATTTTTTATTCAAGACAATGAAATTTTCTAAAATAAATTACTTTTTATCAGTACACAGAAAGAAAAATTTCTTGACTGGAGAACAAAATTCTTGACACAAGAGAATTTTCGGGTGCCTGAAGGAAGACCGAAGTTGTGTTGGCCGAAGTCAAAATTTTTCGAAAAATTATATTTTTGCTGGAAGTAATTTTTTTTTTTTAATTCAAATTATCATAAATACTTGATACAATAAATTTTTATATTTGATCAAGATTTTTAGATACTTTAGGGAAACAGCGCCACTTACTTCAGCTGAGAAAAAAATTTTCTCACCATGAGAAAATTTTTCTCTTGAATATTTGATACCCTTTTTATATTATTTTAGCGTGCAATTATACATATTGAATGAAAAAAAATGATGAAATATTATTTGATCTTCCCATTTGACATGTTAATCAATAAAAATATTAATAAAAATTTACTTTTATCTTTATATTTATTTTTTAGGAGCAAGAGAAAAATTTTCTCAAGACAAGAAAATTTACTTCTATCAAGAACTAAATTTTTTGGAGTAAGAGACTGAATTTTCTCAATACATGAAGATTTTCTTGACTTAAATAAATTTTCTTGGATCGAGATACGTATTTTTTAAAGCAAGAGAATTAATTTTGTAAAAATTTTTCTTGAAATTCTATTCTTGGTGGAAGTAATTTTTTCTTAATTCAAATTATCATAAATACTTGATACAATAAATTTTTATATTTGATCAAGATTTTTAGATACTTTAGGGAAACAGCGCCACTTACTTCAGCTGAGAAAAAAATTTTCTCACCATGAGAAAATTTTTCTCTTGAATATTTGATACCCTTTTTATATTATTTTAGCGTGCAATTATACATATTGAATGAAAAAAAATGATGAAATATTATTTGATTTTCCCAATTGACATGTTAATCAATAAAAATATTAATAAAAATTCACTTTTATCTTTATATTTATTTTTTAGGAGCAAGAAAGAAATTTTCTCAAGACAATAAAATTTACTTCTGTCAAGAACTAAATTTTTTGGAGCTAGGCTGAATTTTCTCAAAACAAGAAGATTTTTTTGTCTTAAATAAATTTTCTTGGATCAAGATACGTATTTCTTAAAGCAAGAGAATTGATTTTATTGAAATAAGTGAAATTTCTTGTCGCAAAAAAAATTTTTTTTTGCTCAAGAAAATAATTAAGAAGAGAAATATTTTCTTGTCTCAAGTGAACCTTTTTTTCTGTGTATAATTTCTAATAACAAAACGTACAATTTCTTCAATATTATTTCAAGCTTTTCTTCAGAAAACTTTTTTCCTTAATTATGAATTTTTAAAACCCTCAAACGTGATCACCATTAATTATCAAGAAACTAATCATTAAACTAATTATAAAAGTTGACCTAAAAAATAAAATAAATGTTTCCTGTTACAATTCAGAAATTAACAATCATGGCAAAGTATCTTTATTACTACTACTACTACTAATAATAATAAGAATAATAATAATAAAAATAAACCGATGATGTGATATGTTAAAAAATGTTATGTTTACCACGGAAGAGGGAATAATAATAAAAGAGTATAGCGTGCAGCAGAGACTTTGGGGAGGAGGTAATGGCCAAGAATAAGGGTAAAGGGAGTAAAGGAAGCCAGAAGCGGAGGACGAGGATGAGGATGAGGAGAGTCTTGTAGATATGTCTGCGATGGGCAACCATGCGTGACACGGAGGGAAAGGGCCGGCTTGGCTTCCCCGTTGTAGCCTTGACCGTGACCACATTCTCAGGGCCGCCACGTGTGTCGAGCTCTCTCACTCTCTCTTCTGACTCTTTAGGGCAGACCCAGACCCAGGACGAATGCTTTACTTTACCAAGGCTACACTATAGGGCTTGGCTTATATATATTATTCTTCAAGGCCAACTGCATCTAAACCGCTCCTGCTCCTGCTCCTGCTCCTGCTGAGTAGAAGCTAGCACCGTAAAATGCATTTAAACTATACCACCACTTAAATACGCTTTCAAAAATTTTGAATTATAAATAATAATAATATAATATTCGCAGCTAAATCTGGGCCAGTTTTTTACTTGCCTTTCATCCCCCTTTTTCTTTTTATATATTTTATTTCGCATTGTAAACAAATAACGCGGGGCTATAGTTATAAATTCACTGTGGAAAAATGTAAAAAAAGTAATTTTTTACCAAAATATCTTTTTACTAATAAGTAAATCCGTGACGATAATTGTGATGGTTTAATATTATGTTTGGTAATAAATTTATAGAAATTATTTTTCATTTTTATAAATCACAATTGATAATTATGATATTTATCAATATAAAATGTTAAGATAGCGAAAATTTTTTCAAAATTACAATAAAATTATTTAATTTTATCGATAATAAATTAGGTTGGTTCATTGTCTGTCTTCTTAAACTTCAATAATAGTTTACAAAAAATATTTAACTATAATTATTTGTTATTTAATAATTTATTTATTGTCTCTGTATAACATTTTATCTTTTTCAGGATTTTATTAATTAAGTATTTGACGAGTTAATCATTAAATATAAAACTATCCCGAGTCAGAATAATAAACCTATATGATCCTACATGAACCTACATGAGCCTACAGAATAATTTTCAATTGTTTTGATCGATGTTATTCAATTTATAAATTGAATTTTTAAGTTTTTTTATCAATAAATTTTTAGTTACTATTTAAATTTATTTATATTGTACTATTTAATATTGGTATAAGTGTATTTTGCGAGGTTATATTGATCAATCAAAACAATTAAAGAAAAATATCGATCAAAACAATTAAAAATTGTCCTGTAGGCTCATGTAGGCTTATGTAGGTTCATTATTCTGACTCGGGACATGATAAAACTAACTCTAAAAAGCAATTGGAGTGCTAACACACTGATAGAAGAATTTGTTTATATTTAAAAATATTTGTTAATATTTAACAAATCATTTATTAGAGACCACTTTTTAATCTTTAACAAAAATTTTTTAGTATTTAAAAAAATTTATTAATATTTAATAAATGAATATTAGATTTATTAAACACAAATAAATCATTTTAAATACTAAGAAATATTTGTTTAATACTAAAAATTGGTCTCTAATAATTGATCTGTTACACCGATAGAAGGATTTGTTTATAGTTAAAAATATTTGTTAATATTTAACAAATCATTTATTAGAAACTACTTTTTAGTAGTAAACAAATATTACTTAGTATTTAAAATGATTTGTTTGTATTTAATAAATATGATATTTATTTATTAAATATTAATAAATATTTTTAACTATAAACAAATCCTTCTATCAGTGTAACTATTAACAAATATTTTTTAATACAAATAAATCCTTCTGTCAGTGCAGTTAAATTTTTTCGTCTCCATATTTTTGTCAAATATAATTATTAATTAGTTATAAAAAAACATCTGTATTATAAATACTAAATACTAAACAATTCACTAAAAAAAATATTAAGCTTGATTTTTTTTTTTTTTTATAAATTCGATTTTTTATTTTAACGTTTTTTTATCTTGTAATTCTATCGATATATTGTTAAATATATTATAAATTGATTTTTAAACTGTATGTATGTACAAAGATTAGTCAACTATGAATAATTAATTTTTTTCATTGATTTTAGCATATGTTTGTAAATAAAAAATGTTACTAAATTTTTCACAGTGTAGTGCAACGTAAATTTTTCTCTCCATTCTCTGGTATTCACCATTGAAAATCAAAATGGACGCCAGAAATGAATAGAGCAAGTTAGAAGCGCAATAGATTACAGTGCAGTTATAGGGACAGGGTGGTACCTGAATAGGGGCGTGTTTACAAAATGGTGGACCTTTAAAATTTGGGTACATTTTAACGTCTTTTTTGTCCTAAAATAATTTTCTTTAGAAATTTAATGGCTGAAATATTTAGTCATACTTGGAAAGTTAATGTGCATTTTAAAAATGCATTGATTTGTACAAAAGAAATTTTGAATAAGATACCGGTGGGTAATAAGCAGTCAGGTTTGGACAAAGAATATTTTTTATAAAAGAAAAATAATGAATGAAATATGATTAATATAAAAAAATGTTTAATTTAATTAAAAAGTATTCATCTCAATTATTAATTAAGTACATTTTTAAAAAATTAACTTGATTCAAGAACTAAAAAATTAATAATAATGAGTATTTTATAGAAATTCAATTTTTAAAATATTTGGTTATACAAAAAAATATAATTTATGAAGGTGATATATTTCTTCATATCATTAATGAAAATTTTAATTTATTGAAAAGAAAAATATTAATATCTTGCAATATTTTTTATATTAAAAATATAATTTATAACTGTACTAAAATAATTAAACATCTGACCATTCCCCGATTCCCCCAGGAAAAAAAAAATATATTTCGAAATACATAAAAAATATATTTTAAAATTTATTAAAAATATATAAATATATATAAAATATGTATCGTAAATATATTTTTAATAATTCGTGCTAAAAAAATTCTGATTCAAAATAAATTTAAGATTGAAATTCATATTTTGACACAAATACGAATTAGTTTTGAGATCAATACAAATTTGAAATTGAGTTGTAAATAAAAATTAGCACGTCTGTAGAACTTTTGATCCTGCTTCAGAACTTTAATAAAGACTTAAGAATATTTTATATATAAAATTAATCCTAAATAATTTAGTCTTTATTAAAATTCTGAAGCATGATCGAAAGTTCTACAGACGTACTAATTTTTATCTACAAATCAATTTCAAATTTGGATTGATCTCAAAACAAATTCATATTTGTATCAAAATATGAATTTCAATGTTAAATTCATTTTGAATCATAATTTTTTTTGCACGAGAACTAACTCATGGCCGATTTTCATATATATTTTATATATTTCAAATATATTTTAGATATTTTTTTTTATAGGGGTTTTGTTTATTATTTAAGCAAATTATAAGTGAAAAACTATAAAAAACAAATAAATTCGCGTTAATATCACCCATGATTTATTAACTATTATGTAACTAAAAAATGATGAAATGAAACAACCGGAAAGCAGAGTAATCTTAGCGATAAACAATTAAAAAATCAAAACTATCTACACACAAAATAAATAATCTACAATGTATATAAATATTATAGATAGACATGTTTATAAAGATATATTTATATGTAATGCAGGTTTATGTGATGAAGGTGTGGTCTGTGACGAAGAACGCACGATCCATCTGATATACTCAGCTGTTACGTGGTATTATCTCTGTAATACTAATACTAAAATACATAAAGACCAGAAGTAAGAACTAAGAAATAATAAAAAGTCAAAAAACAAAATATAAAATAAAACAACTTTATGTTTTCCGAGCCAGGGCTCTAAAAATAGACGGATATAAAATAAATCGAGATGACAGGAGGATAAAAAATCACCAACGCTGATACTATTAAAAATACGTACGAAAAAATAGAGCAACCACGAGAAATATAAAAAGTGGACGTATGTCAGACGTAGGATAAAAAAATAAAAATTTCTTTGAGCGTTCATTCATGATATGAGGAATACTATTATATATAAAGCGTGTGCACGTGCTGGTGGTTATTTATCTATCTACTATACAGCTTAATTCAAAAAGTGACGAAGAAAAGCAAGCCCTTGGTAGTGTCCTTGGACCTGAGAACGAGAACGAGAAGAAAACAGAGAAAAAAAAATAATAACAAACAAAAAGGAGCAGTACAGAGGTTGATGGTGAATCGAGGCCCGATTTTTATTTTATTTCAAGTTCACATCACATGTGAGTATGGACGGAGTTGATACGATACGAGGAGTATTTAGAATCTCTACTATACTATACTCTACTCGCTGCGAAAACAACAACAAACCTCTCGACCGGTTTCGTTTGGGTTCTTTTTTTAGCCCTAGTACTCAATGCTCACATCTCACATCTCACATGTGAATATGAAGCCTCTACAGTCGACGCTCTCTGTATTTGACCGCTCTCTGTATTTGACCACATTCTTCCTCTGTATTTGACGATTTTACACAGCTCTTATGGACAAGGACGAGTCAAATACAGAGAATGGTCCTGTACGGGTGAGTCAAATACAGAGAGCGTTGACTGTACTCGTGTATGCTTGCAAACAGAGTAGAGTGTGGAGTTCAGTCTGAGAAAGATAAAAAATACGGGAATAAGAATAAGGATGAAAATAAAAATAAAGAGAAATAAAACGATAACAAGCTGCTTCTGAGGAATGTATGTATAGTATACTATATAGTATACCACATATGGGCTGTTTGGTTCACATCAACTCAATCTATTCGACGGTAAAAATTATATTATACGCGATAGATAGTAGAAACTATCATGATCTACGACCTACCGTATTTTATGTGAAGTTTTTAGTAGTTAACTATTGCTTGGATTTTTATACTGCGTCGTAGATCTCAAAAGATAGATCGAGTTTCAAAGACGCACCGAGCTCACCTCTGATTGTGTCAGATTGTTATTTATTATTATTTTATATAGGTATAAATAACAAGATTTTTATTGGAACAATATTATAATAATGATACACACGAAAAACAAATTTCTTGCGCCAAGAAAATTTTAAGGAAAACAAAAATTATTTTGGAGCAAGAAGAAATATTCTTGGCTCAAGAAACTTTAACTTCATTCAAAAAATTTTCAATCTTCCTTAATATTATAATTATATAATTATAAATATAATTAACTATATATTTTTTGGAATACTTGTAAATACTCTAGTATTTTCTTTATATCTTATTATTTTATTTTATTACTTCTCTTTTGTATACCAGTACAGCGCACTTAGTTTTAAGTTATATTTTATAATTTATATCAACTTATTTAGAGACCCTGTTATTGGCCTTTTGGCTGTTGGATTGTATAAAAGGAAATAAATAAATAAATATTTTCTTGAGCTAAGAAAATTTACACTCTAGTCAAGAATTTTTTTTTCAGCGTAGTTGATTTAGCTTTCGGTAAAAAATTGCTTGATTTTTATATTGATAATCGTAATATTGGTGTGCAGCGAAAAAAATATTTTTTTAGTAATTTTGGGAAAAATATTACACAAAAAAATTAACTTGAATCAAAAAATCTTGAACCAAGAATACTATTTTAAAGAAAATGATTCTCTTGAGTCAAGAGAATAAATTCTTAAAACAAGAAAAATTTACTTAAATCAAGAATAATTTCTTGAGTCAAGAAAATGATATTCTTGGTTAAAGATTTTGGTTCTTGAGTAAAAGTTAATTTTTTATCAGTGTAGAAATATAATTATTTTGGAAGGATAAATTGAGAAAAAAATTTTATACTAAAAAAAATTATTTATGGATAAAAAATCTAAGTTGATTTAAGAAAAAAAATTTTTAAAGGTTTGATAAATATATTAAAAAATCTTTTTGATAAATATTGAATTAAAAAAAATTAAAATAAAATGTGTTTTATCGGGCAATAGTTGTCTAAGCGATTTTAATTATGATTATTAAATAATGTTATCTAAAAAATAGATGAATTAGATCTTAATCACTCTTTATTCGTGATGATTAAATTTTTAACCGTAGAAGTTCTTATCTAAGAACTCGATATTCGATAGATTATGTTTTTAAACATCAAAACAAGTCAAATTTATTTATAACAATGATTTAAGAGTAAATATAGAGAATTGTTTTTTTAAAAAGTCACGGATATAAATTATTGACACTGAAAATGAGTTTTAAGAAAATATTTTTAAAAAATAATCTTTCAAGTTGGTTTAAATTTTATTAAATAACAAGTGACTATTTTTTCACTAAAAAAAATTCAAATGTCAATTACTCACTTCAAAAAAATTATCAACAATCTCAATTTTAGCAAAATTCAAAAATTATTTTTAATTTGTTCTAGGTCATAAATAATTAAATTAAAAAATTTTTAATTAAAATTATTATAACGCTCAATAAGCAGTCACTCGACTGCTTTTTAATTTATTCATACTTTTTTTAATCCCTAATAAATTTTTAAAATATTATTTTCCAAAAATTAATTATCGGAAAATCTAAAAGTTATAAAAAGTAAATTATTACTTCCAGTACCACAGATGACTCAATTTAAAAATAAATTCAAAAAATAAAAAAAAAAAAAATTCTAAGTATCAAATAGCGAGTTACAAAGTAACTCCATTTTTATTAATTATTTTTGGTCAGATTTAATTATTGTTTATAAATTTTTATTTAGTAATTTTTGAAAAAAAAAAGATATTTGTCATTTTTTGTGCCCAAAATTCGGGATAAATTTTAACTAAATTTAAATATTTAAATTTTCAACTTCTAAAAAAAAATTTATAATTTAATAATTACACTAAAAAAAATGTGAATTAATTAAAAAAAAAAATCTAGAGTTACAAAAATAATATTGAAGAATTTTATTGTCTTCAATCAATTTAAATTTACTTCAATAAACAATGACATTGAAGTTAGCAGTCAGTTGACAATTTTTCAATTTTATTCAACAAACAAATTTGCTCTAAAAAATTACATTTTTAATTTTTTAAAATTTCTACATGTCAATTTTTTTCTCACTTTTTTTAAAGTAATTTATTTTTTTAAAATATTCTAAGAATTATTAAATATCCGCTACTTTAATTTTTAATGACACAAAAATTAGCCGACATTCAAAAATTTTAGATTTTTTTTTTATCAATTAAATTAGAACAAAAAAAAATATTTTTACAAAATTGTACTTATAATTTTTTCAATTAACTTTTTTTTTAAATTTTTTCAATAAATAAAATTCTAAAAATTTTTAGATGTCGGCTAACTTTATAGTCATTAATTTTCATCAATAATTTTTTCAACTTAAATTAAGAGCATGCAGTTTTTCAAAATAATTTACTTGATCCAACTAAATTTTTTTTCTGTCTTAAAAATATAAAAAAAAAAAACTCACCGAATTCTGGTCTCGCCAAAGAAGTCAACCTTGGTCTTCTTCTTGACAATAGCCTGGGGTAAATGCAGAGGACTGATGCTGGTCTCGCTGGTAGCCGGAGGAGAGCTAGAACCATTGCTGGAAGACAAAGATCCAGCTCTTCCTCGAAGACTCTCAATCATCTGAGCTTCAGAAACATTTCCACTGCGGATATTAACATGTCCATTATGATTAGCAGACGGAGGACCCGCAGAGACAGCCAAACTAGGCCTGGTGTTCTGCCTGTTGCGGCGCTTCTTCTTCTTGGTCTCAATTTCTTCAGCACGAGTTCCAGTTAAGCTTCCAAACCCGACCGGAGGGATCCAGTCCAGGTCTTTCTTAAGATGTCCTCTTCCACAACGACATCCACAAGCCTTAAAGGCCAAATCGTACCCTTTTTTAGTCCAGAGATTCTGGTGCCTCTGTCGCTCGGACCAGCTGCGAGCTCTTCCGCAGTTCTTCAGGTAAGTCAGAAGAGTCTGCTCCCAGGCGTCGAAGCACTCCCGGTGCATATACTGCCCCATTGGACATGTCTCATTGTTGCAGATAACTTTTACCACATCCTGCAGCGAGTTGGACCGTATTAGCGCGTTCGCGCGTAAACATTCGCCACTTGGAGCACAGCAACGAGCTACATTATTATTGTTATTATTATTATTATTATTATTACTACTACAAGTACTATTACTAGAATTATTATTATTACTGGTGTTACTGTTGCTGCTGTTGGACGTAAGCTGCTGATGATTTACCAAATTTTCCATCTGCGTCTCGTCATTACCAGCTATCTCCAGGAGACTATGGCTGTTACCCGCGTGTCTTCTTGGAGCCATGTCAACCTCAACTCACTCAGTACACTTTGTTGTTAATCACTTTGTTGTTACTATGTACAACCTTAAAAATAAACAAACCAAACCAATTTATTAATTTATTTATTTATTTTTTTTTGCTGTTTTTTTTGGCAATTATTTTTAATTAATAAATTTTTTAAAATTCAAATTTCGCGGGTTTATTTTTAAATTAATAAACTTTTCAAAATTTAAATTTCGCGGGTTTATTTTTAAATTTTTAAAATTCAAAGTTCGCGGGTTTATTTTTAAATTTTTAAAATTCAAATTTCGCGGGTTTATTTTTAAATTTTTAAAATTCAAATTTCGCGGGTTTTATTACCACGCATTGTCCACCATTGTTTTTTAGTTTAAATTTTAAATCAAATTTAGTTTATATATATTTTTTTTTTGATATGTATCATATAAAACTCACTTACATTTACAATAATAAAATTCACTTAATAAATTATATAAAAACTTATAAATTAAGTTTTCACAAAGAAAAAAAAAAAAAACAAACACAAAATTATTTTTTTAAAAGTTTTAAAAAATTCCGCACACCACAACAAAAACACACAGTATTTAGTTAGTTTTAAAATTTTTAAATTTAATTTATAAAAGTTAGTTTTTTTTTTATTTTATAATAAAAAAAAAACAGTAATTATAATAATAAAAAATAATTATTATTTCTTGAAGCAAGGTATAGTAGTTCAATGTAAAGCGCGCAATTGTGACTAAACTGTGAGAGCACAGCAGACACGTTGTATACCCGGCACTGGAGCTGATTGTAGCATGTCGCTCGAACTTGGAGCACGAAAGTGAACTCTAGCGATTGAAAGCGAAAACTGCTGGTGGGGGTCAGAACTTGCCCGCCATCCCGCCAATCGATGTCGTCTGTTAGAAACGCGGTCTTTGTCAAGCGTTAGTTATTCTCTCAAGCTCTCTTCGTTTCACTACTACGCAATACTCTACACTCTATACTATCTACAGCTAACTGTGCTCCGCACCGCACACATATATACACACTGTCTGCTGGTGAGTAGTAAACACACCCACTGAGACTGGGGAGCGTGTGTGAGCAGACGCGACTTCGCCATCTTTGTCTTTCTCGTTGACTGGCGGGTTACTCACTCTCGATCTCCCGCTCTTACTATAATACTGGCACGTTTCAATCCAAAGTAAATATAAATAGAAACAAAAATATTTCTGCGATCCGATTTATGAAAAAAAATTTAAACAACTTTTAATATGCAGTTTTTTTTTTTTTTTTTTTATTATATTCGCTGCCAGATTAGGTAATATTATTTTTATTTTATTATATATTATATGATGTTTTTTCGTGTCGGTGTTATGTATATTATGTATATTATGTGAACTTAAATTAATCGCGAGGATGGTAAACACCATTTTCGATCTAACGTAATCGCGGAAATGTCTTATCGGAACTATTTATGTAATTGATGATTTTTGTTAGATTTTTTACAGTGATTTTTTACCCTGAGATAATCCAGGAGACAACAAGTATGTCAAGTTCATTGTCAGTATAGCTGTGAATTGGTACCCGCATAAAAAAACTATATATGGCTGAACATATATGGAAAGTTATATGGGGAATATGTGATCATATATAGCGGCAAAATTATATATATGAAATAATAAATGCTTTGTTAATATAATGAAGATATATTTGATTCAATATAAGTTCAAATATATTAGTGCCGTATATTACTTAGTATATGTTATAAAATATACTATTATTATATAAAAATTACTTATATAGAAAACTATATAATAGATAAATATATTTTTCGTAAAATATATGTTGAGATCCCGAGTAAAAATGAAATTATTATTTTTTACGGAAAAATAATAAATTTTGTTCGACCGCCGCACCACCGCTGCAGCACCGCCGCACCATACCGCCGCACCACCGCTGCACGACCGCCGTTTGGCGGACTATTACGCCGCACGCTAAAAATTTACTCCCCCTAGCATCGCCGCACTACCGCTGCACCACCGCCGCACCAATGCTAAATCATACCTACAATTTTACAAAAAATGGTATCATAATTAATTTATCACGCAATAATTAATTAATAAATAATGCGACTAGAAATCTTTATGTAAGACCTATTGATCAACCTCCTTTTAATCGAATGCCTAATATTAAAAAAAAAATTTTTTTTAAATCAGGCCAAAGCACCGCGAAATTATTGATTTTTTTTGTCGTATTGTTGATGTAGATTTTTAATTTCGTCCTCGGGTTGCACAGAAGCGGTACGCCTATTGAAATACTCTGAAAGAATTTTAAAAATTGAACTGTGATGGGATTCGAACCTGGATCGTCTGCATGGAAGTCTCGAACATTGCCAACTGCACTGCAAGCCATACTTAACTTAAAAAATTTAGTTAAGCTATTTGAATGATCAACGAATTTATTATTTCAATGTATATACCATCAAACAGTGGTATGGTGCGGCGGTGGTGCAGCGGTGGTGCGGCGGTCGAACGAAATTTATTATTTTTTCGTAAAAATTAATAATTTTATTTTTACCCGGGCACGTCACAGCTGTGGTGCGGCGGTGGTGCAGCGGTGGTGCGGCGAATAGAAATTTATTTACTTGTCACGGCGCTGGTGCGGCGGTAGTGCGGCGAATAGATAAATTCTTTACTTGTCACGGCAGTGGTGCGGCGGTGATACGGCACTTATAAAATAACCAAAATTGTCACGGCTGTAGTGCAGCGGTGGTGCGGCGCTTAAAAAGCCGTGCAGCGGTGTTGCGGCGGTGGTGCGGCGGAATTCTGTTTTTACTCGGGATAGATTATTACTGTATACCCGAGTCGAAATTTAAATCGTAGATTCAAGGTATTGAACGGTCAAATCGTAGGTTGAGCGTATTAGACGTTGAAAACGTAAGATCAACGTATTGAACGTTGAAATCGTCATTTGAACGTAACGGACGTTAAAAACGTATATTGAACGTACCCAACGTATTATAAATGTGAAGAGAACCAATAATGGGTGAAAATAGTAATATTAATACTATTCAAATAACTACACATTTTTAATTTTCTTAGCGGGAAGTTGAAAATTTTATTTTTTTTTTTTTTGTAAAAATCCAGTGGTACAAAATTTTATAAAATTGGATAAAAAGTTATCATTTTATATACAGATTTATGAGGCCATTTTTGGTATATAAAATCGTATGAATGATATTTTATAAAATTTTACATAATTTTGGAAACCATTCCGAGGGTAAAAAATTTCGATAAAGATAGATAGATAGATTGATATTTATTATTATGCCAAGGCTATAATGGCCGAATGGCAAATACAAAATTACATATTTGATAATATACAGTACAAATAACGATAAACATTATTTATTTAACTACTTATTTTAATATTGATTGATTAATTTTCAATCTATTTCTATTTTGTGTATAATATTTAGATTTTGATTTAACTGAGAAAATAACTAAAAATCATGTTTTTGCTCACATACAAAATTCAATTAGCAATTTGTTGTTATGTCCTACTTTGTTGTTAACAATTTATATTTTTGGTTTATTTCATACAATTTTCAAATAATATTAGATCTTAAATAACGAACAATTATCATATATCTTACAATGACTTTCTTGATATTAGGATACAATAATTTAAATATCTAAATTAAACAAGTAATCAAATAATCTATTCTTAAATGCTTCAAGACTAGTTGCGTTTATTATTTCATTTGGTAATTCTTCCCAGAGACGAATTGCAGTAACAACAAAAGAAGTTTCATAATAAATTGTACAGAAATTTGGCATTTTAAAGTTAATGTTGTTTTTCTTTACTGCTAGTCTTTCTGATCGTCTTACATCTGTATCTTCAATGAACAAATAAAGCATTTCCGTCAAAAAAAAAATGGTAAATTTAAGCTAAGAAATGTAAAATCTCCCTAACAAAACTAAAAAAATATCAAGTGGCGCCATAGTTTTCACGTGACAAATAAGAAAAATTCGTTTGTCTTTGTACGGTTATATCGTAATAAATTTTAATAAAAATTCAATTAAAAAAAAAAAATACGTAAACTAGGCTACTGATATGAAATACGGACCCAGTTCATCGCATTCGTAAACTAATAAAAAAGGTCCGGTCTTGAAATATCAATTTGTTCGGGAGTAATCATTGGTACATCCAAAATGGGGTGACATCCGGACGTTAACGTAAAATTTTTGTCAAAACGTTTTTTTTTTCAAAATAGCTACATGAAATAATTTTAGAAAGTAAAAGATGGTTTGATTTAAGTGTTTTCTCCGTGTACATCTACTTATATTATTGTATAAGTGTAATATGGTTGTGATAGAGACATTTAAAGATCACAAAATTGCTTGACCTTGACGAGTCGAGTATAAAGCACAACCTCACGCGCTTCGCGCTATGAGGCGTGCAATATATTTAAAAAAAAAAAATTTTTAACTTCTATAATCATACTCATTTAAATAAATATTTTGGATTTTTTTTTTTTTTATTTATTGCATTAAACAATCACATTTGTTTTTAGCAAGGATTATGGATGATATTTAAAAAAAAAAAACCCCCAGTTAATATTATTTTAGCTTTATGTAAAACAAATTAATTTTAATATCGAATATTTTACTTGTAAATTCTACCCATGTTGGATTAATGAAATTCTCTATAATTAATGCTTTCATATTTCACGTGTTTTACACCCAGCTTTTGATGAGCTTTGAAATTTTATTTTTCCACAAAAAAGCATAAACTACAAATCGAAAGAATTAAAATGAATTAATTATAAACACGTTACTGAAAAAAAATATAAACCAAATTAATATTAAATACGATAGTATTTTTAGAAAATACAATCGATAAATATTGTTTTTAGATGAATATTAATTTTTTATAAGCCATTTTTTACCTCATCTCTAAAATTGTAATTTTTGAGATACGAGGTTGGGTTAGAAAACCCTTGATATGCTATGTCTGTCACAAAATTTTCAAGAAAAAATTTTTTTTTAAAGAATTTTTTTTATTTTTTCACTGTTTACAATTAATAATTACCCATAAGTAGTAAACAATTATACATAAATGTTAGGAGTAAAAGAAGGAGTAGTAACGCGTTAGTATTAAATAATGATTCATTCGTGGAAGGACTAAAACGACGACCGAAAAAAAGTAAACGAAAAATAAAATTGTTCTGTTGCGTAACGAGCGGTCTGTCTCCTTCCGTTCACGAATAATCTCGGCCTGCAGTTTTATATAGTATCGTATGTTTTCGTATATTTCATCCCCCACTAACTCTCTTTCTCTCTTCTCTCTTCCATTCAATCATTTCATCTTCACATCTCGATTATCTCTTTCACTCTTTTGCGCATCAGACTAATATTACGAAATAAAAGTGTACGGGCGGGCTTCTTCAGACCCTTGGTCCTCGTCTCTGTTGGGTACAGATACACCGCAGTATAAATTCTACATCATGCCGTTTATTTCATCGGGCGTGGTCGCAGATCGTAATACATGTAGCCTTTCGTGTGTATGCTCCTATCAACCAGGACGAACGGTCGACTCCTTTGACCATAATGTACTTTTTTTCACTCCCTTTTCCCTAGGCCCTTTTTCCCCACCCACTAATTCATTTTCCCCTACTTCAGTTTTTGCATCTCCCTTCTGTAAACATAGATGTGCATACATGTGTGGCTTGTCAAGTTAAACATTCTCTCGCCTTTATACCTCTCGATATCCATGTAAAACTTCGACTTTTTAAATTTTATTTATTTGTTTATTGATATTCTTTGTCTAGTTTTTTTCACCAACACACCAACACTAATAGAGTGGCTCTCGGTTAAACGGCAACCAACCGGGTCATTAATTCGCGGATACTTGCTTACAAAGTACTTGATTATGATAAACAATTTTTACGGAAATATAACGCATGTTACATCATTATTTAAAACTTATATTTCCCGTTGGATAGTGAATAAATTTTTTTCTACAAAAAGTTTTAAATCTACAAAAATTACCACACTGATAAAAATTTTAACTTGACTCAAGAGCAAAAATCTTGAACCAAGAACACCAATTGGAAGAAAATGAATTTCTTAAGCCAAGAGGAAAAATTCTTGAGTCAAGATAGATTCTCTTGAATTAAGAAAATATATCTAGACTCAAGAATTTTTCCTCTTGGCTCAAGAAATTCATTTTCTTCCAATTGGTGTTCTTGGTTCAAGATTTTTGCTCTTGAGTCAAGTTAAAATTTTTATTAGTGTACTAGTTACCTATTTTTTATGGTCTGATATTTAAATATCTGGTAATTAGGGCATGCATTAATTAATATAATCAGGTTAGCGCACTAGATATTAGTAAATGATTAGCTAATTATAAGTTATAAGGAATTTATTAAAACGTAAGTTATTTGATTCAAAAGGAGTTTTTTTTTAATAATTACGCTCTTGCTTTAAGATATACTGAAAAATACAAAATTTTTTAGTACAAAAAATAAATTAGACAAATTATAAAAAGCACATAATTTATGAAGTATTTTTGTTATACACAGAAAAAAAACTTTTTGCACCAAGTAAATTTTAAGGGAGATGAAAGTTATTTTGGAGCAAGAAGAAATTTTCTTGGCTCAAGAAACTTTAACTTCATTCAAGAAATTTTCAATCTTCCTTAATATTTTTTTGAGCCAAGAAAATTTGCCCTCCAGTCAAGAATTTTTTTTTTCAGTGTATGTATAATTCAATGAATTGTGTTTTAATCTTAAATTCAAACATTTCCCGGCATTTTCATTATCTCAGATAAAAAAAAATCAGATAAGAAAAAATTAAAATATTTTTATTAACTAAAGATGAAAATCACCGAATTAGATAACCATATTCAATCCGAGACCACACTGAAAAAAAATTAACTTGATTCGAGAGAAAAATTCTTAAACCAAGAAAATAATTTTTAAGAGGATAATTGTCTTGAATCAAGACGAAAAATTCTTGAATCAAGTAAAATTTCCTTAAATGAAGATAAATTTATTGGTTCAAGAATTTTTCTACTCAAATTAAGAAGATTAAGTTCATCAAAATTATATTCTTGATTCAAGAACATTTTTTTTCTGCATATATTGTGAAGCTTAAATTCTGAAGCTTAAAAAAGGAAAATAGTTCCAATATTTTAAGTTTTTGTGCAAATACACCGAAAAAAAAAACAACTTGAATCAAGAGAAAAATTCTTGAACCAAGAAAATAATTTTGAAAAGTTTCATTTTCTTGAATCAAGACGAAATATTCTTGAATCAAGTAAATTTTACTCATACAAAAAAAAATTTCTTAGCTTAAGAATTTTTCTACTTAAATCAAGAAGATGAAGTTTTTCGAAATTATTTACTTGATTCAAGTTAATTTTTTTTTCTGTGTAGAAGTTATGTTCAAATTTAGGACTTAATCAGGTCAGTAGTTAAAACTTTGTCTAAAAAATTTTTTTTTTAATTTTAATTTTGTGATTCTTTAAAATCTACCGGGCCGAATCGATTTAAATTTACACGAAATTTGACATACATCAGGTGTTATCGTCAAAATTATTAGGATATCCTCCTTTGACCTCGAAACGTTCTGAGACCTGATAAAAATTTCATTTCCAAAATGCACAGTAAAAAATGTAGTGTTAAATATGGTCCACACAAAATTAGTGTTAAAATTCGACACACTTTTGTGTTAAAATGGCACAAACTTTGTGTTAAAACAACACAAAGTGTGTTGAATTTTAACACTAATTTTGTGTTGATCGTATTTAACACAGAAATTGTATTGATTTTACACTATATTTTTACTGTGTGATTTTCAAAGCTGAAAAAAAATTGAGCTCTAAAAAGTTGAATTAAAAATATTTCAACAAAATTTTTCCATTGATATAAAAATGGACGTTGAAAACTAGTAAAGTAGAAGCTTTAGGAAACCAGTGGCACTGATACCAGATCTCTCTCCTTGGCCGTGAGCCTAGACAGAGTGATATATAGCAAGTGGAAGCGAGTACTACCACTAGCGCATACACACTGCACCAAAGTCCTATTTATCGTCAGTTATATAGGTATAGTACATAGAAATAGCGTGGAAGTTGATGCGCTGAAAGGTTGGGGGCGACGGGTTGACCATGGGGTGGTACTGCTGGCTGTGCACCAGGGTTGAAGAAGGAAGGGTAGCTTGCTATATATATGTAACTAGTCGTCGCAGTACTACGAATGAGATCCACCAGGGGATGTTATGTGTAGGTCTAGGTCCCTCGTTCTCGGTCGCACTATTTTGCAGACGAGTGAGTGAGCCACCCCGAGAACTCCGCAATGCCAGTGGGCGTGCACTTTCAATTTCACTTGCGCATGTCTGTCGCATCTGAGCAGAACCCAGTGTCGCTTCACTTGTATGTATGTATGTATGTATGTCGGTACTGTACTGTACAGTACTCAGTACATACATGAGAGGGTGTTTATGTGGATGTATTTAAAACCCCGTTCGTATTCGTACCCGCATTCGGGGGTAGGATGATACCCAGGGAAGGGGTGGGAATCGGGTTTGTCGGGTAGATACATATATATAGGGACAGGATAGAATAAGGGGGAGTAGTTGGGAAAATTCCCCATCACCCATCACTGGGCAGCCTGGTGTGGTGCCTGGGGGTGCTGGGTCTACTCGTCAGGATCGCAAATTACCCGGTCGACGCTGTACAGGGGCTCGGTACGGGGTCGGGGGAGTAGAGTTCCGTTGAGCCTCCACCCGTTGCGAATCGATATTTACTCGTACACGGTTTTTACATTCCACCCTTCACCTTAACCTCCTACCAGAGTTTATGTATGTAGGTGCTGCACATCCATGTGTCTACTGTGTATGAGAGTTGCCAGATGTGTAAGTAGATCTATATATGGGTATATGGAGTTTTAGATATAGATAGAGAGTGATGTATATACTATCCCGAAAGTAAGTCGCAGTGCCCCTTTAAATGCTCCCATAAACTCCATAGATGTAGACCAAATTCTACCCGGTTATTTTGTTTTGCTTTTTCTATAAGATACTTTTTTTTTCTTTTAACTGATTAACAATTCATTTTAAAATGTATTGTTAATTATTATTAGTTCTATTGACTTATTAAGGATTTTTTAATGGATAATTGAAATTTTTCAATGGATGATAAATCTATTTATCACTACGTTTTTTTAATAGAAATCTAAGATATTAACATTTTAATTCAATTTTTAAATGAGAAAACACATTAATTATTAATCTGATCAGATCTAAACAGATATAACTATATCTAGGTTGAAAAATACATTAGATATGAAAACATGTTATCATATTTGGTCAGATATAACTATATCAGAGCTGTCAACAGCATCAGACTCGATCAGATCTGATTATGTAGTTATACATATATTGTAGTAAATCATAAAGAATTAATAACAATGGGTCTTTCATTCTTACCATTTTTTTATTGAAAAATATATTCATCACATATTTGTTAAGAGGGGAAATACGTGTACAGGCTCAAAAAAATTCAATTTTTTTTTTTTTATAAATCGCTTGTAAAACTATTCAAAAATATAGATATAAAATTTCAAGTCAAAATTCCTATTCGTTCAAAAGTTATAATCGATTTATTAATTACTTTAACACTATTTTACATTAACTTTTTCTGTCACTTTTTTTTTCAAACGCGTTTTTCTCGGAACGAGTTTTTTCAAAACTGTGTGCAGTCTAGCTTAAAGAGTTTTAAACCAATCATCTTGTGATATGGCTTATAATTTTCTTTATACAATTACCTTAAATATGAACCTCAATCGGAAGCGATATTTTTATTTAAACTATTTTTTTTTTAATAAACAATGTATGAAAAAGTGGTAAAAAATCACGACTTAATTTAATAGCCCTCTAAAAAATGCAAAATTTTACTTTTTTTTTTTGGAATTGAGGTTCATATGGAAGACACACATATAAATGAAGTAATTTTTCTGTGCCATTGATTTCAAATAAAAATTGTGGCTTCCATACTGCACACAGACTGCTAAGTCGGATGACAACTTACGATGTGTATCAGCTCATATCTCCGCTATTTGTTAACTTATATTGTTGTTTAATAAAAAAAAATACTTATAAATATATGTATAAATGAACCGGATAGTTTCAATAAATAATATTAATTTTTTATACCTTAAAAAAATGAATGAAAATCAGCATGAAAACGGTTTTCTACACGTATTTCCCCCCTTAAAGATTAATTGATACACATGTAGGTATTTTCAACTAGCTTTTATTCAATAAAATTTTTTTTTAGTAATTAATCAAAACAGATACGTAGAGTGTGAAAAGAAAATATTATTCATTGGATATGTTCCGTGAAATTGTAATTTTAGTTGATGTGATTATTTAGCTATTATTTTTTATATCTTATCAGATCTGAATACATCTATTCAGTTCTTGTGATATTTAATGTAAAAAATTTTTTAGTATATCTCGTCAGATCTAGTTATATCTGGCCATGTCTTGCCAGATAGAGACAATTTGAAGATCTGACCAGATCTGGTCAGATCTAATCAGATTATTTTTTGAGTTATATCTGGTCAGATCTGATTATATCTGGCCAGATCTCATCAGATACAGACAATTTAAAGATCTGGCTAGATCTGCTAAGGCAGATCTGACCAGATCTTTTTATATATGGTCAGATCTAATCCGTTTTTCCCGGGACTGGATTGTTTGAATGTATGAATATTTATCGAGAGTTAATAAATCATTTGTTAAATAAGATTTATTAACAGTTAATAAATATTTATTAAGAGATAAAAATCGATTATTAACTGTTGATAAATATTTATTGACAAATAAAGTACTTTTTTCCAAAAAAAATCTTTGTTAATAGTTCAAAAATATTCAGTCATATTTAGTAAATTAACAAATTGGTATCAAACAAATGAATTTATTAGAAAATTAAATTCAATGATTTAATATATTATTTTTCCATTAAAAATTTAACAATTTTGATTTTAAACCATCAACAATTATTAAATGCTAAAAATAACTGTGTTTTTTTTTTTTAATTTTAAATTCAAAAATTTCCATAGTATGCACAATTAATTTATATTTTGGAGCACTGAACTTGATGAAATAATTTCTTTGAATTTGTTAACCATGAATTATTATCTCTTAATTTCATTGACAGATGAGATTTATCGCTGACATATTTAAAGCTTAATTACCTTCATTTTTTATTATTTTTAATTTATTTATTTTATTCATTTAATTTTTGTGAATTAAGTTTTATTTCATTTATTCGTATGACGTACATAATAAGTACCACAATTTCTTACTACAGACATTGTAATTATTTATTTTAAGTCAATAAAAATTATTTTTATTATTATCAAGAGAATAGTTCACAATTAACGAACCCAAAAAAATTATTTTATCGATTATTGGATAAAAAATATTTTTTTTGAATCTAGTTTTTTTTTTCCTTCAGTGCATATATTATATTTTTTAATTTTCCTATTAAAAAAAATAAATTATAGAATGTGTAAAAAAAAGGTTTAAAACAATAAAAACAAAATTTATTTGCGAGTATGAATAATTAAACATTTCGCAGTAGATAATTTATGTACATTGTACATACACTGATAATAAAGTATGACTACAATTTAAATATTAACATAAATATGTTATCTATTTATTGAGTCATTCATTGATACATAAATGCACTTTATGTACACAAAAAAAATAAGTATTTCTAGCATTTTTTAATCTTTTGTAGATAATTGTAAATTATTATGCAAATAACTGCTATATATTATTATTCTCCACGTTCTATGATAATAATTTATATTTAATAATTAAGCACTTTCTTTAACTTATTTTTATTCCGAAGATTATTATAATATCTTCTTGATTGAATGATAATTTAAATTGCAAGTTACGTAAACAAATATATTCACAAGTCATTGGCCTTTCAATTCTTTATTAACGAGTGTGTTATTTAATTTTTAATTTTCTTTTTATCTCGAATGAAGCACGTGTCAATATAAATTCGATATCTCAACTTTAAAAATAATTTTATTTAAACCAATAATAATAACTGATGTAATTATTCGATGACTCAATCAAATTGTGAAATACAATCGAACATCAAAAATAGAACCATAACGTCCGATAACTCATAATCAACAGTACATAAAATAAATTATGATCTGAGTCACATTGCTCACTTGATAAACGTCATAGTAATAGTCATATAATGTTATCTGGTTTTAAATACCTGCAATCTCTCGGGTTAAAATACACTAAACATTAATAGAAAATCATGTATGATAATGACTGAGACTAGACAAGACAAATGAACAGTCTATAAAGTCACGTAGTCATATTATATCGCTGGAATTACTCTCGATAGAATAAAAGTATATGAAATTGAAACAAAACCACAAAATCGTGAATAATCCATTTCTTTTTCCGAGAAAACAATTATTCGCAACAAGGAATCCGAACATAACGCTCACGCGACGGCTTTACTAAAAATATTATAAATATATTACAATAAATATAAAACTTCCCGGAGATTACTCAATCGATTATGTAGTCACGCATTTTGCTTAAATTTCTAGGAATTTAAACTTAATCGATAACTGATTCATGAATTTTTATTTTATGCATAATTACAAATATTTAGTTAAGGATGTTTGGTTATTCAAATATGATTAAATTTTAAAAGTACACAAAAAAAAATAAATCTTGACTCAAAAACAATATTCTTGCCTAGAATATTTTTAAAAATACCTTGATTTAAGAAAATTATTTTTTTGGTATTGAAAGTTATGATTCAAAAGTTTATAATAATTGAGTAGAGTTAAATATTTAAAAAAAAATGTTTCTTCTTTTTTAGCATGAAATTATCTAGAAAAATTTGTTTATAGTTAAAAATATTTGTTAATATTTAACAAATCATTTATTAGAGACCACTTTTTAGTCCTTAACAAATATTTCTTAGTGTTTAAAAAGATTTATTAATAAATATTTAATAAATATCTATATAAATATTTAATGAATATTTATATAATTATTTAATAAATGAATATCAAATTTATTAAATACAAACAAATTATTTTAAATACCAAGAAATATTTCTTTAATATTAAAAAATGATTTGTTAACTATTAACAAATATTTTTTTATACAAATAAATCCTTCTATCAGTGTGGACTAAGAAATTAAATTTTTCTTTACTAAAGATATATTTTATTTACTCCCAGAACAAAAGAATTCAACTCAAGTAGGTCGCGAACTCGAAGTGTTAATTTAACTTTTTTTTAAAAATTTCTTGAATTGAGAAAAAGAGTTTTTTTAGTTTAAAAACAAATTTTTGAAGACCAAAAAGCTCTTGATTTAATTAAACTTTTTTTTCCACACTGATAAAAAATTTATGTTGATTCAAGAGATATTTTCTTGATCCAAGAATTTATTTTGGAAGACAAATGATTATTTTGCTTCAAGAATTTCTTGGTTTAGATTTTCTTGGCTTAAGAAATGTATATCTCCGTTGGATAAGTCTTGTATCTTTACTCAAAACTATATTATCTTCAATCGATACATTTAAGTTTTTTAACCAAAATAACATTATCGTTTAAAAAACTTTAAATTTTAGGTTTAAATAATAATTTCTTTATTCAAGATGTTATTGAAGTAAATAAAAAAATTTTTTTATAGATTTTCGATTTAACATAGTTGTGAAAATATAGTAATATTATAATTAAATATAATTTATTGTAATTAAATATTATTACATAAATTTATAGAAATTCACATAGTAAATTAATTACTCAAAAAAAAAAGCCATTCTTAACACGAGTCGGTAATATCTTGGATCATGTTATCGCCTATCTTGAACTAAGAGACAAAAATTCTTGAAAGAAATATATCTATATCTAGTCTCAAGAGTTTATTTCTTGAATTAAGACAGCTAGAAATTTTGAAACAAAAATCAACTTTTGAAGAAAAAATGTTTCTTGAATCAAGATTGTTTTTCTACCAGTGCACGTGCGCTAAAAAAAAATGATAAATAATTCAATAAAAAAATTTTTGATCCAAGAACAATTTTATTTTGAAGAATTCTGCAAAAAGAATATATTATAATTTTTTTCTTTTTAATCATTAATCAGCAATTAAAAAAACAAAATAAATACATGACGAAGAAATAATAAATTACTTAGGATAAGGTCATGATAATTATTAATGAATAATGTGAATCTATTAGTTGATAAATACGTTACAAGTCACAATTATGCAATTAATATTTAAGTGGATACATATGTTATGTTTATGTATATGTATTTATATTTATTTATCATATATATATATATATAGAATATATATTGTAAATTAATGAATGGGCTGGATATACACACTTATGTAGACAAGTAATCAGTGATCTAGCTTTCACTTTAGTACTCCGTGTCAATAAATACATACATATAGATGCGTGTGTGTAATCGCGGGGGCAGAAGAGGAGGGAAATCATTTTTATTTATATTTTACTTATAAATAAACGAAATGCCTGTAAAACTAAGCGTGTGAGTATGAGTACAGTAGATAGAACACTGGTGTTATTATTGCTAGCGTGTATAGTATTGTGTTATTGTGAGCGAGTAGCGAGTAGTTAATTTTGTAATGCTATCACCCAGACTATCGCACACACTTGAACCACGTTTCTAGCCATCACTCGATCTATCGCTATTCATAGCATACCGCAATGCAATTGCGTAAAGCTCGGTGCTTGGATACATTGACCCGATGTCGTATGTATGTTATACAATTGATGACACTTTTGGTTGTAATATCCACAACTGCTTGGCGCGTTTGCAAATTAATGATCGGAGAAATCGAAGAATGGTTATATACTCAAAAAAAATTAATTCAGATGCTTTTTTAGTTGTTAGACAAATTTTTATTCTTTTTTCACAAGAAAAAAATTCTTACTGCGTTGGAGAACTAATTTTTCTGCCTTAAGGGGTTATTCGCAGTTGCAAGGCTAAAAAAAAAACTTTTTTTTATGAGTTTTTTATAGACACAGTTTTTATTTATCAATTACATGTAATGGTTATTCTATATAAAAATATTAATGTACACCGTTCCTGTAGAAGATGTTCTGAACGACCTCTAAAAAAAGGCACTTGGCGGTGATCTCCATTTCGGCGGTTTGGATTATCTGAAATCAAAAAATATGGTTAATTTTTTTGAAGGATAGATTAAGGTAGTACTACCGTTACCACAAATCAAATCCCAAGACCTAACCTTATTTGATTAACGTAGTAGCTTTCCCTATACTAAATCGCGTTGGAGAAAGAGAGACAGAGATAAATTTTGAATGCTTTTTATTAACAAATATTCTCATATTCTCGGAAACCATACTGATTGTTATTAAATATGTTCTAGATGTTATTTTCTCTCGTTGTTTTAATTTTTATAAGAATCTGAACGTCCAGTTTTGTGAAATAAAATAAAGCTTGTGATTTTTCATAAGGATCAATAGTAAAGGCAAAAACATGTAAATATCAATATCTTTTTTTCAGTTCTCGGTAGGCCTCCAAACATTTAAGTGGTTAATTAAGATATTATTATGTATCTATATGCCAAGTTTCATTAAATTCTGAACGTCAATTCTAAAATCGGTAGTATTACCTTAATGCAGATATTGGACGAAGGAATAAGAAAAATGTTGATTTTTGATAAAATGGCGTCTATTTGTAAAAAATTTTTCGTTTTTGACTGAAACTAGTATACGTTGCGCGCGCAAGTGCGCGTGTAAATGTTAGTATAGAGTTATCTATATTTTCATACTTATGATATATTTGACCAATCATGTTACGAATAGTTTGCTTACACGGAAAAAAAAATTTCGTTCTGGTAACGTAACTGTAGAGTTACCACAACTATACACAGTTTACTATTCGTTGTAGAGTTACAGTAACATAATCTTATTTAGTTCTGATAACTCAATGTTGTTGAGCTCTCAGAGCTCTACGGGATTGTTCTCAGAGCCAAACGGTATAGTTGGAAGCGCTCTACGTTGCGCAGTAGTGGAGTGCGCTGACATATTTCATAACCTTCTAAAATGCCAAACATAATTATTTTGTTACTAATCTATATTATTAAAAATATATGAGGACAATTAAGTTCCCAATTTATTTATTTGAAGAAATAGGTTTTTTTTTGTCAAATTGAATTTCGTCAGAACAGTTTTGTATTTATGGTGTTTCAAGGTTCATTTACAGTGACTGTTAATTAAATTTATTAGTTGAATATATTGTGATAAGTGATGTTATCGGAATACATTAAAAAGACCCCATTTAACACAAAATAAAATTTATTTTCGTTTATTTATCTTTTCTCGTGCATATACGGTAATAGTGATTTTATGTCCAATATTTATTGATATAATTAAGAAAATAAGATAATTTTGTGACGACTATATTTTTATTTTACAAATAATTTTTATTTGTAATATAAGTTCTATTATTATTTTATTCTATTATAATACTATTCTTATTTGCCATATACAATTATTTTTGGCAATATAAATTCATTCTGCCGCATGTATTTATTAAATTATCAATGCTAAATCGTAAAAAAAAATTATTAAGCAGACTTCCAAAAATTTTTTATAGTCTCAGAACGATCCTGTAGAGTTGTGAGAGGTAAATAACGTTTAGCTCTCAGAGCTCAACGATGTAGAGTTGCAGGAGCTAAACGGTATTGTTACTATAAGAATACGTTAACCTACTGGAACTTTTTACAACTAACTAACTACTATAGAGTTCCTATAGCAAAATTTTTTTCTCCGTGTACATGATATATTTTCATATTTTTCATCTAAATTATAAGAGTGGATTTTTGCTCTAAAATATGTTAAAAAAAAAAAAAATATTAATCATTTTTCATATATAAATTTTATTATGAAATCTTATTGAGAAAAGTTTTTATTGCTCCAAAATAAGTTAAGCTTTCCATAAAATTTTCCCTGAAAAACAAGTTAACTTAAACCAAAATTATTTTAATCTTCAGAAAATTATTTTTCGTTGCGAGGTTTACTTACCTTAAGTGGAGACAATAACAAAAAGTAAATAAATAAATTGATCCTAAAAAAGTAAAATTCATTAGAAAAAATTAAATCGATAGATAAAAAAATAAATTATCTAATCAGCTGTTAGTTTAATCGATTTATAGGAATCAATCTATTGACTCATAAGATAACAGGCGTACTGTGTCAAATAAATTAACCAGTTATGCGGTTCAGTTGTAATTTTTACGCTGACAATGAAAATTTAAAGCACACATGTTCAATTTTGTTTGTCTACATGTGTCCTATGACTTATTTTAACTTTAATGTAGTATTTACTCGTACTGAACATCCAGATATTCATTGTCAACTTTATAATCATCTTCAATTAATAATTTATACTAAATATATCATCTAAACATCAATAAATTTCCATAAAATTTTAAAAACTCGACAGAAAAAAATTACTTTTTTCCTTCAGAACATAATATATTATATGAAGGATTTTCTACTGACTTATATTTATCTATTTTTTTCGCTTTTATACGACCTTTTATTGTAAAATATAAATTTGGCTTTATGAGGTTGTTTGTTTTGCACTGATCACTGTGCTCGGTAATATCGCAATCCCGATATTTCTTCATCTCAAATTCGATATCTCTATACTACTATACTAAAACTCTTACTCGAAAATATATAATACTAAAAGAGTAACGTATGAAATCCCTTCTGATGGTACTTATCCGTCTGCAGTGAATTTTATCGAAGCATATAAGCTACTTTCTATATATTTAGGCTTAAATCAGATTAAAATTCTATCAAAAAAAGAATGAATAAATTTTATGAATAAATTTTTACGTAAAAAAAGCTCGATATATTACAACAATTATTAATTTTTATTCAACTGTATGTTAATGCTAATATTGACAAAAGCCAGGATTCGAACTCAGACTTTGTCTATCTGGAAAACTCGTAAAACTTCTGTCCGCAAAAATAAAACTAATATCAAATTAACCTTTGTTAATATTTATAAGATGATAAGAAGAGTTTTCACACTTAGCCAGTTATATTTTACGATACTAAAAATTAATATGCGCACGCAAGCGCGCACCTGAATATAGAGTTTGCATATATTTTTATTTTTATGATATATTTGACCAATCACATCATGAATAAATTGATGCCGCATACACACAGTAAAAAATTTTTCGTCATTGTGTAAAGTGTAAAAATTATTGTGTAGAATAATACACTCTAATGTGTAGAATTTTACATTCTCATGTGTTGATTTAACACACTAGAATGTAGAATTAACATAAGTATGTGTAAAAACAGTCCGTAACACAAATATATATGTTAAATTTGACGAAAATTTTTTTACTGTGCATTTCATCTCAATTTTTTATAGGAAAGACAAAGACATAAATAAATCATAATCCATAGAAGGAAAAATTAATTTTGAACCAAGTAAAATAGTATTCTGTTCTCTTAAAATAAATCAGTGGAATTTCACTGATTCCAACCAGTGAATTACAATTTCACTGATTGCATCAGTGAACGAAATATGTGTGCCTACACAGAAAGAAATATTTCTTGATTGGAGAACAAAATTTTTGGCTCAAGAAAATTTTCGGGTGCCTGAAGGAAGACTGAAGTTGTATTGGCCGAAGTCAAAATTTTTCGAGAAATTCTATTCTTGGTGGAAGTAATTTTTTCTTAATTCAAATTGTCATAAATACTTGATACAATAAATTTTTATATTTGATCAAGATTTTTAGATACTTTAAGGAAGCAGCGCTACTTACTTCAGTTGAGAAAAAAATTTTCTCACCTTGAGAAAATTTTTCTCTTGAATATTTGATACCCATTTTATATTATTTTAGCGTGCAATTAAACATATTGAATGAAAAAAAATGATTCAATATTATTTGATCTTTTCATTTGATATGTTAATCAATAAAAATATTAATGAAAATTTACTTCAATCTTTATATTTAATTTTTTGGAGCAAGAGAGAAATTTTCTCAAGACAAGAAAATTTACTTCTGTCAAGAACTAAATTTTTTAGAGCAAGAGGCTGAATTTTCTCAAAACAAAAAGATTTTCTTGACTTAAATAAATTTTCTTGGATCAAGATCCGGAGACACGATAGTGTCTCGCGCCAAGTACACGTCCAATATATGGCGTGAGACAACGTGTCTCTATTCTCTCATCATATGTCAACATAACCTCCTCACATATTTAGCTCTATATTTTTTTATTATTGCTAAGACACTAACACTTGACATCATTGTTAATAAGTTTCTTTTTACCAATTATGCATATATGACAAAAAATTATTGAATCTTAACAATTATTTAATATATCGCCAGTTTGAAAACTTTTGCTTGCGCCTGTTTTCGATTCTACGAGAGATTTTACAAATTTAGGGCGAATTTTTTTATTTCCAAGTTGGCACCACTTAACCCTGTTATTCTACCATCTAAGTAGTTAATATACTAAGTACTGAACTTAGCGCCGATATAAGTAGTTGGTCTTTAGTTTAGCATTTCAATATATGACAGTAGGTGGAGCCACAAAATCATTACCGCTATATTTTAGATGTCATATTGGTTAGTCACGCGCGTCATTTAAAGTATTGCAGTAATTTTGTTTGTAATTAAATTATTACAAAAATTCATGCATAAAGAATCAGCTGAATTACTTGAGAAGTACATATTTGGAATTTTAAAATATTTATAAAATATTTGATTATGTCAGTTAATATACTCTTTACAAAAAAAAGATATATCCCACAAAAAACAGTTTCACTGTAAACCGCCGCGCCAAGTACATGTCCAACTATTGTTACAAACTATAATAATTCAATTTTTACAAAAAACTATTGAATCGAAAAAAAAAAACGAAGTACAAAAAATTTTTTAGATTAAAAAAACATTAAAGACAGTAAATACTAAGGAAAAAAATTTAGTGTACTTGGTGTGCTATACAATTCACACTACAAGTATCAATTTTAAAAACTGTGGATAATGAAAGTATTCGAATGATGCTCACCAAATACATTAAATTTTTTTCCTTAATATTTACTGTCTTTAATGTTTTTTTAATCTAAAAAATTTTTTGTACTTCGTTTTTTTTTTTTCGATTCAATAGTTTTTTGTAAAAATTGAATTATTATAGTTTGTAACAATAGTTGGACGTGTACTTGGCGCGGCGGTTTACAGTGAAACTGTTTTTTGTGGGATATGTATTTCTTAAAGCAAGAGAATTAATTTTGTTGGAATAAGTGAAATTTCTTGTGTCGAAAAAATTTATTTTTTGCTGAAGAAAATAATTAGGAAGAAAAATATTTTCTTGTCTCAAGTGAACTTTTTTTTTCTGTGTATGTGCGCTGTTATGCCCACAGGTTAAATCAGTGGGAATCCACTTATTCACCAGTGGAATTGTCATTCACTGATTGGAATCAGTGAAATTCCACTGATTTATTTTAAGATAGTGATTGAAAAATCTGGTATTCTTAATAGAAGTCGGTATTATCTGGAATTAGTTGTACCGCTTCAAACCAATAGAAAAAATTACTTGGGTAAAATATAAATGTCACTCTTTTAAAAACAATAAAATACTCGGTCGAAGGATGAAATTCTTGAATGAAAATTTTTTCCAAAAGTCTTCATCCAAAAGTTATAATTTATTAATTAAATTGTAGCATTTTATTTAATTAAGAGATGTAGATATTTTGAAACAAGACTGAAATTTTCAAGAAAAATTTTCACTTGAACCAAGTTTTTTTTCTGCCCTCCGGCCGGAAAGTGGCAACTTTCTGGCCGCTGCGCTAAACAAAGTTGCCACATTCCGGCTACGTCGAGCAGAAAAATAGTATACACACCTTGGCCAGTAAAAAGTAAAGCCTCAGATCACATGTTTGTCAACCTCGGTTTCGCCTCGGCCAACAATTACATGTGATCTGAGACTTTTCTTATTTTACTGGCCTACACGGAAAAAAAATCCTATGAAAAATTACTATAGTAACATCGTAATCCAGGACTAGACTTTCAGTATCTCGATTTTTACGATGCTGCCGTCTACAGAATACAATTTGAATTATTGAAAATTACGATGTTATTTAGTAAATTTTTTTTCCGTAAGAGCAAGTGAATAAGGACGCATACTATATGTTTTAATAAAATAGAGACAGAGTCTAATAGTTTGCGACGCCACCACCGAAAGATGACCAACTACTGTATTGGGAATTCATCCACTTAGATACGCTACCTGACGGATGAAATATTAACTACTCTAAGCAGGTCGAATTCAAACAGCTGATATCATATAACATGCCGACGCTGTAGTTGAAAGTTGCTAAAGTTTTTTTTTGGAATATTACCTAATTAATTATCATATATAAGCTTAGTTACTATTAAAAGGTACCTTTAATTTTCACACTGTTAAAAAAAAATTTGAATTATGGAGTTCCCTCCGCGAGAAAATAAAAATAAAACTTGCTGCTGCGTGTATGGCTGTAATAGTAGGTCTAGTAAAAACAATACAATTCGATTTTACAATTTTCCTCCGGCTAATTCTAGATCAGTGATAATAAAAAATAAATTTGGTGAAGATGAAGTAATTGATCGTCGGCTAGCTTGGATAACAGCCTTGAAAATTGGAAATAAAGTTACACAGTCAAAAAGAGTGTGTTCATTACACTTCACAGTAAATGATTTTATACCAACATGTAAGTAACTTCTTTTACAATTTCATTAATATGTTTATCTGAATATATGAAATTAAATTTTGTAATAGCGCAATATTTATCAGCAAAATATAAAAACAATAAATTATAAATTTTATTTTTAATTGCAGCCAGTGCAAATCCACAACGTTCTCATTTAAAAAATATCAGTGTTCCATCATGCAACCTTCCTCAAACATCATTGGCATCCGTTAATCAACCAAATGTAACTCAAGTTGAAAGCAGAAACGAAAGACAACGTCAAAGATCATTGAAAAAAAAATTATCTGTTATCACTGATGCATCTGAAACTATTTCTACATCAATTCAAGATGACAACATAGAAGACGATAATTTTAGGAATGATGATCAATTAACTGTTGAAGTAACATCAGAGGATTTGCTGCTTGACAAGGTGTTTGATGATAATGTAAGAAGACAAAAGAATAACTTGCTTATTAAAAATTGTGATGTTGCGATTCAGGTTGAGAGTGAATACTTGACTCCCAAATTATCAAGTAAAATAAAAACTGATAAACAATTAAGTACATTAACTGGATTATCTAATTTTCAAATTTTATTGGCAATCGAGAAGTTAATCATCAATAATATTATACACACTATCAGAACTGTTATCCGTTTGTTGTATGCCACATTTAATCAAATGTCCCGCATCAAGAATACTTTCACCACCAATAAAATTTTTATGACTCGGCTGAGTATTAGCAAACTTACAAATTTCTTCAATTAAAACTTTCATTATTAATAAAAATTTTACTCAAAATTCGATTTTAATGTGACTTATAAGTACACGATTCAACATCAATACAAGACAGCTGATTTAAAAATGCGTCTTAGAGTAGTAACCGCTTCTGCCGCAAGGAGAAGCCACGCCCCCGGCAGATTTCCCAATCGAGGGTCTTATTATGTGACTGAACAGAAACTTTAAATATTCCCTCCGATAGCGTGAGGGGATAAACCTTGGACTTGAGGCGGAGAGGACACCGGGTTCGATTCCTGAATGATACAGAATTATTTTTTCGGTGACCTAAACTTCTTTTTAATTTGAGTGATAGATATTTACGATGTTGCATCGTATAAATTACGATGTTTGAGTTCTGGCCCGGCACTGCAATGTCCTATACTAAAAATTACGATGTTTGCATTGTAATTTTTCGTACAATTTTCTTTCCGTGTAGGTATGTAATATACTATTTTTGCATAGTAAAAAGCATGGGAATATTCATAAATAAAGTTAAGTTAAGTTGTTCTGTACGACAGCGATGATTAGATAGTAAAACGATTGTAGTAATTGCGGAACAACGACCTACCTACAATCGGCTGGCATTAGTGCATACTAGTATTAATATTGACATTAATACAAGCAATATGCATCAAAATAAGTACACCTAGCAGTAAAATAGTAGTAGTGAATTCTAGTGGCTAATAAAAGATTTATAATTTCAAATTCTTTCGTAGTCGTAGCAAAAGTAGATATACACCTACCTTAAGTATGCGTCGCATATATGTAATATCCGATATGTCTAATGTGAGATTTACGACATAAAATATATGCAATGGAATTGTCTTGAGTCATTATTTTGGATATTAGTTTAAGATGTTTGCTTATTGAAAACTCTGGTTTACCAGCCTGGAGATGAAGAAATTTTTTTTCTTATTGAAGATATTATTCAAATGAGTTTTAATTCAACTATAATAATGCCAACGGAAATCGGGCAGCCAATGTTTAAATATATCTTATGCTAGGTAGTTTGTTGTTTAATATGCAGATATTTATTTAATGTAGGTGTTACTACTTTCCAGATTATAAGTTATAATTCCGCATTACTAGCGCCGTATCTATGCTATTATTAAATTTATATAAGATACACATTAATTTCAAAAGTTGAACGAAATATCGTATAAATAATTTTTCAATTTTTAACTATTGAATTATTATTTATTCACACAGAAAAAGAATTTTTGTTGAGAAATTCATTTTTACGACAAAAGAAAATATTTAAGAATAAAAAATTATCTTGATTAACTAGCCAAAATTTTACTTCGAAGTAAAATTTTATTGAGCTAAGAAAAGTTTCTTTTTTCGAGATAATTTCTTCTTGGTCCAAATCAGTTTAAATAAAAATAAAAATAATTTTAAAAAAACTCTTAAACATTTTAGGCAAAGTCAATTTTTTTTTAGCAAAGTAGATTAGATTAGATTATTTATTTATTTATGCCATAGCCTGCTGGTCAAATGGCAAGTAAAAATAAAAAATACAATTAATTACAAATTTAAAAATATTAATAACAACAATTTTACAGTTATTATAAGCAATATTACAATTATATAAAATAATTATGATTTTGATTTCTCTTACAATCTTATAAACATTTATAAACTCTATTTATACATCTAGATTGAACAAATAGTCAAAAATTTTATTATTGAAAACCTCAAGACTGGACGCATTTACAATATCAGACGGAAGTTCTTGCCATAGACGTATAGCAGTAATTACAAATGCACCTTCATAGTGAGTGGTTGGAAAATTGAGTATTTTAAAATTTACAATGTTGTTCTTAGTAGCTAAGCGATTTGATTGTCTGATATCCACATCTTCTATGAACAATTCACGTAGATAATAAGGTTTATTTACAGAAAGTAATTTATAAAAATAATTAGCTAAATAATAAATTCTACGACTTGTGATAGAAAGCCAGCCTAGTCTACGTCTGTAAGGGGTTACGTGATGACAGATGATAGAATTTAATGCTCTTTGTAATTTCAAGTACAGCTTTTTAAATCAATAAAAATTTTACGGAACCTAATCTTCTTTAATTTTTAATTATAAATTTTTTTGGATCGAGTAAAATTTTTTTGCATAAGAGTTTCGAAATTTCCCCGACTACTATATGGAAAGAAAAATTAGTTCCTGCAAGATGATATAGTCTATGATAACAACAGAATAAGATCATATTGCAGCAAATTTTTTTTTTTTAAACGATGTTATTAGATTCAATAAAAGTAAAATGCTGCAAGAAGAAAATTTTTTTCAAAATTTAAATTCTTTAGATACTGGCAAAAAAAAATTCAAAAAATTTGAACAAATTTTATTCCGTGATGATAAATATTGTCAGCAGTAATTATTTTTTAACAGTATTTTTATTCTATGTAAGTGGTTAAAATTATCGTAAATAATAATGAATAGTATTCAGGGATTGTAATTTTGATTAAACACAGTGAAATTAAAAAAAAAATTATTTTTTTCGTTCAGGATATTTTCTCTTGAATGAAATAAATTTTTTATGAGTGGAAAATTGTTAAAAAAGTTGACAGCTTTTCGCTGTATAAATTCGTAATGCATTTATCTCTTATCACCGACCAAAGTTATTTTAGTAATAAAAAAACAACAACAATATTTATATATATCATATATGAAATAAATCGCGTAATATACAATAAATAACATATAATAATATCTATATAGCATATGCTATTATTACTGAAAGTGTGTGATGTGTGATGACACGTACGGAGTCACACGCAGATAAAAGAAACGGCAGCTTTTATGAGCTCGTAAAAACCACTTCGGCCACACACGGAAAATAATATCGCAAATACGCCAAAAGGGGAGGGTGTGGGATCGCCAGTATTAAATGTGCAAACACATACAAGCCTGAAAAATGCATTTGTGTGATTCGTAATAAAAAGGGTCTTCGAGTTGTTTTAACTCGAGCATCGTGGAAATATTTATTGCGCAACGAATAAATAAAAAAATAAAGTTTTACATAGATCGCGGGCCAAAAATTAAAAAGCCGTATATTAAATTCAAAAATAACTTACGGATTATATTTATATTTGTAAAATATATATAAAGCAAGCGGTTAATGGTTAATGGGTGAAATATATAGCCAGAAATTAGCTTAAGGTAGATTTGTTTTGGTTTTTAAATCTAGGCCGAGGGGTCATTGTCCGCACACGTCCCACTCTGTGTCGTGTATCTTTTTCTCGCGACTCGTGTTCCCTTCTCTTGCGTCATTTTATACCAATATCTATAGATATACATATGAGCATACATGTATTTATGACTAAATATTCTTCTCTTTCTTGTACACGTGCGATTCATACCTTGAAAAATGTATGTGTTTATGTATACATATATATTGATAAAGCGTATAAAAAAGATATTGTAAACATCATTAATTTCAGTAAATAAGAATTATATAAACAACATTTTATATTTTTTTTCTTCAGTTTGGAAACTTAAGCATTATTTATAGGCTTTTAATCTATTTTTATGGCGAATATTAAATTTTTATCGAGATAAGATGGAAATATCTTTTTGATAAACAATTAAGTTAGTTCATTGAACAATTGGTTTAAAATAAATTTTAAAATACTGTCACTCGGAAAAAAAATTATTTTATTCAGAAAAATTATTGATCTTTAAACAATTTTATTTTTGGTTCAACAAAAAATTTTTTCATCCAAAATATACAAAATAAAAATCTTAAAAATGAAATTTTTAAAGGATCATTTTTTTTTAATTAGTATACTAAAATTGAAAAAATTTATTGGTTTAATATCTTTTCCACTTGATTCAAAATAATTAAATTATCTTTTTTGTTCAAGATTTTTCCAATTAAATTAAGTTTCGAAACTTAAGGATTATTTATATAGGCTTTTAATCTATTTTTATGACGAATATTAAATTTTTATCGAGATAAGATTGAAAGATGTTTTCGATAAACAATTAAGTTAGTTCATTGAACAATTAGTTTAAAATAAATTTTAGAATAATCTCACTCGGAAAAAAAATTATTTTATCCAAAAAAATTATTTTTCTTTTAATTATTTTTTTTTTTTTTTTATTTATTATTATTTAGAGTCGGTTTTAACTGCTGTGGTTATATCGCCGACTTTTAACTGTTGGGAGTGGTACGTTGGGTCTTTTTGGGTTGTGTAAATCTTAACCTACGCGGCAAGGGCCGAATATCAACCAAGTTGGTTTCTAAGACCAGCTTGGGATTCGAACCCGGGCCTGGCCGGTAAGTTAGTCCGAGTTCTCTATAGGCCATGCACCTTAGACGACTCGGCTAACGTCACCGGTTTTTTAATTATTTTATATTTTTGGTTCAACAAAAAATTTTTTCATCCAAAATATACAAAATAAAAATCTTAAAAATGAAATTTTCAAAGGAATATTTTTTTTTAAATCAGTATACTAAAATTGAAAAAATTTATTGGTTTAATAACTTTTTCACTTAATTCAAAATAATTAAATTCTCCAAAGTCATCTTCATCTATTGCTTGAGTACACCGAAAGAAAAATGTCTTGACTGGAGAACAAAATTCTTGGCTCAAGAAAATTTTCGGGTGCCTGAAGGAAGACCGAAGTTGTGTTGGTCGAAGTAAAAATTTTTCTTGAAATTCTATTTTTGGTGGAAGTAATTATTTCTTAACTCAAATTATCATAAATACTTGATACAATAAATTTTTATATTTGATCATGATTTTTAGATACTTTAGGGAAGCAGCGCCACCTACTTTAGCTGAGAAAAAAATTTTCTCACCTTGAAAAAATTTTTCTCTTGAATATTTGATACCCATTTTATATTATTTTAGCGTGCAATTATACATATTGAATGAAAAAAAAAATGATTCAATATTATTTGATCTTCCCATTTGACATGTTAATCAATAAAAATATTAATGAAAATTTACTTCTATCTTTATATTTAATTTTTTGGAGCAAGAGAGAAATTTTCTCAAGACAAGAAAATTTACTTCTCTCAAGAACTAAATTTTTTGGAGCAAGAGGCTGAATTTTCTCAAAACAACAAGATTTTCTTGACTTGAATAAATTTTCTTGGATCAAGATACGTATTTCTTAGAGCAAGAGAATTAATTTTGTTGGAATAAGTGAAATTTCTTGTGTTAAAAAAAAATTTTTTTTCGCTCAAGAAAATAATGAAGAAGAAAAATATTTTCTTGGCTCAAGTGAACCTTTTTTTCTGTGTAGTGTAATTAAAAAAAAATGATCGAAAATTGAATCTGTTAAAAATTTTCTACTACAAAATAATTTTGAATTATTCTCAAAAACGGATTGCATATTATAAATAAATGGGCTGATTTAAATTAATGACGAGCCACGTGTAGTCATCCATACGCACCCACTCACTTAATAAAGCGAAAAAATAAAAAGTACTTAGTATCTTTTAATACCCAGACAGCACATATAGATATCTAAACATAAACATAAATAAGCTAACAAGCTTTCATTATATTTAATAAAATTTATTAATTATTAAAGTGTATTTTATGAACAAAAATGACGGAACAATCGATTGCAGACTTGATAGCTGTTACATTGTTTAATATTATAATAGACAGGTACTGGGAAAAGAGATTGTAAAGTCGTTGCAGCAAACGTTAATAAATAACGAATAGAAGTAGAAGTAGATATGAAATCCATTGGGAGTGAAGTGTACTGCAAGTAACGCTATTAGTGAAGATAAAAAAGGCTAAAAGGAAACGGGATTGCCACGCGGAAGTAAAAGGATGATAATCGCGTTATGGGTAGCTGTGAAGTGTGGTAAAGCATTTGCTTTGCTATGTGCAGTACCACGTCGACAACTTTTAAGTGTGCGTATATAATTTTGCTGAGAATAAATAAAACAAGCCCTCTTGACATATCGCACGTTTCTAACCGCCGAAAGCCCTTTACAGTTGGTAGTTTTTTTTTTCTTCTTTTAAATGAGAACAGAAATTGTAAAAAATAGTTTCTTTGTCCCACTGGATTTCTTAGCCTTTAATCCAGATTACGTTCTCTAGCTGTCCGTTACTCGAGTCATTTTCGCGTGTTAAGGTTTTCTTGAGCTACTCTTTTTGATACCGACTCAAGAGATTTATCTTCGAATTTTCACAGGAATTTAGGGAATTATTTTTAAAAATCTCCCAGTTATAGCGAAAGTTTCATGAAGTATAACGATTTAAAGCTTTTTGGTTATTATTCATTCCTACATCCGATTTGGTAAATATTTACAGGTGGGATCAACGATTTTAACTTTTATTTTTTTGAATGAAATTTCTATTTGATTTCATTGATATATTTTTTTTTGAAAAATATATAAAAAAATGAACAATTAAAAAAAAAATTTGATTATCAAAATTTTAACAAATTTTCAAAAAATTTTATAAATTTTTTAGAAAATTGTGATATTCAATTTTTTTTTTTAATTGTGCGTTTTTTTATGTACTTTTCAAAAAAAAAAAAAAAAAAAAAATATCAAAAACATCAAAAAAAGATAAAATAGAAATTTTATCCACAAACATGAGATCCAAAATTTTTTCCAACTTTCAAAGATGATTTTTTAATTGAAATATTAATTTTTTGATATTTTCGATATCACCACCATAAATCCGCCGTAAAAACAAAGAAGTTTAAAAAATTTATGATGGTCCATCAATTCATCTATTTTTTATGGCCAAAAATAGATTTCACTCCACTTGTAAATAATTACCTCCGATTTTTTTTTAATTCAAAAAAATTTTAGTTGATGACAAAAGTTCTTATACATGGAGAAAATTTTATAGTAGAGTTTATTATCTAGTTATGTTAAAATCTATTAACTGAATTCGATAGTAGTAAATATTATTTAGATAGTTAAATAAACCATTTCAATTGTAGTATTTACCATCCTGATGGTAACTACTACTATTATGATGGTAATCCATAATAATAACTGTTATTATTTTAATTAGTTACTACTATTATCAAAATCGTAATTCCTAATATAACCTGATGGTTGCAGTTACCATCAGTAATAATAATAACTACTATCTAAGCTAGTAAAAAATATTTAAAAAATTAAGAATCTGCGTTACCGTGGATGCATTTCTGAATAAACTAAAAGGAGCTGTAGTGCAATTTAGTGCACAAAAAATCGGGATTAAAGTCGGATTGAATTTATATTTAAATTTTTATTTGTCTAAAACAAGTTTCAACGCCAAATTTTTCAAAAAATATTTGAAATTTCCAAAAAAATTAAAATCTTAAATAAAATTCAAATTAAGAAAAAAATTAAAATTAAAATTAAAAAATTTTAAATCTTCAACAAAGTCGAATTTTCAAAAAAAAATTTTGAAGGGAATTTAAAATATTTTAATATTTCAAAGAAAAAAATGTACAGTAGCTAAAAATATGGATGTAAATAAAGGATTTATTGGAAGTTGAGGCTGGAAGATTGAGATAATATAATATATAGGATTTATGAAGGAAAAATATTATTGCAATTTATTGTCTTTATTAATAATAAACTACTCTAGAATACACAAACGAATACATTAAAGAATTATACAGTGTAGGTACTCGATAATATTATAACACAAAGGTGGACCGTTCGTCACGGGAGTTCAGTTGACACTAACTATGACCGCTGGCAACCCAAAAGTACCGACAGTACCTCAGGTCATAAAATTGACCCTTCCTTGCATCCAAAATATAATATGTCCTGACATCACTGCATCTACAGTATCGTTGCTAATTTCAACACGCCTCAACGATAGCTGTTGATCCGATGTTAATTTGATAAACCGCATTTCTCGACCAAAACCTTAAGCTTGATTTCCTTGAGTGGTTTGGTCATTATATCTGCTGACATCTTTTCTGTCGGACTGTTCAGTATTCGAAGACGAAGACTCCCTTTTCGTACATTGCATTAGCATAGTGGTATTTTGTATCGATGTGCTTCGTCCTGTTACCGAACTTCTTGTTTTCAACTTTCTTTATACAACTCTGATTATCTTCATATATCTTGATTGGCAATTGACTCTTGTGTTGCAAATCTTTCAGCAAGCAAATTAACCAAGTTCCTTCTTGACATGCTTCTGCTAGTGCCACATATTCAGCTCCCATTGATGAAAGTGCGACACAAGTTTGTTTTCTGCATGCCCAACTGATAGGTCCTCCAAATAATTTAAATATGTAGCCACTATTGGATTTTCTATCTGCTTGATCCTCAGCCCAACTCGCATCTGCGTAGCCGATCAGCTGATTCATTTAAAAATCAGTATTCAGCTTTAGTTTCTTGTTCTTTGTTCCCTTTAAATAACGTAAGACTCTTCTGACCTCTACACGGGAAAAAATTTCTGGGAAAATTTACGATACAACTATTGTAAAGCTGGACTATACTTTTATTACTATTAATTGTCAAATATTTTAGAAGAAAAAATACTATTTATTCATGAAAAATTACGATATTACTATTGTAAAAAGTAAGAGATGAAAATTTCCAGTGCTGCCTCTGTATCTTTCCAATAGAACTATAGCAAATTTTACAATAGTTGAATTGGAATGTTTCTCAATTAGTGTGAGTGATGGCCGTGACAGCGCTAGACTCCGAGTTTATGTAAATGTTAAATCGTATGAGTCTTAGTTTAGCTCGGATAGCGTAGAGGGAGAGTCTCTGGCTGCCAACACAGGGTTCTGGGTTCGATTCCCAGATAACACAAAAATGTCGGTTTCTTTTTTCGATTACTGTACAGGTACCAATTAGTCCAACCTTCTATCTCTCTCCCTCCCTAATATTTCTTTTAAAAAAACCAACTGTGAATTTTTACAATAGTTAAATTGTAAAGTTCACAAACACATATTGTATAATTTGCTCTATAGTATCCGACTTTTTAAGACTCTTGCTAGTCTTATTTGTTGGATAAAATTTACAATAGTAGATCGTAAAAATTACTAAATGAGAAGTATAGTCCACCGTTACTATTTTATTTAGTAAAAATTACAATAGTAAAATAGTAAAAACTCCTTCAATTTTCTTTCCGTGTATCCAGTCTGTTGTTGAAGGTTTATTTAATAAACCTCGACGTTAATTAATAGTAACTATTACAATTGTCAATGATACCACCTATTATTTTATTACTAATTAATTTTATTACCATTTTAGATAGTAGGAGTTACTATTTTTGTAACGTAGGTAGTTTAATTAATTTTTCTCCGTGTAGTTCATTTTTTTCCGTGTATTGATTTTTAATTTCAAAACTTTAATACATCTATTTTACCCATCAGTACAAAGTAAAAAATTAATAATTAACATCAAAATGACCGGGAAAATTAATAATCCAGAAGATAAAATAAAATTTTATTTACATAACAAAAAAGTAGTCTTCACATTGAATTGTAAAGTAGTTCTCACCCAAAAAAATTAACTTGAACCTGAGAAAATCAACAATAAGAAAGATCAAAATAGTTTTAACTGAAATAAAATTTTTCTTATAATAAAAAACATTTAATCGCTTAAGAAAATTTTATTCTCTACTCAAGAATTCATATTTTCTGTACCTATTGAAGTCACCGCTTATTCACCTTTTTATGATTCAACATTCATTTGTATGAAAAATAATTATACAACATTGATTATTCCCCACATATTGTGATCAGTAAAGAAAACTTTCATTTAATCGATCAGATGATCACTATTTAATCACCATAAAATTACTCACCGGTTGAGCAATCGACTCAATACTATAAAATAAATATAAACCTCACGAATATAAATATAAATATAAAACAAAAAAATACATAGCGGTCCAACTGTCAAAGTCCAATGGTTCGCTAATGCATTATGCATGAACCCGATATTATATTATATCGTCGATACATCCGATTATACTTCATTGCCTTTATTTATTTTCACAAACAAAAGTAACAAAAATGAAAGTTAACTTCGCCAGCGCTCCAGTAATATATCTTGTATCTTATACCCTGTCTTCCTCTTCCTCCTACGTAATTGTACTGAATTTTTTTTTAACTTCGCACTCCAAATTGCTTCATGCTTTATACTTCCTTTCGGGTTTTTTCCCATATTAAAATATATTACATTGCTTTGCATAAATTTAACCCGACCGATTTAAGCAATTTTATTTATTTTATTTATTTTATTATGGTCGGTATTGTATCGCAGAAGAGGATCGGTTTAATTGAACGACCGTTCGCATGTCACGTTTAGTGAAAACGAAACGATCGTGTCGAAAATTGTCGGTCATATATAGCCCGGTGAATTGTTATTCGTCAACTTGTGGGCATGCAACCTGCAAATTCATTATTACATTTTAAATTATGCTCATCTTTAAACGTATGCCTCGATAAATATTAAGATAAATATCAATATTTTTCTGTCATTATTTTAAATACTGTTATTATTTTACACAGCAATTTTCATTAGTATTTTTTTTATTTTTAAATAAATAAATAAATACATATTTATATCATGCAATTGAGATTTAGTCAATAATATCCTCTGAAAAATAATTAAATTATTCGAATATTTTTTATTTAAAACATTTTTCTACAATCTTTACAATTTATTCATTTTTTGGTAAATTTTCTTATTAAAAAAAATTATCATATTTTTGAACGAAATTTTTTCTCGATTAACACCTATTAATCAATACTTATCAAAAGAAAAATTTTATTGTTTCAATTAAAAATCAGAAACGCGCTTGATACAACAGATATGTATAAACAAATATAAATATTTTTCTGTTATTACTTATAACACTGTTATAATATTTTTAAGTATTTTTTATTAATAATAATGAAAATTATCAGGAACTTGGACCATAAAAATAACTCAGTGTTAAATTTTTTAAATGTTGCAACGTTTGAGAGTGGGCATGACTCAGTTTGACGCTGCTCAGATTTTAGACTATGAATTTCATTTTCTAAAACGTAACGTCAGTGAGATGTTTTTCATCAAAGTGTTTGATTGTGTCAATTTTAGATCTGATACCCAGAGATTAAGTTCATCATATAGTGATATCATATCAGTGGCTAAAAGATTGATGCAATAATTGTTTTGTGATCTAATGTTTTTTGTTAAATTTCACTTTTCTAAAGGGGTTTTCCATAAGCGTTTCTTCAAAAAATTTTTTTCTTTGGAAAATATTTTTTTATTTTTTTCTTTGAAATGTGATTTTGAAAATAATAATAATAATAATAATGGAGGTTTTACTTGTATCACCTGGGCAGTGTTTTACAAGGGAGGGTGGGGTATTATTTCTCACTTCCCTTTGTTACACAACACACTTTTTTCCCAGCTCTACTTTGTATTTACTTCCATCATTATTATCACTTCATTATACTCACTACTTCTTTTGACCCCACCCCCCTGCATGTCGGGATTTTTTTTCATTCCCAACACAAACTTCTTAATGCGGCTGTGGACCGACTTGTGCCTTCTGTACCGCATTCACCCTGGTCCTTACCACTCGGATATTGGAACAGAAACATGGGGAAACCACAGAGAAAACCCATGTTAGTACAGTCGGAGCTGGGTTAAGTCTACAGTGATTGATAAGAAATTCTTCTTTATCGACCACTGGAGCATTAGGCCCCTATCCTAGTGTGCAGAGATCCCTCGCACTAGCCAACGCTGACTAGAGTGATCACTCATTCAAGTTGTTGCTTAAATGGGTGATCACCCAAGTCAGACGTGTGCCGCCCGGCTATCTCTGCCACCTCCAGAGGCTGGCAACATTAACGCACATATTTTTATTTATAATCACTGAAAAATATTGGTGCGTGTCGGGATCGAACCCAGGTCCCACTGTTTCGAAAAGCGGGCACCGAACCGACCAAGCTATTGCCAGCCTTGTTTTTGAAAATATTAAATAGCAAGAATTTTTTATAGGGATTACTTTAAGACAATTTGTATTTATTTATATGACAAATAGTTTTGTATTAATTAATATTTTTTTAAATCATAATCAGTTCAAAATTGGGAGTCGGCATAGTAGATTTGAGAAGTATAACTGTTTTTATTATTACAGTTGTTTACGCTCAGTCTGTTGCTGTCTGTCTTGTATGTAATTATTGTAATTTTATAACTGATTATTGTTGACTAATTTGCTTAAATGGAATGGAGATTGACTAAGTTTCTTAATATTATGGTTACCACTTGTTTGACTTTATGCATATATTGTCAAACGATGAAAAAATTTTTTGCAGTTTATTTTGGGATACAACTGTGTTAAGCTTAAATGTAAGATTTTTAATGTTTTAATTTATCTTTTTGTTATCCTTGTCATATTGTTAGTACAATGTGTTTTCTTTTGTACAGTTTGCCTGATGAAGTTGTGAAATACAACGAAACGTTGCAACATTAAAAAAATTTAACACTGAGTTATTTTTATGGTCAAAGTTCCTGATAATTTTCATTATTATTTATAAATTATGGATGATAACAGAAGTCGTATTTTTTATTGTTATTTTTTTAAATACTTATCTAAACAATAAAAAAAAAAGAACAGTCGAGCTTACACAGAAAAAAAAAATGTTCTTGAATCAAGTATATAGTTTTTAAGAACTTAACATTCTTGATTTGAGTAAAAAAAATTCCTGATTTAAGGAAATTTTTCTCGATTTTAGGAAATTTTACTTTATTCAAGACAATTACTCTCTTCAAAATTATATTCTTGGTTCAAGAATTTTTTTCTTAAATTAAATTAATTTTTTTTCAGTGTATATAAAAATATTTTCACTAAAACTTTACATAAATAACTGAAAAATTTTTTAAACGTCGATCTTTGAGTTTTTTTTCTAAAGAACAAAGAAATAATAAATTTGAAACTGTACTAAGTTTTAGTGCAAAAATTTTAACACATTAAATTTGTCATTTATTCAAATAAATTATTTATTTATAAATTTTTTCTGGTTTAGAATTTTATTCCCAAAAAAATATTTTATCTTTTTAAATAATTAGTTTTTTATTTAATCCAAATTAAAAAAAAAAAATGTTCTTGAATCATGGTCATGAAGTTGTGAAATACAACGAAACGTTGCAACATTTAAAAAATTTAACACTGAGTTATTTTTATGGTCCAAGTTCCTGATAATTTTCATTATTATTTATAAATTATGGATGATAACAGAAGTCGTATTTTTTATTGCTTTTTTTTTAAATACTTATCTAAACAATAAAAGAAAAAGAACAGTCGAGCTTACACAGAAAAAAAATGTTCTTGAATCAAGTATATAATTTTGAAAAACTTAATATTCTTAATTTGAGTAGAAAAATTCTTGATTTAAGGAAATTTTACTTGATTTAAGAATTTTTTCGTCTTGATTCAAGATAATTACCCTTTTCAAAATTATATTCTTGGTTCAAGAATTTTCCTCTTAAATCAAATTAATTTTTTTTCAGTGTATATAAAAATATTTTTACTATCAATTTATATAAATAACTGAAAAATTTTTTAAACGTCGATCTTTAAGTTTTTTTTTTTTCTAAAGAACAAAGAAATAATAAGCTTGAAACTGTACAAAGTTTTAGTACAAAAATTTTAACCCAATAAATTTGTAATTCATTCAAATAAATTATTTATTTATAAATTTCTTCTGGTTTAAAATTTCAATCCCAAAAATATTTTCTCTTTAAATAATTTTTTTTTTATTTAATTTGAATTTTTTATAAAAATTAAGTTACTCATTTTATGTACAAAAATTTACACTGATAAAAATACTAACTTGATTTATGGAAAAAAGATCATTATTCTAATTAAAAAATGATCAAATTTATAAAAAATTTTTTTTTTTTTAATTTTTTTTTAATCAATTCAATTTTTTTTTAATTTTTTATTTACAAAATAAAAAATTAAAAATAATTTTTCTGTCCCAACAATCTTATTTTTAAATAAAAAACACTCAAAAATTTTTTTTACAATATTGAAACAGAAAAAAAAGTAACATTATAACTAAAAAACACAATCACGCTTTGTATAATAATCCAGTCCTCGAAAATATGTAATTAAATTCCTGAAATCGTATATATAGTTCACGGTAAGCAATTATAATAATAAATCACGTGATGGCAATCATCCGGAACTCTGGCACTCGGACTAGGCACTTGAATTTCATATCAGTAGTAGAGATACAGAATGAGATCCGGGGTGCATGGATCGGAAATGCGCACAAAAAACCAAACAAGTACAAGGGCCCGAAAGTATAAAAACGCGGCATTCATCGTACGTATGGAGTACAGAGTATGGTAGTAGTATAAAGCAGGGAAGCGAAGGCACAAAGAAAGGAAATAAACCTACACAAGGGTAGGCTGCCAGTTGCTCGGCGTTTCAGTTTAGTATTAGGGTGACTCATTCCATATCTTATACTATTCCGGACACAACATAACACACTAGTTTTAGTATATACTAGTATAAGATAACATTGAATTGCGATGGCGTCGATGAGCACGTAAGATGATTAACCACGCAACAAAGAACCAACTTTAACTTCATCAACTTACGCATTTTATTTCACTTTTCTCGTTTTGTTCAATTTAAAAAGTAAGGCCGATTTAAAATAAATAAACACTAACGTAAAGATTCTTTGTTTTGGTAAATTTATATTTGAAAATAAGTTGTTGTAAAGAAAGACAAAGGAATCTATCGCAGATGGTTACTGAAGACCCACTGGCCCACTTCTGCTAGTACCATCCCTCAGCATAGATTCTACTGCACTGCACCCGTTGCACCCCCTGTGACGTCACTACAGACTCTACCACCCACGCGCAACCCCTTCCCACTTGCGCAATTTCTCCGTCACTACAGATTCGCGTTTAATGTAATTTATTTTAACTAAATGAAATTATTATTATTTAAAAAATCTGGAGTGAATTATCACTCCCATTATTTAAAGTAACGGAGCGAAGAAATAAAACATCGGAGTTATTGCGAAGTTAATGTGAATTTTAGTCCGAAAAAATATCCAAGTATGGAATTTCTACACTAAAAAAAAATTAAATTGAATCAAGAGAAAAATTCTTGTACTAAGAACATAATTTTGAAAAGTTTTATTGTCTTGAATTAAGACGAGAGATTTTTGAATTGAGTAAAACTAGCAACCTTGCAGTCACTATGTGACTGCCGTGACTTGTAAACTATAAATAAATGAAATTTTTCTTTATTAAATAATGACTTTTGTTAAATTTCACTGTACTTTTTTAACGATTGACGTTTTTAAAGATATAAGCTCATTCCGATGTTACACTCATCAAGAGCTTTCATTTGAGTACCCACATGCATTTTTGATATATTGCACGCCTCATAGCGCGAAGCGCGTGAGGTTGTGCTTTATACTCGACTCATCAAGATCAAGCAATTTTGTGATCTTTAAATGCCTCTATCACAACCATATTACACTTATTCAATAATATAAGTAGATGTACACCGAAAAACACTTAAATTAAACCATCTTTTACTTTCTAAAATCATTTCATGTTGCTATTTTGAAAAAAGAAACGTTTTGAAAAAAATTTTACGTGGACGTCCGGATGTCACCCCATTTTGGATGTACCAACGATTACTCCCGAACAAATTGATATTTCAAGACCAGGCCTTTTTTATTAGTTTAAGAATTCGATGAACTGTGTCCGTATTTCATATCAGTGGCCTAGCTTATGTATTTTTTTTTTAATTGAATTTTTATTAAAATTCACGGATACAACCGTATACAAAGCCAAACGAACTTTTCTTATTTGTCACGTGAAAACTATGGCGCCACTTGATCAAGCTAGATTTTTTTAGACTGCGTGCGCATGACAAGAAAAAAGGGCGCCAATATTTAAAAAAAAAATAAAAAATACTCTAAGAAATTACTTAATTATAATTTTTTTTTAATCAATTACACAATTAATTTTTTTCTTAAAAAATGATTGAGCGTTATGAGGCGTGCACTTTTGGATTTTCCAAACTTTTTTTCATATATACATATATATAATATATAATATATATAAATATATGAAAAATTGATGTGGGTACTCAAATAAAAGGTCTCGATGAGTGTAATGTCGAGCTGAGCTTATATCTTTAAACATGTCAATAGTTAAGAAATTACAGTGCAATTTAACAAATATCTTGTGAACTATTGACGTTTTTAAAGATATAAGCTCATTCCGATGTTACACTCGTCAAGAGCTTTCATTTGAGTACCCACGTGCATTTTTGATATATTTTTTATATATACATATATATAATATATATAAATATATGAAAAATTGATGTGGGTACTCAAATGAAAGGTCTCGATGAGTATAACATCGGGATGAGCTTATATCTTTAAAAATGTCAATAGTTCACGAGATATTAGGTCATATCTTAATTATGTACTTAAAGATAGAGTATTTTCGAATGCAGCCAAAATACTTATCATCATAAATTGACTATTGGTGAGAATAATATGCAACCATGAAAAGACATAACTCCAGTTTAAGACCATTTTATCATAGAAATACACTGACCACAAAATTTTTCTTATTCTCTTAATAATATAGATTTACCAAAACTAAAAAAAATTTCTTAGTTTATGAATTTTTTTACTCAAATCAAAAAGGTGAAATTCTTCAAAATTATTTACTTGATTCAATTTTTTTTCTGTGTACGCTAAAATAGATTTTATTTATTTATTCCGCAATTAAGGTAAAAGACCCAGTTATTGACACTGGCCTAGTTGTTTAACACTTGAAATCTCATATTTTATTAAAAAAAATAAAATATTCTCAAAAAACCAAATATCTTAAAATTTGTAACTCAAAAATTACATTTATTAATTGATTAGAATTGATTTTTTTTTTTTAATTAAAATAAAATTGCAATTTTTTTACAGTCTATTATTATTGTTTTTTTTTTTTTAATTAAAAACACATACCGAATTTTCTTTGTATTGTCAAAACATGATTAGTATCGATGTATTAATACTTTTTAGTGGCAAGAGAATTTCGTAGAGTCTAGGTAAAAGAAAAGTCTGGGTTCTTATTTTTTTCCTTTGTATCCTGGACGTATAGTATATGGGTTACGGGTTATTGAGAATCTGGAGGAGTTGTCATCGAGGGATGATTGATGATTGTTTTCCTTCCAAGGTTAAGCTACCAGTTTTATTTTATTTTTTTATTATATTTTAACTAAAATGGGTTGTTTTGTAGTGGCTACCACTTGATAATATTTTCATTGTCATGGTTAATATTTATTTAGTCATTTTTTGACAAGAATAATATAGAGGTACTGTAAAAGTGAGGGCGGAGTCGATTACACTCATCTATTTAGTACACAGTAAAAAAATTTTCGTCAAATTTAACACAAATATTTGTGTTACTGACTGTTTTTACACAAACTGATGTTAATTCTACATTCTAGTGTGTTAAATCAACACATGAGAATGTGAAATTCTATACACTAGAGTGTAATTTTCTACACAAAAATTTTTACACTTTACACTTTACATTGACGAAAAATTTTTTACTGTGTACTAAAAAATAATTTTCAAAGTTTTTAATTTTCTCTTATTATTATTATTTTGACGTTAAAATATCTAATTATGAAAAAAAAATCACTAATAAGAAAAATAAAGATACAAAGTGGATGATTTTTAATTGATTTTTTCTCACTTGAGTGAAACTTCGTCTGAAAAAAATTAAAAAAAATTTTTAAATAGTTTTTATATGCTTCAAAATTACAAAATCCTTTTTAAAAATTTTATAACTTTTTCTTCAGTTTGATAAAACAAATCAATCTTAATATTCGAAAAAAAAGAATCAAAAATCTTTAATGCAGTCCAAATATTCAAATTCTCAGCCCATAAAATTTTCAAAAATTTCGATCTTTATTAGAAAAAAAAAAAAAAAAAAAAAAAAAAGAATTAATGCTTGAAAGATAAAAAAAGTAAAAACAAAGAAATAATTAATATATGACTGTAAATAAACAGCATTAAAGAAAATGGTTTTTCTCGTACCACGCCCTACATTTAGAATCTTCTGTTGCAGCCCTTTAGGACTCATAACCGAGTTTATGACAAAGAGACTGAGACAAAGAGACACTCCTATCCTAAATTAGAGGCACACTTTTCGCCCAATTCCTTCCACTACTTCTGTCACAGTAGTCGTAGTTGTAGTAGTAGTAGTAGTAGTAGTAGTAGTGGTGTTTCATTATACATACATTTATATATACTTATAACTATACAATACTCCAACTCCCTCATTTTAGTACCGTTGTACATACCCCAAACCCAGAATACTTCTGTGCACACCTATATATAATATTATTCCGAACAAAGGAGTGCGCCACACACATACCAAATAAATCCACACACACACATAATCAGCCTCGACGACTGCGCGTTTAGAAACGCGGGTAAATACGTTACGCGGTCGATCCCGAGAAGGCGCCACCCGAAAGCTTTCGAACAAAGGCCCGTGCTCTTTGTCGACAACTCATTGCTTATGATCTTAAATATATGATGAATAGTATATAGTATACAGTTCCCCATTCACATTAACATTTTCATTAAATTTTTTTAAAATTACCCGGAAAAAAGTAAACTGTAATAAATAATAGTCGATTGATAATAAGTAATGATCAACTGCTAAAAATTACCATTTCAAACAGTAAAATCGTGATTTTACTATTCACTTTATAATATTTATCATTTAAACGCCACAATTTATTTTTTAAATGGAAAAAATACTATTTCAAACAGTAATATTCGCTATGTGAATGTCGAAAATGTTAAAGTATAATAATTAAGAATTTTGACTTTGATATTTATCATTTCGTACCTAAAAAATGATCGTATGATATGTAAAAAATATAAAATAAAGTTACTAAATTTTTAATACAAGCAACGTCAATATTTACAAAGTAAAGTTTGGAAAATCCAAAAGTGCACGACTCATAATGCTCATTTAATTATGAAATATAAAAAAAAAAAAAAAAAAAAAAACTTAATTCGTTCAAAATTAATTGCCGAAAAAACAGCTGTAGTAGAAAGGTACTGCACAAGCGCCCCTGGTGGAATAAAATGTACATAATATCTATAGATATAGATATATCACCATCCATGTTAATTTTACATGGATATATATAGATATACAGTCTTGTAGTTTTCGTTATTTATTAATTGTAATTAAACGACACTGAATTAATTAACCATTCGCATTCAGTGACCTACAATCGTCGATTAGAATTAAAAAAAAAAAAATTTAACTCAAATAATTGATTTTTTCACAAGTTACAGTGTTTCCGGGGTTTCATACATGACGGACAGGAAAATTTTTTGACCTATTTTGATGTTTTTTTCCGTTTCTATTGCAGTAAATCAATTTTTAGAAAATATGGAATTAATCTCCATTAAATTATCTCGACAATAGTATGCAAAATATCTTGATTCCGTGAACTAACAAGGCTATAATACTAAAAATAGTTGCTAAAATGAGGCGAAAAAAATTTTTCGATCGTAAAGCACTCTCTGATGCTTCGCATCAAGTCGTGCAAAAATGGTAAATTTTAAACGCAACGCTAAAAATGAAACTATAATTATTGACTTGCTTGGACTGGTAAAATGTATATTTTAAAAGTATAATTTTTACTGTTTCAAATGTTAAATTCTCCCAGAGTAAGACCCCCTTCTCCTCATCTGAATTCCCCTTCTCCTCATAGTATGGACTATATATTGAAATGGCAATTATTACTGTTTGAAACTGTAATTTTTTAAGTTGAGAGAGTCGTTATTTATTATAGTGACAGCTACTAATCACTTATTTTCGATATTACATTATAAACTGTGGCTTTTACACTTTCTACATTTTCTGTATTTATATTTTTGCCACCCCGATGTCCGCTGTACTGTTTGAAACTATAAAAATTAACCGGAATCCGAGTGAATTTTACAGTTTACTTTTTACCGTGCAGTCGATTTATAATAAATAATGATCAACTGCTAAAAATTACTATTTCAAACAGTAAAATCGTGATTTTACTATTCATTTTATAATATTTATCATTTAAACGCTACAATTTATTCTTTAAATGGAAGAAAATACTATTTCAAACAGTAATATTCGCTATTTGAATGACGAAAATGTTGAAGTATAATAATTAAGAATTTTGACTTTGATATTTATCATTTCGTACCTAAAAAATGATCGTATGATATGTAAAAAATATAAAATAAAGTTAGTAAATTTCTAATACAAGCAACGTCAATATTTACAAAGTAAAATGGTAAATTTTAAACGCAACGCTAAAAATGAAACTATAATTATTGACCTGCTTGGACTGATAAAATGTATATTTTAAAAGTAGAATTTTTACTGTTTCAAATGTTAAATTCTCCCAGAGTAAGACCCCTTTCTCCTCATCTGAGTTCCCCTTCTCCTCATAGTATGGACTATATATTGAAATGGCAATTATTACTGTTTGAAACTGTAATTTTTTAAGATGAGAGAGTCGTTATTTACGATACACTGATAGAAGGATTTAGTACGGAGTACTAAACTGATTTAGTAACAAAATTTTTATTCAACAAATATTTTGTACCCATCAATATTATTTGTTACAGTTTAATAAATGATTTCTTTATATGAACAAAGCCTTATTACATGGAAATAAATATTTATTTCCACCAAATAATATTTAGTAACAGGTACTAAATATTTCTTTGGCAAGTATTGTCGGTAGATGGCTATGCTTTAATTCCAATGTTTATGTGATACATAACCTATTCACTAACTCAGATTATTTTATTCAGCTCGATTTTCGGAGATTTATTAGACCTTTAAAAACACTCATACTCCCTATAAATGTCTTCTATTTATGTCTTTTCTCAGTGGAGTTTAGTTTACATTTTTTAATTTGTCTATTATTGATATGTTAAAAACTTGTTTAATTTTAAATTTTATAAATATCTCAAACAAAAAAATATAATTTAATGAGATTCTTTTCTTTATAATACTTTATATTATTACTTAAAATTATTTATTTTAAGTTGAAAAGTTAGGTTACACGCTAAAATTAGTTAAAAAATTAATTTCTTTGATACCAATAAACGATTTATTGAGTAACAATAAATAATTTGTTAAATACTACTAAATATTTATTTGGTGGAACTAAATGGGCTTTAGTAAATGATTTAGTACCTATTACTAAATATACAGCTACTAATCACTTATTTTCGATATTAAATTATAAACTGTGGCATTTACACTTTCTACATTAAGTTCTGTAATATTTATATTTTTGCCAGCCCGATGTCCGCTGTGCTGTTTGAAACTATAAAAATTAACCGGAATCCGAATAAATTTTACAGTTTACTTTTTCCGTGTATTATTTTTTCAGTTGAATTTTATTCAAAAATTCATTTTTGAATAATTCAAAAAGATTTTTACACCCCAAAGATTATTCGTTTACAAGAAAATAACTGCTAGATGCTTACTGTGCACTAAAACTAGGTACAAAAGTGGGTGATGCACATAACAAGGGTAATAATACCTGATTCGTAGTACGCAATAAAACAAGTAAAGGTACGCATCAGTTTTCAGTCGAATTGAAATTGAAATAAAGTCTGAACAAAACCAAATAGAAGGGAAGGTTGATTTATTATACTACGCGAAAATGCTCGCTGCGCATAAGTATAAATATTAATATTGATGTGTGGCGTATGTGCGCATATGATATGCTATGAGGGTACTGTACGGTATTGTATTGTATTGTATTGTATGAATATGAAGAAAACTCGTATTATATCTCGGTGCTTTTTACGACTCGCGAGTTCCATAGAAGGTTATTTTATTTTATTATATTGGAACTGGGTCTTCATGCAACGAGCTTTCTTTTATAGCGCCATCAAGCTCATTGCTGGGTGTTTTAATACAATCAGATGCCACTGAGGGATTCACAGGGTGTCTATAGGTGTAACCGGGATTATAGATGTGGAAAAACCAGTGCTAAGCAATTTTTTATGAAGCTTTGAGGCTTTAAAAATAGTGCGCAATCAAAAATTTTATTTGTTTTTTTCATTATGCATTAACTTTAATTGCTTTACTTTTTATTTTATTTTAAATTTTGTTTATTTCAAGTTTTTACTGGATAAATAATTATTGTAAAGTTAAGAAAAAAATTATTTTTTACACGGAAAAAAAATTTTCTTTACAAATGACATTTAAATTCACTCTAATCGTGGGACTAATGTTATTGCACGCCTCATAAGCGAAGCATTGAGGTTGTGCTCTATTCTCGACATATCAAAAAAAGCAGTTTTCTCGAAACTGAAATTGATTTTTTGTTATTTATATCGCACTTACAGGTTAATATGAGTACACTTATATCAAGTCAAATAATTTGTCAGGCACATAAAATATATTTCAATAACAATTTTTTTGTTTAACATAATAAATAATAACATTAAACATAATCTTTTCTGGACGTCCGCGTATGGATGGGTGTATGTGGCAGGGAAATTGGTCGAAAAAATGATTGTACCGGAATAATTTTTTTTTTATTATCTAAAGTAACACACGACAGACTTTCTCAATTAATACGAGCGTTCAATTCACTGTCGTTAAATTATTATTTATAAAAAACTAATATATAACTGTGGATTTTTTTGTACATCTATCTATACATTTTATTATAGTATTTTTTTTCCTTACCTTAGAGTTGTGACGCCACTAAACCATAGCAGAGTTTTCTGTTTTTTATTATTTTACTTTTTATATTTTATTTTAATCAATTTTATTGTGAAAAATGAGATTACGAGGCGTGCACTTTTGGATTTTCCAAAATTTTCTTAATCTTAATCTATTACTTTAATGTGCAGAACAAAATAAATTATAAAAGTCAATTTTTTTTTTAGTGAATAATTTGTTAAATTGATAAAATTATTGAATAAAGAACTTTTTTTTCACTCTTGAACTTAATTTTCTTGATTCAGGAGTGAATTTTTTGAATAAATCGAAACTGAATATCCTAAAACAAAGTTGAAATTTTTAAGAAAATTATTCTTTCTCTGTGTAGGAAAAAAAAAAAAAAGTAAGGAATCACTAAATATAACGTTTCAAAACACATAAGATAAAAAAACATTTAAATCAGCTTATCTTAATTATTCATCTAATTGAATAATATTATTCTTAAGTTATCTTATTATCATAAGTTGATAATCCAAACCTCATTTGGATTAAAAATATCAAATTTCCAAAAACATCCGTCGAGTATATTTACCGAAAATTTTGACTTTTTCCCATATAATATCAATTTATATAGCGATTAGTTAAAGTGGATTCCTTAGAAGAAAGGTATGTCCCTTCACAAAAAAAAATCAACCCATACGAAGAAAAAACCTACTATTTTATTGTTTCCGGGTCAACAGTTCAAATTTCAACAGTTCAATACATTTTCAAATATAATTGTAAGATGCCCTGGAATGTCAAAGATTTCCTTTTTCTCAATGAACTATTGAATTCGTTCAAGAAAAAAATTCCGAGAAATTAACAAAAATAAAAATATCGAGTACCATAAAACTAATTTCGAACGCCAACAAAAAATAGATACAATAAATCCCAAAAGTTTTTCATAAAAAGTAAAATAATTTTAATAGAAGCATATAAACAATAAAAATCGATTATCAGCAAAATAAGTGAATGGAACTACGACCTATCAAGGCAGATTTGGGGTCTGCAATAAATAAATAAATAAATAAAATAAATCCCATTTGTCCTATATCACTCTTCGTGACTGATATGAATATTGTAATATGACAAGTCTCGAGGTCAATCACACATCTCCAATTATTTACAACCAGTCACACACATCAACTCCTACATCTATCAATATCTCTTCTGCTTCATCAAACCCGAAGCTTAAGCCGTTTAAATCACTCACTAGTCACTATTTTATAGACTGTACGCGGGTCCGTCCTTCATTTTACCTTTCTCCAATCCTTGCAAAATCGCTGAAAATGAACTATTGTTATTTTTATAGTAAAAATTTTTTTTAATTTGTTTCAAAAATCTACAGAATGAGCTAATTAATTGAAAAAAATTAATAAAGCTTACGACTTAAGGTAGTTCGGTCATCAATGCAAAATTTTAAGAAGTTTTCGAAATTTGAAATATGGGTAATAGAATACGCATTACATGTGCTGTTGAAATTTGAAATCAATTTACCATACCAGAAATGAGATAAATGAAATTAAGAATGACATTTTAGCACGGAAAGTAAGGGTGAGAGTGAGTAAATCACAAATATTAATGATTATTGCATTGAAAGGATTTTAAGATCGTTTCAAAAAAACTGTTATCTATTAGAATAATATACTTAAAATAATACAGAGAAATTTTGAAAATTTTGACCTTTTAGTTTTTTATAAATTTTTAATAAACTGGCTAGTCAAACAAAAATAATCATTAGTAAAAGTGAATAAGAGATAATTCGTGAGAAAGGCAGCACAGAAAAAAAAATTGAATTGAATCAAGAGAAAAAAGTCTTGAACCAAAAAATAATTTTGAAAAGTTTCATCATCTTGAATCAATACGATAAATTTTTGAATCAAATAAAATTTACTTAAACCAAGAAAAATTTCTTACTTTAAGAATTTTTCTACTCGAATCAAGAAGTAGAATTTCTTCAAAATTATTTACTTGATTCAATTAAATTTTTTTTTCTGTGCGCTAGCGAGTGAAAAGGAAAGAAATTGCACAAACTATATGTCCTGAGTGAACTATACCTTAATCATTATTTCTCAAATTATTTTGTGAAATGCTTTATATCTTTTGAACGATGCTTTAAAGCGTTTTAATGTACGAAACCTTTTTTGTCGGAAGTCGAATTTCTTACAAAAAACTTTTGGTCTGTATTTTGATAATTTCACTAAAAAACGCGAAAAATAAGTTTTTTTTCTGTAAAAGTATGACTTTAGTGACCTTTATATACCAAAATACCTGAGTTGACGTCAGTCAGGTGCAAGAACTTTCGAAAAGTGTCTTTTTGTATGCCAATTACGTCTAATAATAATAATTTCGCTTGTTAAAATAATAAATTTATTGCAGTAGCATTAAATTCCGCTAAATTAAAGAAAATTATATAAATTTTAAATTTTTAATATATTTTAAATAAAAATAACTTTAAAATTAAAAAAGTAATTCCTTAGAGTTAAAATTAAAGGCTCAAATTTTTAGGAAGTTTTTTTACATGAAGAAAAATAATAAAATGATTAAAAATTAATAAATATCTTCTGTCATTAGTTCAATAAATTTATAAAAATGTTTGTTAAAATCCACATGATCGATCAATTCAATTAAATTTGCATACATTAATTAATAGTAAACAAAAGTACTCATCACACAATACACAATAGTAGATACTAAAATAACCAGTGTACATAGAGAATTAAACTCATTGATTCGCAAAAACAAAAACATTAACCAATAATACAGTATAACATAACCAGTAACGTTTAATCGAATCCCGACAGAACAAAAGAGACAAAGGAATTTTGAAAACCCGGCAGTCAGTTTACGCTAAATGAAATCAACGTGCATTTATATTGTCTGTGTAATAACAGTACTAGTAGTACAGTAGTACATATAGGCTATTATAAATGTACCCAATATCCTCAATACAGCAGATATGGGTAATGGAAATTTGAGCAGACAAACGAATGAATAATGAAGACCATTTACCTCTCTTTGCTGCATCAACATCCAAATTCTACAATAATACAACCCGGCAATCTATAAAAAAATAAATATATACAACAATAGGTTATAGTCTATAGTCTGGCACGGCAAGTCTATACTTTATACTCTATACGAAAAAGTCTGGGTTCTCATTTTTCGCCTGTTCGAACACAACGGCATGCAAATCCCTGTGGCAAAACCGATATCCAGATACCACCCGTAGCTTATCGATTGAATCCCCATTCCGGAAATCGCTGTTATGTGTATATCGCTATCGAGTCCCATGGAAAAACGTCCAAGTTAAAACCTATCCATCACGGCCACCGATATGGATCGGTATACTGATAGAGACGCTTAATGAAACTTCTACGGTCCTTTTTTCCTCTTCGCTTTTTTATAAATTTATGTAACACTTGCGTAGGCGCCAGAAAATAATTTTCTTTTGCATCTTTTTCAAGAGTCTCGTTTTTATATGAGCAGAAGTATTTACTTGATAACTGAGAAAAATTTATATTGGAAATTGAGGCTGGAAGTGTATGATTATATAACATTGAGGATTTAAAAAAAAATAATTTATTACACTTTATTGTCTTTATTAATGAATCAATACTCTAGAATATGCTAAATGAATACGCAGTAAAAAACATTGTGTTAAATACGGTCCACAGAAAATTAGTGTTATTTTAACACAAAGTGTATTGAATTTTAACACTAATTTTGTGTGGACCGTACAGTACTTAGCACAGAAATTGTGTTGATTTTACACAATATTTTTTACTTTCGAAAAATATTGAGTATATAAATTTAATGATAATATAACATAAAAGTGTGGACCGATCATCACGAAACTTCAGTTGACACTTACGTTAACCGCTAACAACACAAGAAATTAAGAGTATCTTAGGTCATAAAGTTGACCCTTCATTGCATTCTTTTGTTGTAAACTCATACAGTACTAGCAATTTGAATAGCGCGCTACGCGCGCGCCTAAATTTTAACCAATAATGAATCGTGACCCGTTTTTTGCGAGTTTCGAACTTTGACTAACTTCAAGACTATCATGTATTTTAATTTAGAGGATTGCATCTACAGTATTGTTGCTATTTCAACATGTCTCCTCAACTATACCTGTTCATCGAATATTAATTTGACTTGCCGTGTTTTCTGAACAAAATTTTGAACTCAATTTCCTTGAGTGGTTTTTGGTATCAATATGCTTAGTCTTGTTACTGAATTTCTTGTTTTGAGCCTTTTATGCAACTCTGATTATATTCATGTATTTTGACATATCAAGTCTTTTCTTAGCAAACCATATCTAGCCATGTGAAGATATGTCACGAAATCTCCTAATACACAGTAAAAAATTTTTTGTCATTGTGTAGAGTGTTAAAATTTGTGTGTTGAATATTACACTCTAAAGTGTAGAATTTAACATTCTCATGTGTTGATTTAATGATTTAACACACTAGAATGTTAAATTCTACATACTAGAGTGTAATATTCAACACACAAATTTTAACACTCTACACAATTACGAAAAATTTTTTACTGTGTACATGGCCTTTTATATCCCCTTAGAAAAAAATTTATTAAAAAATATGTGAAATACGCACAACAAATATATTTTTAATAGCTAACTTTTTGCTAATATTCGTACATATTTTATTTATTTTAAATATCATTTCTATCAATTAAAAATATATTTCAGAATATATAAAAAATAAATGGAAAAATAAGGAAATAGCGGTATCGTAATATTTTTTTTATTATCATACCGCTATTTTTCATATAATTTTTTGACACATCTAAACTAAATTTAAAATCAAGCTATTAAAAATATATTAAAATTTTTTTTTTATGGAGGATACTCATAGATGGACATATCCGGCAAATTTTCACGTCAGACCATATCAAGACGTATCAGAACATATTATCACGAAAATGGACATATAACATGACATATCGTTTAACTATCATTTCTCTATTTCCATATTGATTATTCATTTCCATTGTATACAATGTATTAGTGCAATATTAAGCTGAAAATAGCGACTTGGTATAATCGTAGTTGACATATTAGTTCTTGCTTACACCAAGTATTGGAAATAGCATTAGCGTTGCTGGATAAAAATGTCAGCTTATAAAAAATCACAGCAGCTTTATAACTTTGAAGTTTTCATCAATATTATACGAAGTAAAGCATATCTTTCATCCCTTTAGAATATTTATTTCTATTCGAACTATTGCTCTTCAAATTATTAATGTTGAGCTTTTTTTTCTCAGTAATTTATTGTAAAAAATTAACTTTCGTAAATAAAAAACATCCTTATTTAAAAGTCATACCTCACATTTATAATTAACACACGCATCCAAAAACATACGAGAAAAAAAAATCCATTAAATAAACGATGATACAAATCGCCGCGACGTTTTCTCCGGAAGTTAGTACACATATATGTATAATTCTTATATGCTTGCATAATAACAATAATAATAGACGCTTTAGGCTTGTTATCGTGTGACCCATATTTTTTCATGCTTCTACTCGCAGATGTGAGCTGCATGCGTCAGTATGTTTAACATAACTTATCCACACTATCAGAGCCCCGAATATAAATAAAAATAAATTTAATTTATTTTTCGAAACAAAGGATTTTTTTATTTTTTAAATTATTGCTCTTAAAAACTCCCGTTAATTTATAATTTAGAAATATTTATTTGATAACTTATCAATTTATCACCCTGCGTACTATAGACTCGGTAAATTTGAATAATAACACCTTATGTAGTTAATAAAATACAAAATATAAAATAAATGACAAAGCGGAAGAAAAATAAGATACTGAAGAGTAAAAGTGCCCGGTGAAATAAAGGAATAAAATGTACGCAGGCGCCAATGCGTCAGTTCTTTGTCTCGGTTTCGATGTTGGAGATCTACTATTTCTATGTACCGGGTATATACTTATATATAGGTCTGGATCCAACTTGGCAAGGGCAAAACGTAAAATAAGAGGTAAAACTGCCGAAAGGGAGAGTGAATACAATATATGTATATGTCTATGTCTATGTATATGTATACCCAGAAAACGAGCAGGGAACTTGTCGTCGTTTGGGTTCCGGAGGCGAGGCCAAAGCCATACGCTTTACTTTCCGTCCGCGACCATTTTTCCTTTGTCGTCTCTTATACGATATACCGTTAGCGGCATTGCACCAAAAAGAAAAAAAGAAAGAAGCAATCAAATAGAAAAAAAAAATATATATATGAATGAATGAATGAAATCCTTGGAGGTCTTGAAAGTCTTGGCTCAACAACTTTTCAAATTTTCGGGGAATTCGACGATTCAAATGGTTTGGGTAACTAAAATTTGGCTTAGCTCTGGCTTAAATTTACAAGACACCCATTTCCCGGTTCGGTATTATTCATTTCACGTTATTTATTTATTATCCATTTGGATCGTCGGACGAATAATTTCTGGACAAAAAAAGGATACTGAAAAAAAATATTAAGATCGATAGAAAATGTTATCGAGGAAAATTCACCCTTGAATTAAAGTATTTTGTTCGAATTAATTCCAGAAATTCACTCGCGAAAGTTATTATTTAATAATCTATATTATTAAGAAAATAAGCAAAATTTTGTGGCCAGTGTATTTATTTGATAAAATGGGTTTTTATGGTTAAATTTGGTATAGTTGCAAAAGTCTTGACTTGAATTTGTGCCTTTGCAAGATTACATATCATTCTCATTAATATTCAATTTATGATGATAAGTATTTAGGCTGCATTCGAAAATATTCTATCTCTAAGTACATAAATAAGAAATGACCTTGTATCTCGTGAACTGTTGATATTTTTAAAGATATAAGCTCATTCCGACATTACACTCATCGAGACCTTTCATTTGAGTACCCACATCAATTTTTCATATATTTCATATATTTATATATATATTATATATATGTATATATGAAAAATATATCAAAAATGCATGTGGGTACTTAAATGAAAGCTCTTTATGAGTGTAACATCGGGATGAGCTTATATCTTTAAAATATATATTATAAATATGTATATATGAAAAATATATCAAAAATGCATGTGGGTACTCAAATGAAAGCTCTTGATAAGTGAAACATCGGAATGAGCTTATATCTTCAAAAACATCAATAGTTAAGAAAATACAGTGTAATTTAACAAAATTCATTATTTAATAATGCAAAATTTTATTTATTTATAGTTCACATGTCAGGGCAGTCACATAGTGACTGCAAGGTTGCTAGTCGTTCATTAATCTCTAAGTTTAGATTATAATTTAAGTCTAAAATACTGTAAGATTAATCATTTACATTTTCATTATAGAAACAAAGTTTTTAAAAACCTTAAAGATTGAGGAAAAAAAAAATTTTCTTTTTTTTTTAGAGAGAAAAAAAATGTCGGACTTAATAATTTTCTTAAATTTTTTTTACAAAAATAAGTATATATACTAGCGATGCGTTAGGTTATCACGTCACGTGAAGTATGCCCCTTTATACTTGACGTTGCGGGAATCCAAATGCGATTTTTCTTCAGTATTTTTGAAAGAAGAGATGTATTTGTAGGAAATTGTAACGTGATGAAATGGCTAGTGTGTGTGTGTGTAAATGGATTTTATCTGCGCCCTAACTCTATAATAGAGACCGTGTACTTAGTTAGCGTGGTATATGGTTGTAGGTGATGTATGGAAGGAGTAATCCAAGTCAATTGGCATGCATGACAGAAACTTGGAAATATAATTAACTCGCGGGAAACCCGATCAGATAAAATTCATGTTATCGATAAATTCACTAGTGTTTAGTTTCGCTTCGAGCTCGGGTTTATGTTTTGTGCTGCATATATACAATATAGAATTAAATTAAATTGAGTTTTACCCAAGTATGAGGATTAGATTTGCTCAGCCTCGCTGGGGAGCCGAAATAACAAAGAGCTTCTGATCCCGAAATTCGTTTCATTTGGGTGATAATGCTCTATCAACAGCCAAAGAAACTCCGAAGGCTTAGAATCAAGTTTTCTTAAGACATTAAACTCCAAATTTTGAGTAATAGAGAGAAAATATATTTATTTATTTATTAAATTTTGATCCTAGAGCAAGTGCTCTCTAAAGACCATAATTAAGTACATAATGAGTACATATTAAATTAACATAATATTAATAAAAATATAAATATAGTATTAATTAATAGAATATAATAGATTAATTATAGATAACATAATATAATAAGTAATATAACATAACAACACGTAATAATGATTATAATAATGATAAAGATTGTTATTGTCATTGATTCTTCCCAACATTCCCCCATGAAAAAAAAATATAAAAAAAATATATGTTGAAATACATAAAAAATGTATTTTGAATATATTAAAAATCTATAAAAAAAATATATAAATATATATAAATTATTTATAGTAAATATATTTTAAATAACTAACTTTTGGCCGATTTTCATATATATTTTATATATTTCAAATATATTCAAAATATATTTTTTTGATATTTTGAGCTATGCATTCCTTATGTATTTTAAGATATATCTAATATATATATATATATATATATATAGTTAAAATATATATGAAAATCGGCCGAAAGTTAGTTATTAAAAAAAATATATTTACTATACATATTTTTTATATATTTCGACATATATTTTTTTTTATATTTTTTTTTTCATGGGAGCTGTTTTACACAGTTTTGAAGATCTCTACTCTAAACTCAGCAAACGTGCTTAGTGTAACAAGATCAGATCATATATATGTAACATTTAGACACATTTACAAAATTTATATCTGCACATATATCTATTTGACATGGATTTTCGTTGAAGACGTCTATGAATGTAAATTTTTTATATGTTTGAACAGACAGAAAAAATCTCCGAACTTTCTCTTGGCTGAAGTAAAATTTTTTTCAAGAAAATTTTCTTGTCACAAGAAAATTTATTTTTTGCCCTAAAATAGATTATTTCTTTCAGAAATTTTTCTTGGGGAAAGTAAACCGTTTTTTTTTTTTTGTGTCCATATATTTTAATATGTGTTAAACATATTATATATTTTTTCCATGGAGAAAATCAAATTTTTTATAATAATTTAATTGTGTCATCAATTAAATTTTTTTTAATAAAATTTGATACCTAACCATATAATCACATGTTCAAAAATAATTTAAGAAAAATAAACATAAAACTGGTGTGAAATACGAATTTATTTAAATGAGCTATCATTGATATAATTTGTAAATTGTGTACTTAGTTTTGGGGTTGAATACTTACGTACAATATAAAATTTGATGGCTGCTTTAAAAGTCAAGGAAGAGATGAATATAAACCCGGAGAGTGTGGTGTGCAAACAAGAGATAATTAGATTCTCGTTGAGTACCGGGTTGGTTTATTTTGACAGAATCAAAAGTAGTCTGGTTGGGAAAATATTTTTTTTCCTCAAAAGCTGATTCCACTGAGACGTGATTCCTTAGAGTTGAGATTTAGGTGTACCGTTCCTTTGTCCTTATGCTGCATCATTTGGATTACACGGCAAACAAAAGTATTTCTTTTCCTTTATTTCATTTTATTTCATTCTCTTTAGCTTTAGAGTATCGGTGGGTAGGGTTGAGGTTGGATTTAACCTTCCTCTGGTTTTGGTTCTCTCTACCCTCGACTCAAAATGTGTACAGGATATTTACGAGCCAAAACTTTAGTGGTTTATATTATTGTTGCTCGAAAAGTATCTCGTAAATGCATTCGGGAGACGAATATTTCAGCTGGGGTTAGATTGTTTTCGTTATTGTTGTTGCTGTATATTGATGAGCCAAATACGGAACACAGACCGTATTATATTATGTAGAAGAGGAAAGAACCTGGAAGGCAACCGCAAATGTACTGTTTGAAAGACATAGTGATACAACTTGACCATTTGTGGCTCCAAACTCACTATTAATGCCAAAAATTATGAGCTTTGCCATTGAAATATTTGTCTTTTAAACTTTTCAAATATTTTTTTTATAAAAGTCAAATTTATAAAAATGTTTGGCAAATCCAAATGTGCAAGTGTCATATATGTATACGTTAATTGCTCTAAGTAAATCTAACAAAATTTCCCTTATTGCACGACTCATGATGCGAAGCATCAGAGAGTGCTTTACACTGATAGAAGGATTTATTTGTATTAAAAAATATTTGTTAATAGTTAACAAATCATTTATTAGAGACCACTTTTTGATATTAAACAAATATTTCTTAGTATTTAAAATAATTTATTTGTATTTAATAAATCTGACATTCATTTATTAAATATTAATAAATCTTTTTATATACTAACAAATATTTGTTAAGGACTAAAAAGTGGTCTCTAATAAATGATTTGTTAAATATTAACAAATATTTTTAACTATAAACAAATCCTTCTATCAGTGTACGATCGAAAAATTTTTTTCGCCTCATTTCGGCAACTATTTTTATTATTATAGTCTTGTTAGTTCACGGAGTCAAGATATTTTGCATACTATTGTCAAGATAATTTATTTGAGATCAATTTGACACTTTTCAAAAATTGATTTAGTGCAATAAAAAACGGAAAAAATGCATTAATTGAGTTAAATTTTTTTTTTATTAATTCTTTGAAAGAATTGTAGGTCACCGAATGCGAGTAGCTAGGTAATTCAGTGTCGTTTATGTACAATTAATAAAATAAAACAAAAACCAGAAGATTGTATATATATATTGTATACATTTATCCCACTAGAGGCCCTTACGCATTATCGTGCTATTTTAGCTGTTTTATATACTTCTTTTCACATTCTTTATTTTATTAATATTTCATAATTAAATGAGCATTATGGGTCGTGTACTTTTGGATTTTCCAAACTTTTTTCTAATTTTTAAAGAACTTCCGCCCTTGAATTTATTTATTACCTTTAAATTTATTTTAAAATACGAAACTTCTCTATAAAAGTAAACAAAAAAATGATTTTTTGAATTTAAAAAATTCTAAAAATTTAATTTAAAAAATAAATTAGTACTCATAAGAGAAATTTAAAAATTTTCATTTCCAAAGTAAAATAGTTTTTTCCAAATTAAAGATTAAAAAACACTACGTTAGTACTTACATGAGAAACAAAATGCTGCGGCGAGAAAAATAATTTTATTTCAAACATCGAAAAAAAAAAAAAACATTCTCGATAATACACAAACTATTTTAGTTCCGTGAACTAAAAAAAACTATAATAATAAAAATAGTTGCAGATAGAAGAAAAAAATTTTTCGATCGTAGAGGACCCTCTAATGCTTCACATTATGAATCGTGGACTAAAAATATGAGACCTTATAACACTTTTTAGAAGCCTAAATGACAGTAAAAAAAGAGTGCAAGTCTGTTGAAAAAAGTATTGCGTATGATTTAGTACTTATTGTTGGCTAGTTCACACATTTGATTTACGGGTTTCTTCTTCACACTTCTCTTCACTCACTTCCTTTCGTTGCGTTAAATTATTTTTTACTCAAAAACCATAATTTCCGTAGAAGTTGTAGTTGTAGTTGAATATCAGCTTTCCTAGTCCATAACACACGTGTAAGTGAAGTGAGTTGTGAAGACGTAATATTGTAAGGTCTGTAAACCGGTATGCGGTAACAAGTCCTTCTCGTTACAATATACTCACATACTATACATATATGTATATATAAAGTAACCATATTTCAATGGTTGTGTTTTTTGCTTAGATAATAACGGACTGAGGTGAGCGCCAAGAGGACTCACAATAAGAGTAAACTGACAATTACAAAGGAATAATAATATACGATATTTATTGTAAAAAGATAAAACATAAATCCAGTTCAAGTGCCTGACAAAAAGTTACATTGCTTTTACGAGAAACGAAAAAAGTGACACATACGTTCATAAATTAAATCTTTGTGGATATAAAATATGCACCAAGATTAGCGCATTGTCATCTTATAGTCAAAGCTCCAACATCTGTGGTTGATCTACTTTAGCCTAAACTGAAGATCATTGTCTAGTTTTTTTTGTACGGTCCCAAATTTTTTGTCGGTTTCCGTATAAAGATACTGTTGGAAGGAGCATCGACGCTGATTCTAATCGCGATTCACAGAACTAAAAAAAAAGTTTCTTCTATTAGGAACGTAATTAGCAAGTTTTTGTTGTTTTTAATTGGATGATTTTTTTTAGAGCGTTGAAGTTTGATTTAAAATTATTTTTCAGGAAGTAATTAGAGAATTCATAATTTTTTAAATATACAGTACGTGTATGTAATATTCATTTTTATGAAGTTTCTACGAATTGAATTATAAAACAAAGTAGCAAAAATAAGGAATTTGTATGTTTCAAACATAGAAATCTCAGCGGTTTAAACAGTGGAAGAAACACACCAACAGACACGTATTCAATTAGGTATGCGATGTCAAGAAACTCTTAAAATTTTTTAGCCAAAACAAAACTTTCTAGCTCTGAGTTTATTCTACCGACAAAAACCCCGGCATAACACGAAGCTATGTTTTTGAACAATAATAATTCCCGAATTGAAATAAAAAATAACGATTGAATAACCAGTAATTAAATTAAATTCTTTTTAAATACACTCATTTGCTTATACAAAATGACTGTTGTTTAGAACTTTCGGTTTCGAATCCAACCGGATGATGATTCAACTTTTTTATTACTTAATTTGAATAATTATTAATATAATGTCATATTCCGTGAAAAAATATTCTAATATGACCATATATCCAACTTGATATGGTTTGATTAGCCCATACATAATTTTTTTTATTAAATGAGTGTTGGAAATCTCCGACAGATGGCGCACGGTTGTTGAATTGTTTCCTTAAAAGAGAGTTAAGTTAGAACGTTCTAAATTATAAGACATAGAAAATTTTGTTTGATTCTTCTGAAAATTTTATGTCATTCGTTTTGCGTATAATTAACTTCTAAACCATACTTTTGTCTTGTAAAATAATTAAGAAATAGTTTTCTACCTAATTAATTTTTACGTTTATCATTTTTACCGGTATATTACGAAAAAAACTAATCATACTTTCATATACATTTTTTCAATATATTTGTGAATCTATATTATTAAGAGAATAAGCAAAATTTTGTGATCAGTGTATTTATGTGATAAAATGGGTTTTTATAGTTAAATTTGGTATCGTTGGAAAAGTCTTAACTTGAATTTGTGCCTTTTCAAGATTTCATAATACTCTCATCAATAGTCAATTTATGATGATAAGTATTTAAGCTGCACTCGAAAATACTCTGTCTCTAGATACATAATTTAGAAATGACCTTGTATCTTGTAAAATATTGACATTTTCAAAGATATAAGCTCATCCCGATGATACACTCATCAAGGCCTTTCAGTTGAGTACCCACATCAATTTTTCATATATTTATATATATTATATATATGTATATATGAAAAATCCATCGAAATGCATGTGGGTACTTGAATAAAAGCTCTTGATGAGTGTAACATCGGGATGAGTTTAGATCTTTAAAAATCTCAATAGTTAAGAAAGTACGGTGCAATTTAACATAATTAAGAAACGACCTTGTATATTGTGAAATATTGACATTTTTAAAGATATAAACTCGTCCCGATGTTACACTCATGAAGACCTTTCATTTAAGTACCCACATCAATTTTTTCATATATTTATATATATTATATATATGTATATATGAAAAATATATCAAAATGCATGTGGGTACTCAAATGAAAGCTCTTGATGAATGTAACATCGGGATGAGCTTATATCTTTAAAAATGTCAATATTTAAGTAATTACAGTGCAATTTAACAAAAGTCACTATTTAATAGAGCAAAATTTTAATTTTGTATAGTTCACAAGTTACGGCAGTCACATAGTGACTGCAAGGTTGCTAGTAATTATTAAAAGAATTGTAATTAGATCAGGAATTGCATAACGTCCCATGATTACTGTGATTTTCACGGTAATTTTAAAAAAAAATTTTTCCGGGTGTCCAATTCCTATAGTAGGCCATATCACGAAATTTTTCCACGGAATTATAAACATAACATTCATTGTAAAGATAATATAAAATTTAGATGCTTATACTTGGATTATTTTCAGCAAATCAAGAAAAATGTTACCCCATAGTCTGAAAAATATATTACTTCCCTTCCCTACTTTAACTTGTATTATTTTTTATTTTATTCGAGTTTATTATACTCGCACATATTAATCCTGAGCTGAAAGTATCCCAACCTTTTTTTATTTACATGACATAAATATATTAAAGTGATATGATACAGGATGAATAAATAATAAAATAAAAGGTAGTTTTCGGGTAAATCATTTTTGTCCGAGAATTCTTATCCGTCTTGAGCATACGTACAGTAAGTAACCCCTTGGCACTTTACTCAGCCTTGATTCTATTTCGGAAGGAATTCTTTCATTCCCTGCTCTTACTACTCAAACTAAATCCACCTCATCACGTCGTCGTTTTTGTCGTCGAAATCGTCGGCGTTGTTGTTGTATGTGTACGCTGCTGATAACATGTTTAAATCTTCACTCACTTTGCCTTTTTTATGCGTGTACATATATTAAGAGAAGAAAATGAAGAAGTAATATGGAAGAAAAATAGTATAAAAAGTTCCTTTGAAGATCCGTAGGGGAGAAGACGATTTCGACATCGTGTCATTTTATATCAAATGCTTTCCGTATGTCGCGTGCAATTTAACTAACTTTATGCAATAAAACAAAATTACATCTTTTTTTACTCACTTTTTAACAACTTTAGTCGAAATAAATTTACATATTTTAGTGAAACGTATGATATCAAAATATATGTCGCGGTCGCTTAAATTTTCATTTTTTTGGGTGGCTAATGATAAAATTAAATTATAATTAATACACTGAAAAAAAAATTAGAAAAACGGTTGACCCTGAAGGCCATCCCTGCAACTTCCCGCTAATTCCATACTTAGGCGCTTAAAATTGCACCAATGACGTTTTTGAGCTCTTCGAGCTTAAAAATACAATTTATGGGTTACTTTGAGCTCTCCGAGCTTAAAGAGATTGCTTTTCTATGCTTTTGAGCTCTTCGAGCTCAAAAGTCTGATAGAGATTTGATAAGACACTATTTTTTGAATTTTTAAACCGCAATAACTTTTGAATGAATAAACCGATTTTCACGCGGTTGGCAGCATTCGACGCAGTTTTTCAAGCCTCACAAAGAATCTTAAATTTTAAATTGATCGCGCTAGGAATTTCGGAGTTATTACAAAAAAACACTTTTTTCGGTTTTCTTTCGTTCACGATATCTCTCGAACGAATCAACCGATTTTGACCGGACTGGTTGCGATCGACGTGGTTTTTTGAGGTTAAGAGCTGATTAGTTTTTTGAATTGAACCATCAAGCCGTTTAAAAGTTATTCCAAAAAAACCACATTTGAAAAAAAATTTTTTTTCAGTTTTTTGAAGATTTCTCAAAATCTATTCATCTGAATCGGTCCAAATAGTTTTCAAAATCTAAGTTTGGTCAAGCCTTTTCGAATGGCACCAACCGGAATGAAATCGGTCAAGCCGTTCAAAAGTTATAAGCGGTTCACATACTTTCACACACACACACACACACACACACACACACACACACACACACACACACACACACACACACACACATACAGACACCATGACAACCTCGCGGGGATAGTCAGGGAAGCTTCCTGTGACCTTCAAACGTCGAGATCTGATGAAAACTCGATTTTTGCAAAACGGGGTGAAAACAATAACTTCCCGATTTTTGAAAATCTTCGATTTTCTTAGCGGGAAGTTAAAAATTAAATTGAATCAAAAGAGAAATTCTTGAATCAAGAAAATAATTTTGAAGAGTGTCATTGTCTTGAATCAAGACGAAAAATTCTTGAATTAAATAAAATTTACTTAAACCAAGAAAAATTTCTTAGTTCAAGAATTTTTCTACTCAAATCAAGAAGATGAAATTCTTCAAAATTATTTACTTGATTCAAGTAAATTTTTTTTTCTGTGTAAAAAACCATTTGAATTTTCCTATGATATACAACACTTTAGTACTATCTATAAGTTTGGCTTCTGAAATTTCAAAATAAAATTTTTAATTAAAATGAAAAATATTAAGAGGTCAAAAAATTTTTTTGACCTTTGTTGTATTTTTTAAAGTTCTCACATCCAATTTCATTAATTATTTTTCAACGGTTGACAATCATTGTCCATTTGTTTTAATAGTGTAATTAACAAGTAAAAAATTGTTTTGACATCTTTCGTAAGCTATATTATTGAGAGAATAAGTAAAATTTTGTGGCCAGTGTATTTATATGATAAAATGGGTTTTTATGGTTAAATTTGGCATCGTTGGAAAAATCTTGAGCTGGAGTTGTGCTTTTTCACCGTTTCATATCATTATCACCAATAGCCAATTCATGATGAAAGGTATTTAGGCTGCATTAGAAAATGCTCTATCTCTAGATACATAATTAAAAAATGACCTTGTATCTTGTGAACTATTGACATTTTTAAAGATATAAGCTCATCCCGATGTTATACTCATCGAGACCTTTCATTTGAGTACCCACATCAATTTTTCATATGTTTATATGTATTATATATATTAGGGTGGTCGTTAAAAATTAAATTTTTTGCGGCGCCCCCTAAAAAGCTTCTTTTTGATGAAAAAACACTGGGAAAAATTTTTTTTTAATTCAAAACAACACGTGCCTCTACACGATCTAAGTTAATTTTTGGGTATAATCATCTTTTTGGGGAATTTTTCAGAAAAAATACAATTTTATTCGAAAATTAAATTTTCATTTTTATTTGAAAAAAAAATGAAAAAAAAAAATATTTGAAAAAATGGCACGTAGTTAAAAGTACAAATCTGAAACTCGTTTTCAGAAAATACTTTTAACTACGCGCCATTTTTTCAAATATTTTTTTTTTCGTTCTAGTTCCTGCGATAACTATACTTATACTAATTTAAAATCCGTCATTTTTTTTAATTTCAGATCAGAGGTAAAGATCAATCAACCCCCGCCAGTCAGGTCTATTTTTTTTTTGAGAGGCGAACTTCAGCACCATTTTTTTAATTAAAAAAAAAATTTTTTTTGTCTTAATTTTCATTTTTGTGTAATTGATAAATAATAGAATAAGTGTAAAAAAAATTTGAAAGGATTAGTCATTACCTTCATATAGAAATAAAATTTTTAATAAAATAGCTTAAATTTTAGACCGCTAGACCACCCGTTCCCCTTAATAGACCAAAATCAACTGGGAAAATTTTTGAATTTGGATTTTTGTTTATTGTTATTTTGATCAAATATTGTTATTGTTATTAATTTGAGTTCTATAATTTTTTATATTTCGAATAAAACTGTATTTTTCCTGAAAAATTCCCCAAAAAGATAATTGTACCCAAAAATTAACTTAGATCGTGTAGAGGCACGTGTTGTTTTAAATTAAAAAAAAAAATTTTTTTTCCCAGTGTTTTTTCATCAAAAAGAAGCTTTTTAGGGGGCGCCGCAAAAAATTTAATTTTTAACGACCACCCTAATATATAGGTACATATGAAAAATATATCAAAATGCATGTGGGTACTCAAATGAAAGCTCTTTATGAGTGTAACATCGGGATGAGCTTATATCTTTAAAAATATCAATAATTAACAAATTTCAGTGCAATTTAACATAATTAAGAAACGACCTTGTATCTTGTGAATTATTGACATTTTTAAAAATATAAGCTCACCCCGAACTTACACTCATCGAGACCTTTCATTTGAGTACCCACATCAATTTTTCATATATTTATATATATGTATAAATGAAAAATATATCAAAATGCATGTGGGTACTCAAATGAAAGCTCTTGATCAGTGTAACAACGGGATGAGCTTATATCTTTAAAAATGTTAATAATTAAGAAAGTACAGTGCAATTTAACAAAAGTCATTACTCAATAAAGCAAAATTTTATTTATTTATAGTTCACAAGTCACGGCAGTCACATAGTGACTGCAGGGTTGCTAGTAATTAGGTCAGGAATTGATATTATTATATATTGATATTTCATATATATGTATATATGAAAAATATATCAAAATGCATGTGGGTACTCAAATGAAAGCTCTTGATGAGTGTAATATCGGGATGAGCTTATATCTTCAAAAATCTCAATAGTTAAGAAAGTACGGTGCAATTTAACATAATTAAGAAATGACCTTGTATCTTTTGAACTATTGACATTTTTAAAGATATAAGCTCACCTTAACATTACACTCATCAAGACCTTTCATTTTAGTACCCACATCAATTTTTCATATATATATATATATATGAAAATGCATGTGGTTACTCAAATGAAAGCTCTTGATGAGTGTAACATCAGGATGAGCTTATATATTTAAAAACGTCAGTAGTTAAAAAAGTACAGTGCAATTTAACAAAAGTCATTATTTAATAAAGCAAAATTTTATTTATTTATAGTTCACAAGCCACGGCAGTCACATAGTGACTGCAAGGTTGCTTGTTTCTATTGTTTTTGCTTTCCATTTCGTAAATAATATTTTGAATAATTTCACTGTAAAACGAACGCCCGCGACTGTAATTAAATCTGTGAGACAAATAAATACATGTTTAAAAATTTTTAAAATGCATATTATTGAAAAACATTAAGATAGTTTTTTTAAAAGTCATTATAATCTATTATAAGCTGACATTTGTTTCAAAATATCAATTTAAAAGATGAATATTTAATAATAAATTCAAAATTTATTTTATTAGGGTTGCGTTTATTAACCAGCAATTGAATTTACAAGTCCGAAGTTCGAATCCCAGTAAGGATAAAAAAAGTAACCTTGAATCTTAATGTTTATTTCGTCAATTATTTGAAAACATTTGAATAAAATCTAAAAAGATTAAACTATAAATAAATGAAATGGCGAAAAAAATAAAGCGAATTCTGTGAGAATATTCAGAATAACATAAGATAAAAAGTATGAAAATAAAAAAAAATATGCTTAGTCGCTGGTAGTAAATATACGGATATTTAAGCTGGTAACCTTGAAGAAAGTAAATAACATTCCAGAGCGTTTGAATAATAAGAAGGAAGCGGGTTAGAGGTGGCGCTGAATTCGGAGCCGGCGTTGCGTGATCGACTTTGACGAGGGACTTTTGAAGGTTGGACTTTTATATACCACTCGCACACTTACTCACTTATCACATACTCACATACTCACATATGTGAATAAAATCTAGAATAATGTGTGTAAATCCGTATGCATGTGCCGGCTTCCGCGGATCCGTTACGGAGCATAACAAAGAAACGACAAAGAGAAGAAGTATCGTGAAGATAGAGACGAAGAACGAATGGGTCGTATGTCCAGAAACGGAACAGCTGAAAGGCCCCGAATCGGTCGTAAACAGGATGGAGTAGGGGCCCGATCCCCTCAAGGTGATTCTTGTTTGGTTCGACATCTTGGAGTGAATTTCGACCTTATTAGGGAACTGGACTGTATAGCGGATATTTACATAAATATACGAAGATTTTAAGAGCATGTTCATCTTAATATGACTAAGTCTGACTTGCTAGATAATTCAATTAGATAAATCATTAAGATAAGCTCATTTAAATGGATGTTTTTTTTAGCTCATGTGTTATGAAATTTTATGGTTGGTATTTTTTTTTTTATAAATTTTAAATTGATGTAAATACTCCTTTATATGCTGAAAAAAAAATAAGTTGGTTCAGGAAAAATAATTTCAATCTTATTTTGAGGAATTCAGTTCGAATTAATTTAAAAAATCCACTCGCGAATTTTCGCAAGAAAATTAAACTAAAAAAAGTTATTCATTCAAGAATTTTAACAATTCAACCCACCACTGTACTATTTTTAAATAAGATAAAAATATATTTGACCGAAAAATTTATTTTCACGGTAATGTTTATTCAAGATATTACTGACTTGTTTCAACAAAATCAACAATCCTTCGACTTCTCTCATTTACTATCCTGTCAAAAATAAGTCTCAAATATCTTTCAATATGGGTTTAAATAAAATGTTTGTTTTTTTTTCTTTTCAGTGTTGTTAAAACAAAAGAATAGAAAATTGTCTGAGAAAATGAAATTTTTGTTAGTTTTGTAAAATAATTTTTGATGTTAATTAAATTTAATTTTACTTACACAGAAAAAGAGTTAACTTGAGCCAAGAAAATATTTTTCTTTCTAATTATTTTCTTGAGTGAAAAAAATTTTTTTTATTATAAATTATAACTTTTGGATGGAGACTTTTGGAAAAAATTTTCATTCAAGAATTTCATCCTTCGATCGAGTATTTTATTGTTTGTAAAAGAGTAACATATACATTTGACCTAAGTAATTTTTTCTGTTGGTTTGAAGCTGTACAATTAATTCCAGATAATACCGACTTCTATTAATAATACCAGATTTTTCAATCACTTAAAATAAATCAGTGGAATTTCACTGATTCCAATCAGTGAATGACAATTCCACTCGTGAATAAGTGGATTTCCACTGATTTAACCAGTGGGCATAACAGCGCACATACACAGAAAAAAAGGTTCACTTGAACCAAGAAAATATTTTTCTTCCTAATTATTTTCTTCAGTAAAAAAAAATTTTTTTCGACACAAGAAATTTCACTTATTCCAACAAAATTACTTCTCTTGCTTTAAGAAATACGTATCTTGATCCAAGAAAATTTATTTAAGTCAAGAAAATCTTGTTGTTTTGAGAAACTTCAGCCTCTTGCTCCAAAAAATTTAGTTCTTGATAGAAATAAATTTTCTTGTCTTGAGAAAATTTCTCTCTTGCTCCAAAAAATTAAATATGAAGATAGAAGTAAATTTTCATTAATATTTTTATTGATTAACATGTCAAATGGGAAGATCAAATAATGTTGGATCATTTTTTTTTCATTTAATATGTATAATTGCACGCTAAAATAATATAAAATGGGTATCAAATATTCAAGAGAAAAATTTTTTCAAGGTGAGAAAATTTTTTTCTCAGCTAAAGTAGGTGGCGCTGCTTCCCTAAAGTATCTAAAAATCATTATCAAATATAAAAATTTATTGTATCAAGTATTTATGATAATTTGAGTTAAGAAATAATTACTTCCACCAAAAATAGAATTTCAAGAAAAATTTTTACTTCGGCCAACACAATTTCGGTCTTCCTTCGGGCACCCGAAAATTTTCTTGAGCCAAGAATTTTGTTCTCCAGTCAAGAAATTTTTCTTTCTGTGTAACGAAATTAATGTACTCTCGAATCTTCAGTTATTGAATTTTTTTCGCCAAGAAAATGAATTTCAAAATGAAAAATTTTGGAATTTTTACTACTAGTTCTTCTCGAAAAACTTTTTTTCTTAAATTAAAAATATTTTTGCATCAAGATAGTTTTTTTAGTGTATAATCCTTCAATTCGACGTTTTTAATTTTGTATTTATCAGAATTGTAGATAAGTCAAAGGAATCTTTTAAATTAATGATCTGTACAATTCTGAAAGCGAGCACACTTACGCTACCTAGCCATCTAGCGGCAGCCTCAGGCACTACTACTAAAAACTTGGAACAAAGATAACCTGTTTTCTTCAAAATAATTTTGTTTTTGGATCAACTAGTATTTTTTTCAGAGTTTGAGTGCCAGGATTATGCAGATTAGAGCATTTATTTATTTACTGGTCTTAGAATCTGAAAATCGTGATTTTACCATCACATCTGTCGCGATTAGAGGATAGGAGGTCAGAAGAATGAGTCTTTTAAGGACTTTGATGTATAACAAGTTGGGTTAATATGTCTAGTATCGAGAATGGGACAGACAGACATTTATAAAGCAAACGGGATTTGGGTCACCAGTGACGATAAACGGAATAAAAAATATATATTAAGTTAAGATAGAAGAATAAGATAGATGGTATGGGTTTATAAAGAGAACATAGAGGACTCGTTATTTTATTTTTTGGCTCTATAGTGATAGTTTTTTTACTTATTTATTCTTATTCGAAAAACCTTGAAGTCGCGCATGGATTCATTGGGGAGAATGGCATTTTGGCAGCACGTGTTCGGCCTTTTTTACTTTATTTTTGTGGAAGTATTATTATTATGGGATACGCCGAAAACGTTATATAGTTATACACATATATCGAGATGAAGAGGGAGAAGAAGATCTTTTAAAATATACATTATACGTATCCGGCAATATCGCGAATTTCATAATAGGAGATGTTGATCATAATAATAACATTCATTATATAAATATATATTCCTTTTTATTATTATGATTAATGAGCTGGTATATAATCTTCTCATTATATCACTTGTTTAACAAAAAAAATATTTACGACAAAAATAGCTTACATTTCGCTAATTAAAAAATAAATAAAAGCCCAAGTGCCAGAATTTCAATCGGCAGTAAATATATCGAGATGTCTTTCTTTGTTCGGGAGCCAGCCCATAAATTTTTTCCTAGTAATTGAAAGAAAAAAGAAACATTTTAGCGTAGAAGGAAGAGGAAGTAAGAAATTTCTCGGAACCCCTCACTTCGCCTCCTCTTCTTTTTAATCCAAAAAATAAATAAAAAGGATGTGAAGAAAGCGATAAAATGGAATTCAATAATAAACTTTAAATATTTATTACTCTCGATGATTTATGGAATTTTTATTTCGACTATAATAATAAAAATAGGTAAAAAATGAAGACAGAAAAAAATTTTCGATAGTGAACCACTTTATAATGCTTCACACAATTAATTTTGTAAAAATAGTGTAGGTAAGTTTTTGAGTTAGACCGTAAGTTTTGCACGACTCATAATGCAAAACATATGGGTCATTCCATGCCAAATCACCTGATTTTAAAAATCATATTTATTCATCCGGTTGAATTTTTTATGTTTTTGTACACATAAAAAGACACCTAATCCTAAATTTTGAGCCCTTAATTTTCAAAAACCTTGGATACGAATTTTTGAAAATCGCAAAAAAATAACGATGATGTAATTTTCAGAAATTCATAACTCCTGATTAAATTATCGTAATTTTATTTTGAAAGTGGATATTTCTTTCAGTTTCAAATGTAGTTTTCGAAAAAGAAATTAAAAAAAAATTTTTTTTTCATTTTTTTTTACATTTTAACTCAAATTTCGACTTTTTTTGAAGACCGACATTTTTAATTTTTTTGAAAAAAATATATGTTTCACTAGATTATAAAAAAAATTTTTTAAGCCCTTTGTCAAATGGGGATTCAAATATCTTAAATTTTTTAAGCAACTTTTTCAAATTTTTTTAATCAAAAATTCAAGTTTTTTAAAGATTTTTTAATTTTTGTAAATATGGACAAATAATATTTTCCTACTGTGCCAATGATTACTTAACTAAATAACATATCATTATAAGTTTAATTTCTTTTTGCTAAGTTTCAAATCTTAACAGATGTTTAAAACACAAATTTTTCAGTTTTTTTTCCTTTTCTTAAAATGCAAGTACATTAAAATATTATTTTTACTTTTTCTTTTATATGTAATATGATCCTTTAAAAAGACTTTAATTTATTTTCTAGTGACCCTGTTTTTGGATATTGCTGTTAGATCTTTATGTAAAGAAATAAATAAATAAATAATATTATATTTTTTATTAAAATTTAATCAGTATTATCAATAGTGAATTTATAGATTTTCCAAACTTTCGTCTTCATTTTTTTACCCTAAACTTTTCGGCAGTGAAAAACGTATGTGTTGTTATGTGTATCAATCGATTGTTCTCCATCCAAAATTCGCGTGTATTTCAAACCACTCGGAAATCTCAGTGATTTAGCTTCACAATTCGTTTTTATGGGTTTCCTTCTATTTCCTTTCTTCTTCAGCGTCTTTCTTCCTCATGAGAATGATCTCCTTCTTTCAGAGCTCGAATTACTAAACTACCTATACATATACGGTCTAACCAAAATTCTGTTGTTAGGTTTTCCTCCAATATACCATCCTCACTCTTACCGCGGTCTATATGTTTTTTATTTCCCGATCTTTGATTGTGTCTTTGCGAGATGCACGGCGATATTGTATTATACAGAGACATATAGTTGAGTGGAGTACCCATACCAAGTTGAGAATAAAGGAAAGGGCTCGGTGTGGTTTGTTGGTATTGCTTTTCAGGCCGGAGATTTCGTGAACGAGGAAACACGCGTCACTTATCCTCAAATTGTCCGTAGTCACGATTTATTGCCCAAAATTATATGTATTATGTTTGGTCTGCTAAGCTATTGCGTCAGGGATGCTTTATTAAAAATCGACTAACATCCGAAATTAATATAATCGCTTTTTTACTTATCTTATGTTTTATTTTTTTCAAAAATTTCTTACGAAGATAGAATTAATTTCATTTCTTACGAGGCTAAAAAATGAAATTCTTTACAACGTAAAAAATAAATTTGATTTTTCTTTTTAACGCATGAATTATTTTATAACGTGAGTGATGGAAAATTTACAAGATTAACATAAAATTAATTTTTGCAAAACATAGGAACAATATTGCAACAAAAAATAATTATTTTTTATACATGAATATTATTTTTTCGAATTAAATTATGATTGTTGATTTCCCTGTCTAAAAATATTCTATATATATATGCTGAGAAATTGAAATTTTTGAAAAAAATTCAAATCTCATGATAATGAATTTTTTTCAATGAATATTTTTAAACAGGGTTTAAACATAAAATTAATTTATAAGAAGAATTTCTTTCTGTTCTATTATTTCTGGGTCTATTTTTTCTAAAATCCGCAATAGAAATTTTCAAAAAAAAATCACCACTTTTAAATATTAATATTAAAGGCTCATATTTTAATTTTCAATGTTTACATATTTTAAACTTCAACAAGAAGTAAAAAGTGAATACTTGAGTAGTAAAATTTTATTTTAACCTGACATAGACTTCTACCTCATAAAAAGTTTCGTTTACGTAAATAACTTCTCTTTCCTTTCAGAAATATAATTATATTTTCACGGAAATTTGCATTGCTCTGAACAAAAGTAAAATTTTTCGATAAATTAAGTATTTAAAATAATAAAAACCAATCATGGGAAAGTTTATAATTTTTCATTTCTACATATTGATAAAAATCGGACAGAAAAAAGGAATGCATAGTGTCTAACCCTAGTGGCGGCATTCCGAAACTTGACGCTTTTAGAATAATCATATGAGTTAAAAATGTAGTCAGTATTATCGATTGTCAGTTATGAGCGATCTATATATGGCGCTTAAATTATTTTTGAATCGATTTGAAAAGTTCGAACTATTCGAAGGATTCAAGAATGAGTCAAACTATTTAAAGTTTCGAATATTCGCATACACAGTAAAAAATTTTGCGTCAAAAAATTTTGTGTTAAAAATTTTTATGTCAAATATTTAACAATTTTTTGTGTTGATTTAATAAAATAAATGTTAAATTTACACATAAAAGTGTTAAATATTTAACACAAAGTTTTTTGACGTAATGACGCAAAATTTTTTGCTGTGTACCCGCTAGTCTATTGAATTCACTCTTACCCGACCAAACAACTTATATTTATTAGCGATGTTATCGTCTGAAAGAAAATTTTATTATAAATCATTTAATATGCATTTTAAATAACAAACGTGGCAGATTTTTTTTAATAATTAATGTATAAAAACAAATAATTAATAGATTAGGTTATTAAATTAATTAATTTTTAATAGATAATTAATTAAAGAATCTATCAAGCTGTTTAAATTTATTTTAAAGTGCTTCTTTATTGCGAAATAAATTATTTACTTCTACTAATTAATTATTTTTTTGTCTATCAGCTGAGCGAATTATCGACCGAGATTTTTGGTGACTACAGCGACGCGCGCACATTAAGAGATGTCGCCTAATTCAAACTTATATTTGACGCTGATGTTGATTATTTAAAAAAAAAATTGAATTTTGAAATACTCGGATAGAATGTTATTATATTATTATGTCTAGAAATTTTACTATAAATTTTAAGGCTGCGAATTTTAGTTGAGTCGAATTAATTCAATGAAATAATATTTTTATATTGTGAGGCGTCCTCTTTTGGATTTTCAAAACTTATTTAATTTATTACGAAAATTATTACAACGTCATTGGGGTTAAGTGTATTGCCAACAAAATTTCAAAGTATCTGTGGGAAACTTATCGTCCCCTTTTCAAGTCCTTCCACCCCAAGGGTTGATAACAACCCTGTAGATAGATATATGGAAATTTTAGTACCAGGTAGTGAAAGTGAAACGACTAATGTAAATGACCGAGATAGTTATATATGTAGATGAAAGTGACAACTGACCAATAGGGAGTTTAAAATAAATCCATGGAATATTTAGGTAAAAGACCCTCGTGTGCTATGATATAACATATAACCCTTTTCATAAAATCCTTAAGCGTTATCGCCTTTTCCCAATATCATACAGGGGAATAAATGTATCACGTATAATCGGGTAGTATAAAGTACACACTATTATGTATAACACATAATATATCGGGATTACATTTTTTATACTTAAAAAATATTATTATCATGATTAATATTTTTTAGTACACAGAAAAAAAAAATTTCTTGCGTTAAGAAAATTATAAGGAAGACAAAAGTTATTTTGGAGCAAGAAGAAATTTTCTTGGCTCAAAAAACTTTGAACTCATTCAAGAAATTTTCAATTTTACTTAATATTTTTTTGAGCCAAGAAAATTTACACTTCAGTCAAGAGTTTTTTTTTCAGTGTAGATTTCATGGAAATCTAGGCATATTAAGCTAGTAGTGGCAGAGCCCATCTTGGACGGTCATTATTATCGATTTCTCGGAATATAAACAAGCAACAGTATTCTAAATAGAGCAACTAATTAGCAACAAAAAAGCAACAAATTTAGCACCACAAATAAATTTTGTTGCTTGAATAATAAGTCAATGCCTGATGGACGAGTCCATGCTAGCTTGATAAACCTTGGAAATCTAACTATTGCACTTGTTCTCATGGCAAAACTTTTGGAAAATTTTACTATTTTCTGACTCGGCTCAACGAGATGATTTAGAAAGTAAATATGATTCAAAACTTTATATATGTTTGCATTTATATATTTACAATATATACGATATAACGCGGCTTAAGACAATTGTCTGGACGATAGCGTCTCTAATTCATAATGGATCTTCTCCAAATTTAGCTTACTTAATCTTTAGACGAATACCAAGTTCAAGTTCAAAGATGAGCTTAATTGGTTAAGTAATTCAAAAATTACAGGGTTTCAAAATTTAAAAAATCGTAAAAATTCACAGTTTGGGAATTTCTTTCGAGAATAACTTTTTAATGAAATAACATCGAATTTTTGTAAATTGCATTTTAAAGCCTATTAAACGAGCTTTAATTTTCATGTCATTTTATTCTTTTACACTGATAAAAAAATTGACTCAAGAGCCAAAATCTTGAACCAAAAATACCATTTTGAAAAAAATGATTTTCTTGAGTCAAGATAATAAATTTTTGAGTCAAGAAATTATTTTTGATTTAAGTAAATTTTTCTTGTCTCAAGAATTTATTCTCTTGAGTCAAGAAAATCATTTTCTTTAAAATGGTATTCTTGGTTCAAAATTTTTGCTCTTGAGTCAAGTTAATTTTTTTATCTGTGTAGACAAAAAATAACCAATCCTTTTGAAGATATTTAATGAAATTTTACTATTGCATTCGTTTTAACTTTAGAAAAAGGGATTCTATCAATGTAATTGAAGTATTTGTATCATTAATGTTGTGATTATATTTAACTAGAAAATATACTTCCATTTCGGCACTTTTTAATATTTAAAATTTTACTGAAAAACAGAGCCGTCAATTAACGCGAGAATAATAATTGTTGATTCATCTCAGCAAAACGAGTCCCTGAAGAGTAATTTACGAAAAATAATCTCCCTATCTATTTAAAAATTTCCATAAAATGACAATTACACATCTCGTAGCTTGTATTTTTTTATCCGGGATAAAATACTCCCAATTTTATCCGAGTCATACTCTTACAAGATTATTGTCTATACGGCCATCTGCTCGGCCAACTGCACAGCCTTAAGCCTGGAGGGCGAGCATCGATAAAACGCGTTGTAGTACACATAATTTCAGGGTACTTTTTATTCCATCTAATTTTACAAAAAATAACAAAGAGAATAGAACCGGGAATTATTTGCTGGGAGTTGGAATAAATTTAGTGTGTGAGGCTCTAGACTATACTACCCAACAATTTTTCCAATCGATTTCCATTCTACCGTACCGGATAGAAGCTTGTTCTTATACGCAACGAGAAAAGAAGAGCAACCCTCTTATGTCGTGTACTTATGTTGGCTGGTACTTTTGTACTGAGTAAAAATGAATGAAATGCGGCTGAGCCTGGGGGACGGCATGTTGTGTGCTCTAGACTCAGACTCTAACGAACCACTTGTGGGCAATGTTGAAAATTCCTGCCCTCGGAATCTGCGATTTAATTTTTTTTTTTTTCAAGTACTCTGCTCTTCTATTGACGCACGGTCACTTAGGTAAGTACTATCGACCTTTATTTTAGGCACTTAGTTGATTCTAGGTCAATTAATGCTTTCATACAGAATAATATTGGTAAATTAGAAAAAAAAATTACTCGCTCAAGATAATTGTTTTTTATAATAATATTCCAATCTCCTAATTTAAGAAAAAATTAGATTCTAGTACTGAAAAAAAAACTACTTGATTAAAGAAAAATGTTCTGAAAATTTTACTCTTGTTTCGAGATATTCAGTGCGATTAATTCAAGAAATTAACTCGTGAAGTAAAAAAAAATTTATCATTTTAACTAAGGATAATGTTTTTAAATAAGACTAGCAACCTTGCAGTCACTATGTGACTGCCGTGACTTGTGAACTATAAATAAATAAAATTTTGCTTTATTAAATAGTGTTTTGTTAAATTGCACTGTACTTTTTTAACTATTGACGTTTTTAAAGATATAAGTTCATCCCGATGTTACACTCATCAAGAGCTTTCATTTGAGTACCCACATGTGTTTTGATATATTTTTCATATATATATATATATATATATATATATATATATATATATATATATATATATATATATATATATATATATATGAAAAATTGATGTAGGTACTCAAATGAAAGGTCTTGATAAGTGTAATGTCGAGGTAAGCTTATATCTTTAAAAACATTAATAGTTCACAAGATACAAGGTCGTTATTATGTTAAATTGAACTGTAATTTTTTAACTATTGACATTTTTTTAAAATATAAGCTCACCCCGATGTTACATTCATCAAGAGCTTTCATTTGAGTACCTACATGCATTTTTGATATATTTTTTATGTATACATACATACATATATATATATATATATATATATATATATATATATATATAAATATATGAAAAATTGATGTGGGTACTCAAATGAAAGGTCTTGATGAATATAACATCGGGATGAGCTTATATCTTTAAAAATGTCAATAGTTCACAAGATATAAGGTCATTTCTTAATTATCTATCTCGGGATAGATCATAAAAACCATAAAAACCCATTTTATCATATAAATACACTGGCCACAAAATTTTTCTTATTTTATTAATAATATAGATAATATGTATTTCATCTATAAATTTTTTTCCACGATAAAACTAATTCTCCATTTGAAAAAAAAAACGAAATGATTGTTAGTATTAGAAAATAGTAATTTTTATGTCAAATTTGATTGGATCTTACGAGAATAATAAGCTTTTGATCGAAAATTTTGAATTCTCAAGCCAAAAAAAAACGAGTTGCAAGACACAAAAATTCTTGAATTAAGAAATAATGTTATCTTCAAAATACTTTTTTTAGATTAAGAATATATATTTTTTTAATCAAGATAATTTTTATATCAGTATTTTCAACTTGCTAGAAAAATTAGTAACTTTGACTACGACATACTTTGCAAGTATCATATTAATAATGTTATTTTTCGATTATAAATTATCCAGCTTTTTAATACGTATAAAATGAATAATAAAAAAAATGGGGACCTAGTCTGAGTTTGGGAAAAATTATTCGCGGAGGTGTATTTTTGTTATGTGTGAAAATAAATGTAACAAAGCAAGTATCGTATTATAGGTCCTTTATTTTTAGTGTTTCATTTTTTAGGGACGTTTATCCTTGTTGGGGCATGGCAGGGTTGGACCCTCTGCTCTGGTTTCTCTCGTCTCTCGTCTCTCGTCTCTTGTGTGTATATAAATGTATAAATGTATTCACATGTATGCCTATCGCGTATTTTGTAGGCACGAGGCACGAGGCGTATTTGCGAGCTCCGAGCTTCAGCTATGAGGGTGGTACGGCCATGCCAGTTCCCAATTAAACAAATGCCACCCAGTTTGCAAAAGCACCCCTCGCCATACCATACAGCGTAAGCACATTCTGGGTCTACATTTTACACTCTACTGTTGTAATGGTAAAGGGAGGTTTTGGTCAGAGGGTTGCACGTGTCGACATTTTGCCCACTATTCCCATACTGTATTTCGATATTATGTTTTGCTTAACTTTACAGTTAATGTTATCTTGCAATGCTTTTTTTTCACCTTTGTTATTTTTTTTTTACATTATCTATATTATTAAAAGAATAAGCAAAATTTTGTGGCCAGTGATTTTATATGATTTTATATGATAAAATGGGTTTTTATGGTTAAATTTGGTATCGTTGGAAATCTTGACCTGAAGTTGTGCCTTTTCATTGTTTCATATCATTCTCACCAATAGTCAATTTATGATGATAAGTATTTAGGCTGCATTTGAAAATACTCTATCTCTAGATACATAATTAAAAAATTACCTTGTAACTCGTGAACTATTGACATTTTGAAAGATATAAACTCATCCCGATGTTACACTCATCGAGACCTTTCATTTGAGTACCCACATCAATTTTTCATATATTTATATATATTATATATATGTATATATGAAAAATATATCAAAATGCATGTGGGTATTCAAATGAAAGCTCTTGATGAGTGTAACATAGGGATAAGCTTATTTCTTCAAAAATTTCAATAGTTAAGAAAGTACAGTACAATTTAACAAATATCTTGTGAACTATTGACATTTTGAAAGATATAAACTCATCTCGATGTTACACTCATCGAGACCTTTCATTTGAGTACCCACATCAATTTTTCATATATTTATATATAATATATATATGTATATATGAAAAATATATCAAAATGCATGTGGGTATTCAAATGAAAGCTCTTGATGAGTGTAACATAGGGATGAGCTTATATCTTCAAAAATTTCAATAGTTAAGAAAGTACAGTGCAATTTAACAAATATCTTGTGAACTATTGACATTTTTAAAAATATAAGCTCATTTCGATGTTACACTCATCAAGACCTTTCATTTGAGTACCCACATCAATTTTTCATATATTTATATATAATATATATATGTATATATGAAAAATATATCAAAATGCATGTGGGTATTCAAATGAAAGCTCTTGATGAGTGTAACATAGGGATGAGCTTATATCTTCAAAAATTTCAATAGTTAAGAAAGTACAGTGCAATTTAACAAAAGTCATTATTTAATAAAGCAAAATTTTATTTATTTATAGTTCACAAGACACGGCAGTCATATAGTGATTGCAAGGTTGCTAGTTATTATTATATTTTACTTTTCTTGTAACTAAAATATGTGCTTATACATCGTTAAACTTTCCCTTGGTTGAAAAATACATACCAAGAGATGTTTATTTAGATGGATCTCTGTTTTTGTAGCCCTCACAAAGCTGGTACTTCATAAATGAGTACATTTGTACATTAGACCGTTAAGCATTGGAGTATCCTTTATTTAACAGCAACCGCTCAGTGGTGTAAGTGTTTTATTTGGCTAGAGGTTAGTTGGTCGATCTGCTTAACCAACCTTAATCATTATCTTTTATTCTCTTTATCTCGATCATCATTATCACCATAGACAATTTGCAATTTTACTTAGTCAATCTGTGAATTATTCCGAAAGTAAGAAAAATGTTTGAGTCTATGTGAGTAAAATTAGGGATGAAGTGAGTTTGGAATTGGGGTTTATTACATGAACTCCCTGGAGAATCACGGGGAAAAGAGGAAACAAAGCGAGAAGAGAAGAGGATTGACGTACGTCTCAGTGAATCAGAAAGATAATCGGTTCTACTTAGCGGCAGTATTTTTTTTTCGCCGAGTATTTTATTAGATAAGTCCACTACAAGGATGAGTTACTTTGTCCTAATCTTGGGGACGCTGACAGAACGTAATTGCTATCGATCCAATGGACCGCTAGAATTAAACGAGAAAACCGATTATTGCTAGAATTTTATTATCTACTCGAAAAAGTACTTAGTTTTATCATGATCGCTTATTGTGTTTATGATTACATTCTTTTATAACAAGCATCGTTTCTTTGTATACAAAAAATCGGTTCGTTTTTTTTTTTTTTTTTAGGTAGATTTCTTTAGAAATCTATCTGTTGTAGTCGGTCTCATATCATAATTTTAAGAAAATTTTGTCATAATGTTCGAAAATTTTTTTTATTGTAGAAAAAAAATTGAATTTCATATATTTTGGCGTAACTATTAGTAACAATTTATCATGGTAAAATCATGTCTCGAAAACTATTAAAAAAGTCAACTCAGGACTTTATTGTCTGAAATTTAGGAAAAATATTTTCACTCAGGAAATTAGAAAATTGTTGGTAACTGCTACAATACTTCCTATCATAGACTATATTGTTCTGTGGTATTAGTTGATTCCAATGCTAATACTGACTTGAAATTGCAACGTGCAGTAAATAGTGCAATTCGCTACATTTTCAGCTTAAAACGAGACGAACATATCACTCCCTATCGGCAGAAGTTAAATTGGCTATCAATAAAAAAGAGAAGAATATATTTTTTAGCCACCTTTTTCTATAAACTGCTGCATACGGGTCAACCAAGTTACTTAAGAGAACTATTTGTTGAGGACTTGTCTCGCCGTTCTCAGAGACTTGCTGAAAAAATTAATAATGTAAATTTTGAAATAACGAACTATACCTCGTCTTATTATGAAAATTCATTTGTTGTATTGGTTATACGTTTATGGCAAAATTCACCCGCAAATCTTATAAACTCATGAAGTCTTGAATGCTTTAAGCCGGCCCTACTTGATTATCTATTGAAATCAGATTTTGACCAGTATTAAATTTATAAATAAGTTAATACGTTACACTTATAGATGTTCTTAGTTAAATCTACTGTAAACACTGTAAACATTGTTAATACTATAAATATTATAAACATTGTAAACATTATATATATGTTAAAAATCTTCTTTTTGAAATTATTACGTTTATCATTAAATTACAAATATTGTATCATAGCTATAGTTTATATCTGTACTTACAACACTATTGTTCTTTTGTATTAAACATTTGCTATTCGGCAATTAGCCTAGGATAATAATAAAGTAAACTATAAACTATATTTTATAGAAATAATTTTCAAGATGTAAAACGCAGATGAAATTTATTAAATTTATCTCAAACTTCATTTAATTAATTTTAATTTAAGCTATTAATCTCTAGTTTTGATGATTTTTTTAATTAATTCCGTTATTTTGAAAATTAAAAAAAAATTTTCAATGAACGTATTTCAGCCTTTTTTCTTTAAATAATTTTCAAGAGGTAAAAGTCAGCTTAAATCTATTAAATTTATTTTAAAGTTCACATAATTATCTTCAATTTAAGCTATTATTCGTCGACTTTTAATACTTTTTTCAATTTATTTCGTAGTTGGGAAAATTAAAAAAAAAATCAAGAATAAATTAATTTTTAGCTTTTATCGTCAAATGACTTTTATCTGTTACAAATCTTATTTTTTAGATAAATGTCTTTGAATATCTATTTGTTGTAGTCGGTCTTATGAAAATTAATTTAACAGATATTTGATCATTTTAAAAATTTTTTTGACAAATGAATTATGGCAAAAGAAATTATAAAAAAAAATTGACCTGTAAAAATTTTAAAAAATTAAAAATGCAATTTTTTAAAAATAATTTTTCGGAACAAATTTATTTATTAAAAAAAAAAAAAACTAAAATCCTATAATAAAATTGAGATGAAATGTATGTAAAACCAATTTATTCGTAATGTGATTCGTTGAAAATATTTATTCTCATTCTGATTGGTTGAAAACGAATATAATATACATAAATGACACATAAATATATCATGAAAATAAATATGAGGCACGGCTTGCGCGCGCAAATTAAATTCTAGTTATAAAAAAAAATTGACCTGTAAAAATTTAAAAAAATTAAAAATGCAATTTTTTAAAAATAATTTTTCGGAACAAATTTATTTATTAAAAAAAAAAAAAACTAAAAAATAATCAAGTGACTGCTAACTTTAATGTTATTCGGTCTTATATCGTTATTTGCAAAAATATAATAAAAAATAAATTAACAGTTCTTTAACTGACAAGGTGAAATATTATTATAAAAATTGAAATGTTTACTTTGTCACCCGATAAAGAAATTACGTAAGCCATTAAATCACATCAGGATCAATTAGTCATTTGTGCTCTATATATTATTTGATTATATTTAGACAATAAATTTAATCTGTAAGACTACGTTGTTAAATTATGTCAAGCAAACAGATTAATTATTAAACGACACTAATTTAAAAAAATTTCCAAGTATATAAAAAACCCATCTTCTTTCTCCTTTACAATCAATCAATATGTTACCAATCTACTCTAAAATACTCTTACTCTTTGTTTGCGTCTCTTGTAAGTCATAATTTTATAACAATCGTCGTGTTAATGAAAATTTTAATATTATTGCTCTAATCAGGTCTAAATTCTTCTATAATTAATTTAAATCAGGATGTTGTAGACCAAAATGTTGACAATTTGTTACTTGTCAATATTTATTAGAGAATAATAGAAAATTTTTTGACGAGCTTTTTAATATATTTAATTGGATATGGTTCGTTTTATTTATTACAGACTCTGAGTATAAAAAAAAAAATTTGTTTGCATATTAAATTGTCATGCGCAGTAATTTCTTATAAATTGGACTATGTGTTTATATATTGTAAAATTTTAAGATATTTATTAATTAATTTTTAGTACGGTTCACTTCCAGTTTAATAAATAGCAATATGATCAGGATCACGGGTAAATTGACTGTAAAGTTTGTTAGTAAACACATTCTGGAAAGGCTTATTTTATTTATTTATACTTATTTGATCAATCGTTTGTATTTGTTATAAATATTGTTGTGTTTATCAAACTATCAATTGGTAATCATAATGATAATTATATTAAAAAAAGATTGTGTATGTACTTGTTTAAATTTGACGACTTTTTAGAGATTATTGAGAGCTTGATAAAAAACAAATGATTGTTTAAATTGATTAACATTATTTTTTCCAATTACCCGCGACCTTGATCATATTGATATTTATTAATTTATTTTTTAGATATTTGTATTGAGTTTTTGATTTTACATGAAAATTGTTAATTGTTTATTTGTTTATAAATACATAGGTGCCTGCACTGATAGAAGGATTTATTTGTATTAAAAAATATTTGTTTATAGTTACCAAATCATTTATTAGAGACTACTTTTTAGTATTAATAAACAAATATTTCTTAGTATTTAAAATGATTTGTTTGTATTCAATAAATCTGATATTCATTTATTAAATATTAATAAATATTTTCAAATACTAAAAAATATTTGTTAATGACTAAAAAGTGGCTTCTAATAAATGATTTGTTAAATATTAACAAATATTATTAACTATAAACAAATCCTTCTATCAGTGTGATGATGTTAGAATAAAACTGACGAAACGTCGCATGTTGAAATAAATTAAACAAAAAACATAACATTATTTTGGTCGACAACATCCTGATTTAAATTAATTATAGAAAAATTTTAATTACAATATTTTATTAACTCATTTGTTTTTTATTTTAAAGGGATTGAAGCGATTCCAAATTACAAATGTGATACGAATGAATATTACAATTATAAAGACGGTGGTGATGCAACATGTCAAGATCCCGATGGCTCGAGTTTTGACGTAAGTAAAAATACTAATGGATGTCATTGTCTTCCTGGTTTCGTAAGAAACGAACACTATCAGTGTGTAAAACTCGAAGAATGTCCAGAAGTAACTAACGAGCCTACAAGTAATGCCGAGGATTCTTACAATATCGATCTGAATAATCCACAAACAATGAAACTGCTGAGAGAAGTTTTTGGAACGCTTAATGATTCGTACGCTGAAAAGAACCAGGATCAAGTTGACGACGAGTACCCCACACCAAAAAAAGACACCCAGAAAGTCCTTAGCGAGCCCAGGGACTCTGGGTATGTGAATCACCACACCGATCTTGACCTCGATGACCCAGAAACTCAAAGAATTCTTCAGCAAATCTTCGGGCCGAATAATTTTAATACTCATTAATACACCTCCTCAGGGCTCTGATGAAATAAATTATAGAATTGAGCTTGATACTTCTCACAATTAATTTTATTTTATCTAAATAAATGTAAGATAATGAATACGTATCAATTATCGTTGAAAAATTGTATGATTTATTTCTTTAATTAAAGTTGTTGCTCAATATTAAATAAAACTTCTACGCACTAAATTAATGAGTAATCGTTCATAAAACTTATTTAATAATGTTTAAAAATTATTTCTGAAAAACTCTTTTAGTAGATTTCATAGAAATCTAACTATTGCATTAATCCTCATGACGGAACTTTTGAAAAATTTTGCTATCTTCCGACTCAGCTCGTTAATCGGATTCAGAAAATGCATATGGTTCATAAGTTTATATTATATACATACATATATATATATATATATATATATATATATATATATATAACGCGACTTGTCAGAACGATAGTGCACGGAAAAAAGAAAACTCGAAAAATTACAGTATATAATGCAACGTGGCGCTTCGTGATGAGAACTGGAAAAATTACAGTTTCAAATGTAATTATTACAGATTTTATAAGAATTACATTATAAAATGTAATATTTACATTGAAAGCTCTGAATAATAAATTAAGAAATTGAATTTAGAAAAATGCTATTTCAAACTGTAATTTTTCTAGTTTTGATTACGACGGGACCGATTTTAAATTTTATACTGTAATTTTTCGAGTTTTCTTTTTTCCGTGTAATGTTCTACCAAAACCAAACATGCGTTACCATCTATCTTATTGCGTTATACCTATATAAATTGACGTCTGTATTTTTTTATAGTTTATAATTATCAAACAATTATCAATATTAATCATGACTATGATTAGTTCGGTTCTTCTACTTGTGTTATGTTACAATAATAACGTTCTTTCCCATACATGTGTTGGTATGCTCGTCAAAATTAAAAGACGTCAGCTAATTAGATATCTCTAGTAATCTATTTTAAGTACACAAGAATTGTAATAAATTTTTAAAAATTTTTTACAGATAACGTAAGTTAGTCATTCGACAGCGTAATCATTATATTATTGTTATGATTATTGGAACCTATATAATGAAACAATAATCCCAGTATGCTTTAGTAATATTAAAAATGTTGTCTTCAAATGATAAAATTATTTTTCTCACTGCGGTATTTTGTTTCGCATGTAAGTACTTACATAGTGATTTTTGATCTTTAATTTGGAAAAAACTATTTTACTTTATATATGAAAATTTTTTTATTTTCCTATGAGTACTAATTTATTTTTTAAATCAAATTTTTAGAAGTTTTTAAATTAAAAAAATCATTTTTCTGTTTAATTTTATAGAGAAGTTTCGTATTTTAAAATAAATTTAAAGGTAATAAATAAATTCAAGGGCGGAATTTTTTTTTTAATTTTAAAATTAAGTTTTTGAACGCTATTTCATTGAAATCATATATTCAAAAAATGCTGGAGCTGTAATTTAATCTTCTTTGTTATTTTGAAGGTTTATCTGTTCTGTGCGTATGTCACGAATATACTGCAATTATTTTTTTATTTCACATCAATATAAAAAGAGTGTCAAGTGAAAAACTTTTGGATCTTATGCCGGATTAGACCTAATAAAATTATCGTAGACCCTCCATTTTGTAAAATAAAAAAAATTATGTTAAAATTCTTCAAAATTTCACGGAAAAAATAAAAATCAAAAAATTACATTATTTATTTATTTTATTTATTCATTTAGAAAATTACATGATAAATAGTAATAAGTGTCTCGTCGTATTTAAAACTATAAGAATTACAGTTCGAAGTAACATTTTTCTAAATTCAAACTTTGAATGTTAATTTTAAGAGCATTCAATGTAATATTTAAATTTTACACTGTAATTCTTACAAAATCTGTAATAATTGTAATCTAAATATATGTAATTTTTCCAATTTTTTACACGAAGCGCCACATTACATTATATAATGTAATTTTTTTATTTTTCTTTTTTCCGTGTATATGATTATTTTATCATTTCGACATTCTAATTAGCAAATTATCTAACTCTATTTTAGAAAATCGTCCATTTCTATGAAAAATCAATTAGTTCAAAATTTATTATCACTTTAAAAAATAATTTAATATCTATATCGAGGTATAATATTTTGGTTTGGATCATTAAAATAATTTATATTTAGACTATTGCTACATTAAAATGTTAAAAAATCATCCTGTAAAAAATAAGGAGTTAGACCAATTGCTGATTAGACGGTCGATTTGTAAAAATACTTATAAAAATGACTTGGTTAAATTCGTCTAAAAATGGATTTGACTCTTGAAAGTGTACTTGAAATAAATAAACAGAGTCACTAATAATTACAACAATTTTAGAGATTTAAAAAAATTTTTTAAAACAATATTCTTAAAGGGATCGAAGCAATACCAACCGGAGATGTCCATAAATACTACTTCAACTCAAAATTCAGAAAAATAACTTCATACGATTGTCCTGCAAATTCATCTTTTACAAAAACACCACAAGTTTGTGTACCTTCTTGCGACGATCCAGATCCTACTTGGTGTTTCAGAGTAAGAAATTTTCATTTTTAACTTAATAAAATAAAATCAATTAATGGTTCACTAACATTTTTTGCATTCCAGGACAATATGAGCCACTGCATGTGCATTGAAGGCTACGTCAAAAACGCAACTGACGATTGCATAAGAATCGAAGACTGTCCCAATATCAAGCTAAAGTCTGCAGAAGCATTGGATGATAATTCCAACGATGAGAAAGATGCGCCGGAACCCAAACTACCGGAGATTGAGGATGTAACCGACCAACTCAGTCGTGACGAATGGATAAAGAGCCTCGAAGATATGCTTTATGATCTCTATAAAAATCAAACTTCAGTACAAACCGTTGAATAATAATCAATCAATTTATTACATTAATTTTTATTCTTATTATATCAGCTGTAAAAATTTATTGGAGTCTCGTATGTTGTTTATCGTTGTTTTGTGTTTTTCAATGTAAAAGTTTTAAAGTTTTACTTTTAAAATAAATGAATTAATCATTAAAAAAAAATTTTTAATCTTGCCGGTAATCTATATTATTAAGAGTAAGAAAAATTTTGTCTTTAGGATAGTCATATAATAAAATCAGTTTTTTTAGTAAAATTTAGTGTCATTGCAAAGGTCTTGACTTTAATTTATGCCTTTTCAACGTTTCATATCATACTCACCGATAGTCAATTTATGATGATAAGTATTTAGACTGCATTCGAAAATGCTTTATCTCTAGATACATAATTAAGAAATTACCTTGAATCTTATGACATATTGACAGTTTTAAAGATATAAGCTCGTTCCGATGTTACACTCATCAAGACCTTTCATTTGAGTACACACATCAATTTATCATATATTTATACATATTATATATATATATATATATATATATATATATATATATATACTAGCTGTTACCCGCCCGCTCCGCTGGGCACTTTATAGAATTGTATTTTGAGATCTAGACTTGAAATTCAATTGGAGTATTGTTCTGACTTGTTCTGATAAATATATATATGAATAATATAAATGAATAATAAGTATATTATAATGAATAATACAGATTATAATTTTATTCCAAATCAAAAAACTAATCCTTAATAAGTTTAAAAAAAAATAAATTAAAAAAAAAAAATTTTAATTTAAAATAAAAAAATAAAAAAAAGAATTTTTTTTTTTTCAATTTTTTAATTTTAATTTTAATTTTTAATTTTAAATTAAAAATTTTTCTTTTGAATCTATTTTTTTTTTAAACTTATTCCGGATTAGTTTTTTGATTTGGAATAAAATTATAATCTGTATTATTCATTCATATATATTTGATTGCAAAATGCACTTGACAATGATAATGTAAAAATAGGTACTATCTGCAGATAGATTCTAGTTAAATTCCAAATGGACGCCACTTCTATGTAAGATGGGACTGACGAGCATGCGCGTGGTACTGACAACCATCTGAGACAAAAAAGTCTCAGATGGCTCTGAGCCCCATCCCGGATTGAACTGAAATAAATGAAAACTATACCTACTACAGTCTACATTGAAGTAGTAACCATTTGTAAATTTTTTTCACTATAGATGGAACTAGGTTCCGTCCAACATGGAAACCAGTTAAATCTCGTTTTTTCCGTGTACTGACATTTTTAAAGCTATAAGCTCATCCCGATGTTAGGCGACTGCGTGGCCGAGCGGTTTAAGTCTTAAACTGCCGTACAGCAGTCGCTCAGGCGTGGGTTCGAGCCCTGGCAGTCTCAATTTTTCTGCGATTTTCCGGGGCTTGCTTCCTTGCCGACTGTACCTTGACCGAGGTCTCTGTGATTTCTTCGGTCACTGTGCCCCTGTGCTAATGGGCGGGGTACAGGCAAATGCGGGTACAGACTGTAAGTCGGCCACAGCTGCAAAACGGAGGGAATAGTAGGTGGGACGTAAAAATCCTATATGTCGAGGCCTTGCAGGCTGACGCGTGAGGTCCTGCTGGAGAAGAGGAAAGAGGAAAAAAAAGCGGAGGGAATAGCTACAGGAGGAAATAGCTACAGGAGTAGCTTGGAGGGAGCCTGGTACTACGAAGTAATGCTAACGCGGGCACACAGTATCAGGTACAAGAGAGAGGAGGGTTTTAGTGAGTAAAAATCTCACGCTACCGGCAACCAAATCATCAACATCTAGCCGGTGTCTTATGAAGATTTCCCTCCTCTCGCCAAAAAAAAAAAAAAAAAAAAAAAAGCTCATCCCGATGTTACACTCATCAAGACCTTTTATTTGAGTACCCTAAATTAAAAATTAAATTGAGAGAAATGTTATTTTAATCTGTAATTTTTCTAGTTTTGATTACGACAGGACCGATTCTACATTTTATACTGTAATTTTTCGAGTTTTCCTTTTTCCGTGTGTCTACAATTAGCAACAGATCTCCACCAAACTCAACATACTTATTCTACAGATGAATACCGAAGTCAAGTTCGGAGATAAGCTTAATCGGTCGAGTAATTTAGAAATGCCGAGATTTAAAAATTTTCAAAATTTTGAAAATTTATTTTTCTTCACTTTCTTGCTTGAATAACTTTTGAATGGGATAACTTATTGAATCTCTGTAAATTGCATTTGGAAGCTCTTTAAATAAGCTTCAATTCGAGTACTATATCTTGTGTATAATCTCAAAATTATGTCCTATTCTACTATGCCAATTATGAAATTTGCTGTTGCACTAGTGTTTTTTTTTTCAACTTCCCGCTAAGAAAATTGAAAATTATTTTTTTTTTTTTGTATATAATCCGAGTAGTTTTTTTCTATTCATTATAAAATTTACTTGCATTCCGGTTGCCGAATGGCCTTTTTCTAATAAAGTCTGATAGTTTTGTGTTAGACTTATCCTTGGAATATCACCGTCGAGTTAAAATATTTCAAATAATATTATACAATAATTAAACACTACTTTTTTTTATTCTACTTAAAAAAAAAATCAGCACTTGTGTACAATTTCGTATGGCTTGTTATGAGTTGATATAAGTTGATCTGGTTATATATCACTCTATCAGACTGTATATGAAAATAAAAACTTAATTCTTATTCAATTTTTGTTTTTAGTATATCTATATAAATAAAAATAAAATGCCGCATGTATGTCCACGCATCACTTGAGAACGGCTGGACCGATTGGGCTAATTTTTTTTTTGTTGTCTTCAGAATTTTCAGGAGAAGGTTTGTATGTCATAATAATTTTCAAAAAATCCTCCCCCAAAGGGAATTGCGGGGGCGTTAACAATGAATAATTCCCGTTTTTAAACTATGGATCCTATAGACCCCAAATTTGGTAGGAATCTTCTGTAAGGGATATAGAAATAATCTATGGACGAATTTCACGATAGCTCACTCCACAGGGGGTTGCGGGGCAGATATTAACAATGAAAATTTTTAATTTTCAAATTATAGATCCCACAGATGGCAAATTTAGTTGGAGTCTTCCATATGTGGTGCGGAAATATTTTAAGAACGGATTTTACAGCAACCCACCCTAATAAAGATTGCGGGGGTGGCTGTTAGAATGTTAAATTTCTATCTCCAAACTGTAACTTTCTACAGACTCTAAATTTGGTAGGAATCTTCGTGTATAGTTTTAAGTTCAGCTAAGAATGGATTTTATCAAATTCTAACCCCAAAAAGGATTGCGGGGACGTCAGCAATGAAAAACTATCATTTCCAAACAATAGTTTTTATAGACTCGAAGTTTTGTAAGAATCTTTTATTTATAATGTAGAAATCATCTCGAATAGAATCTTATGAAATTCCTCCCTCACATAAGAGTGCGGAGGTATTAATTGTCAAAAAATTCATATTCTTCAAATATCAGTTCCTACAGATATAAAATTTGATAAAATCTCAAGAGAAACAGGAAATTTTGGAAGTTCAGGGAAGTTTAAACGGTGAAAAACATAAATAATAAACAACAGAAAATACTAAAAACGACAATTTAGTTTTCCAATACACAATGTTCTGAGCTGAGTAATGAGGTCCGATCTCTTTGGGTCCGTTCCTAGCTGTGAAGTGAGGTCCGATCTTTTTGGTCTGTTTTGTTTTCAGAAATACAAAAGTGTCAGTTAGTTGTTAAAAGAAATAAATTAATTTCAAGCCAATGAATAAAATCTATCATCAGATTGTCAGTGCGCAAGAAATTTTTTATTGTTTTTGTTTCAAAATGCCAAGGAGAAGACGACCTGACGACTGTTCGTGAGTCGGAAAACCACCATCTTTATATATTTACGCACTGCAAGAAAAGATAAAAAATGTAGTCCATCGGAAAGCTTTAAAATTAATTAAGTGTATAAATATGTTGCATTTAATGTAAATAAAAATTTTGTATCAAGTTTTGACTATACTTTTCACAAATATATGTAGATGATACGAAGTTCACCGGGTCGTCTAGTTTTCTATAAATATTATTTCAAAGTAAATAATAGATATGCGCGTTAACAAATAAAAAAATGATTTTATTCTACGATTTTAAGCTTCACTCTCTTGTAAGGAGAAAATTCAGCGGTTGTGTGCCCTCTGTCGGCAATTTTCATTGCTAATTTTGGTCAAAAAATTATTCTTGCGGTAATTGGAAAAAATAGACCTGTTTCATCTTCAAGCTTTTCAACTTTGGATTTCAATTCTTTTATTGTTTTTGAATTTTTAGTTAAATCCGAGGTTAATTTGTCTACTTGGTCTTTTGTCTCAGATTGTTTACCATGCAAATCATCAAGACGCTTATTTATATTATCAAACTTTGTAGATAATTCATTGAGTTTCTTTGTAATATTAGGTATTTCAGAAAGCGACTGAGAATGAGTAGACAAGGTTTTCATCAAAAGTGTTAATTTTTCATCTGTTGATTTATTAAACCAACCATCCGGTAATTCATTTTGCGACACGTTATTTATTGCTTCAGGATTTGGTATTGTTTGTTTTGCTGATTCAGACATTGTAAGTGTAGATGAAGTTGGAGAATCAAATACTGAGTCAATAGCAAGTGATAGTAAAAATGCTGGTGAAGTAGGAGAGGATGCACTTGGCTTTTGATTTGTTTTTGAGACTAACGCTGGAGAATTTTCTGATGACTTTGCTGATTTAAAGCTTGAAGTTGAAGAGTTATTTGAATTCACAGGTTTAAGAGAGGCAAGACGATTGTTTTTTATCTGTGAATTTGAGTCAAGCCGTTTCAATAAGTATCCAAACTTATCTCTACAACAACAATCTGATAGTAGTTTGTTTTTGATGAAATCACGCAAACAACTTGGGTGAAATGATTTTCCGCATATATCACAGGTAAATGAAGTTCTTACACTGTTCTTACATTTAAAGCACTGATCAGAAAGTACTGACATAACAATTTGACAGTTTAAAACGAAACACTCACTTCAGTAGGAAAGTTTTGCTTGTTTATGTAACTGTTGACATAATGATGACTTGTAGTTTGTTTACAATTTAGTGTAAGGCTGATTTGACAGCTACACTGGTGAGAAATTAATATGTGACACTCACACTATTTAGTCACTAATACAGTAATGTATAGCATGAAATTATAGTTTACACAGAATATCAACATCAACTGTTGACTATGGACAAAATGGTAAAACATAACCTCATATCACTCACAACAATTTTCACAATGTAAGAAATGCAGATATATTAATTATTCAATGATAGAAGGTCTTGATTAATATCTCTAATTATATAGTAATTTTTTATACACAAGATAATATTTAATGCACTTTAGCTACTTACATTATTATGAGGTTCTAAATAAAAATTCAGAGAGCACTAGATTTAACGTGTTACTATTAGTACTGTATACTTGGATATTCATTAAAATTATTATAAAATAAAAATTATAATAATCATAATTGTATCACACCCACAATTTTCCTGAAAAACAAGCACCCCCAGAAAGATCGCTCCATTTTTTGTTACAAAAAAAAAATATCATTATTACCATAATTCTGATTTTGTAATAATTTTAATGAAATAATATGAAAATTTTTATTTGTTATAAATATTGTTGTGTTTATCAAACTATCAATTGGTAATCATAATGATAATTATATTAAAAAAAGATTGTCAATGTACTTGTTTAAATTTGACGACTTTTTAGACATTATTGAGAGCTTGATAAAAAACAAATGATTGTTTAAATTGATTAACATTATCTTTTCCAATTACCCGTGATCTTGATCATATTGATATTTATTAATTTATTTTTTAGATATTTGTATTGAGTTTTTGATTTTACATGAAAATTGTTAATTGTTTATTTGTTTATAAATACATAGGTGCCTGTACTGATAGAAGGATTTTTTGTATTAAAAAATATTTGTTTATAGTTAACAAATCATTTGTTAGAGACTACTTTTTAATATTAATAAACAAATATTTCTTAGTATTTAAAATGATTTGTTTGTATTCAATAAATCTGATATTGATTTATTAAATATTAATAAATATTTTTAAATACTAAAAAATATTTGTTAATGACTAAAAAGTGGTTTCTAATAAATGATTTGTTAAATATTAACAAATATTATTAACTATAAACAAATCCTTTTATCAGTGTGATGATGTCAGAATAGAACTGACGAAACGTCGCATGTTAAAATAAATTAAACATAACATTATTTTGGTCGACAACATCCTGATTTAAATTAATTATAGAAAAATTTTAATTACAATATTTTATTAACTCATTCGTTTTTTATTTTAAAGGGATTGAAGCGATTCCAAATTACAAATGTGATACGAATGAATATTACAATTATAAAGACGGTGGTGATACAACATGTCAAGATCCCGATGACTCGAGTTTTGACGTAAGTAAAAATACTAATGGATGTCATTGTCGTCCTGGTTTCGTAAGAAACGAACACTATCAGTGTGTAAAACTCGAAGAATGTCCAGAAGTAACTAACGAGCCTACAAGTAATGCCGAGGATTCTTACAATATCGATCCGAATAATCCACAAATAACGAAACTGCTGAGAGAAGTTTTTGGAACGCTTAATGATTGGTACGCTGAAAAGAACCAGGATCAAGTTGACGACGAGTACCCCACACTAAAAAAAGACACCCAGAAAGTCCTTAGCGAGCCCAGGGACTCTGGGTATGTGAATCACCACACCGATCTTGACCTCGATGACCCAGAAACTCAAAGAATTCTTCAGCAAATCTTCGGGCCGAATAATTTTAATACTCATTAATACACCTCCTCAGGGCTCTGATGAAATAAATTATAGAATTGAGCTTGATACTTCTCACAATTAATTTTATTTTATCTAAATAAATGTAAGATAATGAATACGTATCAATTATCGTTGAAAAATTGTATGATTTATTTCTTTAATTAAAGTTGTTGCTCAATATTAAATAAAACTTCTACGCACTAAATTAATGAGTAATCGTTCATAAAACTTATTTAATAATGTTTAAAAAATTATTTCTGAAAAAACTCTTTTAGTAGATTTCATAGAAATCTAACTATTGCATTAATCCTCATGACGGAACTTTTGAAAAATTTTGCTATCTTCCGACTCAGCTCGTTAATCGGATTCAGAAAATGCATATGGTTCATAAGTTTATATTATATACATACATATATATATATATATATATATATATATATATATATATATATATATATATATATATAACGCGACTTGTCAGAACGATAGTGCACGGAAAAAAGAAAACTCGAAAAATTACAGTATATAATGCAACGTGGCGCTTCGTGATGAGAACTGGAAAAATTACAGTTTCAAATGTAATTATTACTGATTTTATAAAAATTACATTATAAAATGTAATACTTGCATTGAAAGCTCTGAATAATAAATTAAGAAATTGAATTTAGAAAAATGCTATTTCAAACTGTAATTTTTCTAGTTTTGATTACGACGGGACCGATTTTAAATTTTATACTGTAATTTTTCGAGTTTTCTTTTTTCCGTGTAATGTTCTACCAAAACCAAACATGCGTTACCATCTATCTTATTGCGTTATACCTATATAAATTGACGTCTGTATTTTTTTATAGTTTATAATTATCAAACAATAATCAATATTAATCATGACTATGATTAGTTCGGTTCTTCTACTTGTGTTATGTTACAATAATAACGTTCTTTCCCATACATGTGTTGGTATGCTCGTCAAAATTAAAAGACGTCAGCTAATTAGATATCTCTAGTAATCTATTTTAAGTACACAAGAATTGTAATAAATTTTTAAAAATTTTTTACAGATAACGTAAGTTAGTCATTCGACAGCGTAATCATTATATTATTATTATGATTTTTTATTTATTTCCTTATTATAGACCCAACAGCTTACGCCATTGACAGGGTCACTTACATATACAAAATAATCGGTGTCCTTATAAATATGATAAACTTAAAGCTCAAAATAATGACATTGTACGGTGCAACTTACATGGTTATATATAAAAAAAAGTGAGAAAAGTAGATGATTAATTAGTATAATGTTATAATGAAATAAAGAGTTACTGAAACCTGGTAAAGTCTAAATTTTAATATTATAGACTTGCTATTCCCTCATAGAAGTAAGAATAGATGCCAAAGCACCGATCGTAATGGGTTGATTGAATCCAAAGAGATCAAGTGCTCTATCAGTATTATTAGCTAATAAGTTGCATATCAATGCCAATCTGAGCACCGGCGCTGACCTTTCAAAAGACGATCGAGCAGTACGCGTGTAAAAAAGTTGATAGGATCTAGAGTTCCTGGGAGGAATATAGAAAGGTAGTTGTTCAAGAATTCTAGGGCAGTCAATATGTCCACGTATTAAATTTTTTACGAACATAAAGGCAACGCAAATTCTCCTCTCCTCCAGTGAAAGCAAACCTGAGTCTATACATAGCTCGTAATAGTTCACACCAGTCACTGGGTAAACACCGTGTTCTTTAAAACTTAAATACTTGAGAAATTTACGCTGTATTTTCTCAATATTTATGATATGCTTTTTATAGGTAGGAGACCAGATAACAGAAGCATATTCAAGTTTAGGGCGAACCAGTGACATATACAGTACTTTAATTGCATGCAGGTTTGTGAAATTTTTTCTGCTCCTAATCACAAAGCCAAGAGTTCTGAGTGCTGCAGAGGTTATGCTCGAATAGTGTTCCAAAAAGGTTAACCGTGAGTCATAAATGACACCCAGATCCCTGCATATAGTGACACGCTCTAGAACGATACCATTGATCTTGTAGTCAAAAACGATAGTCGACCGAGTACGACAAAAGGACATGATTTTGCACTTAACTTCATTAAGTGGAAGCTTATTCTCATTACACCAAAGTGCTAAAGCGTCAAGATTTCTCTGCAAAAAAAGACAGTCGGCCACAGACTTAATTTGTAGATAATATTTACTATCATCAGCAAACATTTCAAAGAAACAGGAGATGATATCAGCTAGTGGGTTAATGAAAATAATGAATAGAAGCGGTCCAAGATTATTGAAACCTATATAATGAAACAATAATCCCAGTATGCTTTAGTAATATTAAAAATTTTGTCTTCAAATGATGAAATTATTTTTCTCACTGCGGTATTTTGTTTCTCATGTAAGTACTTACATAGTGATTTTTGATCTTTAATTTGGAAAAAACTATTTTACTTTATGTATGAAAATTTTTTAATTTTCCTATGAGTACTAATTTATTTTTTAAATCAAATTTTTAGAAGTTTTTAAATTAAAAAAATCTTTTTTCTGTTTAATTTTATAGAGAAGTTTCGTATTTTAAAATAAATTTAAAGGTAATAAATAAATTCAAGGGCGAAATTTTTTTTTAAATTTGAAAATTAAATTTTTAAACGCTATTTTATTGAAATCATATATTGAAAAATTGCTGGAGCTGTAATTTAATCTTTTTTGTTATTTTAAAGGTTTATCCGTTCTGTGCGTATGTCACAAATATACTGCAATTATTTTTTGATTTCACATCAATATAAAAAGAGTGTCAAGTAAAAAACTTTTGGATCTTATGCCGGATTAGTCCTAATTAGTCCTAATTATCGTAGACCCTCCATTTTGTAAAATAAAAAAAATTATGTTTAAATTCTTCAAAATTTCACGGAAAAAAGAAAAATCGAAAAATTACATTATTTATTTATTTATTTTATTTATTATTTATTTATTTTATTTATTCATTTAGAAAATTACATTATAAATAGTAATAAGTGTCTCGTCGTATTTAAAACTAGAAAAATTACAGTTCGAAGTAACATTTTTCTAAATTAAAACTTTGAATGTTAATTTTAAGAGCATTCAATGTAATATTTAAATTTTACACTGTAATTCTTACAAAATCTGTAATAGTTGTAATCTAAATATATGTAATTTTTCCAATTTTTTACACGAAGCGCCACATTATATTATATAATGTAATTTTTTTATGTTTCTTTTTTCCGTGTATATGATTATTTTATCATTTCGACGTTCTAATTAGCAAATTATCTAACTCTATTTTAGAAAATCTTCCATTTGTATGAAAAATCAATTAGTTCAAAATTTATTATCACTTTAAAAAACAATTTAATATCTATATCGAGGTATAATATTTTGGTTTGGATCATTAAAATAATTTATATTTAGACTATTGCTATATTAAAATATTAAAAAATCATCCTGTCAAAAATAGGGAGTTAGACCAATTGCTGATTAGACCGTTGATTTGTAAAAATACTTATAAAAATGACTTGGTTAAATCCGTCTAAAAATGGATTTGACTCTTGAAAGTGTACTTGAAATAAATAAACAGAGTCACTAATAATTACAACAATTTAAGAGATTTAAAAAAATTATTTAAAACAATATTCTTAAAGGGATCGAAGCAATACCAACCGGAAATGTCGATAAATACTACTTAAACTCAAACTTCAGAAAAATAGCTCCATACGATTGCCCTGCAAATTCATCTTTTACAAAAATGCTACCAGCTTGTGTACCTTCTTGCAACGATCCAGATCTTATTGTGTGTTATAGAGTAAGAAATTTTCATTTTTAACTTAATAAAATAAAATCAATTAATGGTTCACTAACATTTTTTTTGCATTCCAGGACAATTTTAGCCACTGCATCTGCATTGAAGGCTACGTCAAAAACGCAACTGACGATTGCATAAGAATCGAAGACTGTCCCAATATCAAGCTAAAGTCTGCAGAAGCATTCGAGTACTATATCTTGTGTATAGTCTCAAAATTATGTCCTATTCTACTATGCCAATTATGAAATTTGCTGTTGCACTAGTGTTTTTTTTTTCAACTTCCCGCTAAGAAAATTGAAAATTATTTTTTTTTTTTTTTTGTATATAATCCGAGTAGTTTTTTTCTATTCATTATAAAATCTACTTGCATTTCGGTTGCCGAATGGCCTTTTTCTAATAAAGTCTGATAGTTTTGAGTTAGACTTATCCTTGGAATATCACCGTCGAGGTAAAATATTTCAAATCTATATATATATATATAAGAGATTCCCACCTATATATTGACTCATCACGATATCTCTGGAACCATAAGGCGTAGCGACTTGAAATTTGGTAGGAATATTCCTTTCGCCGAGTAGAGGTCAGCTAAGAACGGATTTTACGAAATTCCACCCACAAGGGGGGTTGCGGGGGCGTTAAAAATAGAAAATTCCCATTTTTTACCTATAGCTCCTATCGACTTCAAATTTGGTAGGAATCTCCTATATGTGATGTAGAAATGATCTAAGAGCGGATTTTACGACAATCTACTCCCAATATGGATTGCGGGGGTGGACGTTGACAATGAAAATTAAAAATTTCCGACTTCTCGCTCCTACAGACTCCTAATTTTGTATGAATTTTGTGTAAGTGATGTAAAAATAATTTATGAACGAATTTTACGATATCCCACTCCACAGAGGAATGCGGGGGTGGGTCTTAACAATGAAAATTTTAAATTTTTTAGCTCTAGCTCCTAAAGGCTCAAAATTTGATAAGTATCTGCTATATGCGAGGTAGAAATGATCTAAGAGTCGATTTTATGACAATCTACTCCCAATATGGATTGCGGGGGTGGACGTTAACAATGAAAATTAAAAATTTTCGACTTTTAGCTCCTACAGACTCCTAATTTTGTATAAATTTTGTGTAAGTGATGTAAAAATAATTTATGAACGAATTTTACGATATCCCACTCCACAGAGGAGTGCGGGGGTGGGTCTTAACAATGAAAATTTTAAATTTCCGAGCTGTAGCTCCTATAGGCTCCAAATTTGAAAAGAATCTGCTATATGCGATAAACTGAAACTAAGGAAACGACCCAAAGTCGAAGAAAGTATTTACTAGCGTTATAGATTGAAATATAGATTAACTATCAAGTTGGAATACTAAAATAAAATAATAAATTATAAAATTAGTGTAAGAAAAGTAGATTTAAACGAAAGATGTATCAGAGTTTGTTAGACAAGCTGTACATCTGGTGCCAATAAATCTATCTATCTATATATATATATGAGATTTCCACCTATATATTGACTCATCACGATATCTCTGGAACCATAAGGCGTAGAGATTTGAAATTTTGTAGGAATATTCCTTTCGCCGAGTAGAGGTCAGCTAAGAACGGATTTTACGAAATTCCACCCACAAGGGGGTTGCGGGGGCGTTGACAATGGAAAATTCCCATTTTTAAACTATAGCTCCTATCTACTCCAAATTTAGTAGGAATCTCCTATATGTGATGTAGAAATTATCTATGAGCGGATTTTATGATAATTCATCCCCAATAAAGATTGCGGGGTAGGGGTTAACAATGAAAATAAAAAATTTCTAAACTATAGCTCCTATAGGTTTCAAATTTGGTAGGAATCATTTATATGTGATCCAGAAATGATCTAATAGTGGATTTTATAACAACCTCCTCCAAATATGGATTGCGGGGGTGGGTGCTAACAATGAAAATTTTAAATTTCTAAGCTAAAGCTCCCATAGGCTCTAAATTTGGTAAGAATCTGCTATATTTGAGGTAGAAATGATCTAAGAGCGTATTTAATGATAACCTACTCCAAATATGGATTTCGGGGCTGGGTGTTAACAATTACAATTTTAAATTTCCGAGCTATAGCTCCTACAGACTCCAAATTCGGTGAGAGTCTTCTATGTGTGATGTAGAAGTGATCTAAATGAGGATTTCAATAAATTCTACCTTCAATAGCGATTGCGGGGGTGAGTGTTAGAATTTTCAATTTCAATTTTCAAACTGTAACTTTTATAGACTCTAAATTTGGTAGAAATCTTCCGGTATAATTTTCCTGTCAAGTTCAGCTAAGAATGGATTTTATTAAATTCCTCTCCCAAAGGGGTTTGCGACGGTGTTAACAATGAAAAATTCCCGTTCTTAAACTATAGTTCCTATCGACTCCAAATTTGGTAGGAATCTTCTGTAAGAGATATAGAAATAATCTATAAACGAATTTTACGATATCTCACCCCACAGGAGTTGCGGGGATGGGTATAAACAATGAAAATTTTGAATTTTAAAGTTGTAGCTCTTACAGACTCCAAATTTTGTAGGAACTTTCTGTAAGTGATGGAAAAATAATTTATGAACGAATTCTACGATATTCTACCTCAAAGAGAATTGCGGGGGCGTTAACAATAAAAAATTTCCGTTTATAAACTACAGCTCCCATATATTCCAAATTGGGTAAGAATTTTCTGTAAGAGATGTAGAAATAATATACGAACGAATTTCACGATGGTTCACCTCACAGGGGTTTGTGGGGGTAGTTGTTAACAAATAAAATTTTTATTTTCCAAGCTATAGCTCCTACAGACCCCAAATTTAGTAAGAGTCTTCTACATATAATATAGAAATTATTTAAGAACGGACTTTACAACGAATTACCTTCAATAAGGATCGCGGGGGTGGGTGTTAACAATAAAAAATCTTAATTTCCAAAATATAGCTTCTAAAAACTCTAAATTTGGTAAAAATCTTTTATTTCTCATGTAGAGATCATCTCACAATGAACTTCAATAAAGACTATTTCCGATAGGAATTGCGGGGATGGGTGCTAAAATCTAAAATTTTAATTTCCAAACTGTAACTTCTACAGACTCTAAATTTGGTGAGAATCTTCGTGTATGATGTCAAGTTCAGCTAAGAATGGATTTTCTCGAATTCTAAACCTAGAAGGGATTGCGGGGGTGTTAACAATGAAAATCTCTCATTTCCAAACAAAAGTTTCTATGGACTTGAAGTTTTGTTGAAACCTTTTGTTTATAATGTAGAAATTTTCTCGAATAGGATCTTATGAAATTCCTCTCCCATATAAGAGTGTGGGAGTGATAATTGTCAAAAAATTTATACTTTTCAAATACAGTTCCTACAGATATAGAATTTGATAGAATCGCAAGAGAAACAGGAACTTACAGGAATGGCCTCCAAGGCCAACGGATTTAAATATTTTCCTTTTTTAATAATTATATTTTCTCACAACAATCGTCTCTTTGGCAGCGGCAAAAAAAGTCATTGTAAGGTTTCCAAAATTTAACTTTACATGTAGCTATTCACTCAACGGACTAAGAATTTTACATACATTTTATTTTTGCTGATCACATAACCCATGAATTGTTCTTATTACCGGATCGCGGGAACGTAACAGATTGAAATGAATGCATTTTCTAAGCATTTGAGATGTGAAAAAGGAATTTGGCTATTTATTATAAGAGAATTCGTTAAAAACATGTACAAATAAGTTTCTATGAAAAATTGATGTCACGGAGGAAATTTAAATTAACGGCAAAATTCGTCACGCTTTAAGCTAGCCAAATTTCAACTTCACTTATGAGACGCGCAATTACTTTAACTGGAACTTTCAATGATAATTTCAAATTTTTTTCTTCGTTTCAGTCATTATTCATTTTTGGAAAAAAACCACTGGAATGTCATAGTGATTGCACATTAAAATTTACAATGAATATTAGCTAGAATAATCACAGGGATAAAAGGAACGGGCCAATCTGATAAAATTTGAAATCTGTACAAATTTAAACAATACTCCCATTAAATTTCAAGTCTAGATCTCTAAAAATACAATTCTATGAAGTGCCCAGCGGAGCGGGCGGGTAACAGCTAGTAATATTATACAATAATTAAATACTACTTTTTTTTATTCTACTTAAAAAAAAAATCAGCACTTGTGTACAATTTCGTATGGCTTGTTATGAGTTGATATAAGTTGATCTAGTTATATATCGCTCTATCAGACTGTATATGAAAATAAAAACTCAATTCTTATTCAATTTTTTTTTTTAATAGTATATTTTCTATAAATATTTTTTCAAAATAAATAATAGATATGCGCGTTAAAAAATAAAAAAAAGATTTTATTCTACGACTTTAAGCTTCACTTTCTTGTAAGGAGAAAATTCATCGGTTATGTGCCCTCTGTCGGCAATTTTCATTGCTAATTTTGGTCAAAAAATTATTCTTGCGGTAATTGGAAAAAATAGACCTGGAAAAAATATTGAAGTTATGAAAAATTCATATTATTTCATTAAAATTATTATAAAATAAAAATTATAATAATCATTATTGTATCACACCCACAATTTTCCTGAAAAACAAGCACCCCCAGAATGATCGCTCCATTTTTTGTTACAAAAAAAAATATCTTTATTACCATAATTTTGATTTTGTAATAATTTTAATGAAATAATATGAAAATTTTTATTTGTTATAATTATTGTTGTGTTAATCGAACTATCAATTGGTAATCATAATGATAATTATATTAAAAAAAGATTGTGTATGTACTTGTTTAAATTTGACGACATTTTAGAGATTATTGAGAGCTTGATAAAAAACAAATGATTGTTTAAATTGATTAACATTATTTTTTCCAATTACCCGTGATCTTGATCATATTGATATTTATTAATTTATTTTTTAGATATTTGTATGGAGTTTTTGATTTTACATGAAAATTGTTAATTGTTTATTTGTTTATAAATACATAGGTGCCTGTACTGACAGAAGGATTTATTTGTATTATTAAATATTTGTTTATAGTTAACAAATCATTTATTAGAGACTACTTTTTAGTATTAATAAACAAATATTTCTTAGTATTTAAAATGATTTGTTTGTATTCAATAAATTTGATAGTGATTTATTAAATATTAATAAATATTTTTAAATACTAAAAAATATTTGTTAATGACTAAAAAGTGGTTTCTAATAAATGATTTGTTAAATATTAACAAATATTATTAACTATAAACAAATCCTTCTATCAGTGTGATGATGTCAGAATAAAACTGACAAAACGTCGCATGTTGAAATAAATTAAACAAAAAACATAACATTATTTTGGTCGACAACATCCTGTTTTAAATTAATTATAGAAAAATTTTAATTACAATATTTTATTAACTCATTTGTTTTTTATTTTAAAGGGATTGAAGTGATTCCAAATTAAAAATGTGATACGAATGAATATTACAATTATAAAGACAGTGGTGATGCAACATGTCAAGATCCCGAGTTTTGACGTAAGTAAAAATACTAATGGATGTCATTGTCTTCCTGGTTTCGTAAGAAACGAACACTATCAGTGTGTAAAACTCGAAGAATGTCCAGACGTAACTAACGAGCCTACAAGTAATGCCGAGGATTCTTACAATATCGATCCGAATAATCCACAAACAACGAAACTGCTGAGAGAAGTTTCTGGAACGCTTCATGATTGGTACGCTGAAACGAACCAGGATCAAGTTGACGACGAGTACCCCACACTAAAAAAAGACACCCAGAAAGTCCTAAGCGAGCCCTGGGGCTCTGGGTATGTGAATCACCACACCGATCTTGACCTCGATGACCCAGAAACTCAAAGAATTCTTCAGCAAATCTTCGGGCCGAATAATTTTAATACTCATTAATACACCTCCTCAGGGCTCTGATGAAGTAAATTATAGAATTGAGCTTGATACTTCTCAAAATTAATTTTATTTTATCTAAATAAATGTAAGATAATGAATACGTAACAATTATCGTTGAAAAATTGTATGATTCATTTCTTTCATTAAAGTTGTTGCTCGATATTAAATAAAACTTCTACGCACTAAATTAATGAGTAATCGTTCATAAAACTTATTTAATAATGTTTAAAAAATTATTTCTGAAAAAACTCTTTTAGTAGATTTCATAGAAATCTAACTATTGCATTAATCCTCATGACGGAACTATTGAAAAATTTTGCTATATTTCGACTCAGCTCGTTAATCGGATTCAGAAAATGCATATGGTTCATAAGTTTATATGATATATATATATATATATATATATAACGCGACTTGTCAGAACGATAGTGCACGGAAAAAAGAAAACTCAAAAAATTACAGTATATAATGCAACGTGGCGCTTCGTGACGAGAACTGGAAAAATTACAGTTTCAAATGTAATTATTACAGATTTTATAAGAATTACATTATAAAATGTAATATTTACATTGAAAGCTCTGAATAATAAATTAAGAAATTGAATTTAGAAAAATGCTATTTCAAACTGTAATTTTTCTAGTTTTGATTACGACGGGACCGATTTTAAATTTTATACTGTAATTTTTCGAGTTTTCTTTTTTCCGTGTAATGTTCTACTAAAACCAAACATGCGTTACCATCTATCTTATTGCGTTATACCTATATAAATTGACGTCTGTATTATTTTATGGTTTATAATTATCAAACAATAATCAATATTAAGTATGACTATGATTAGATCGGTTCTTCTACTTGTGTTATGTTACAATAATAACCTTCTTCCCCACACATGTGTTGGTATGCTCGTCAAAATTAAAAGACGTCAGCTAATTAAATATCTCTAGTAATCTATTTTAAGTACACAAGAATTGTAATAAATTTTTAAAAATTTTTTACAGATAACGTAAGTTAGTCATTCGACAGCGTAATCATTATATTATTGTTATGATTATTGAAACCTATATAATGAAACAATAATCCCAGTATGCTTTAGTAATATTAAAAATGTTGTCTTCAAATAATAAAATTATTTTTCTCACTGCGGTATTTTGTTTCTCATGTAAGTACTTACATAGTGATTTTTGATCTTTAATTTGGAAAAAACTATTTTACTTTATGTATGAAAATTTTTTAATTTTCCTATGAGTACTAATTTATTTTTTAAATCAAATTTTTAGAAGTTTTTAAATTAAAAAAATCTTTTTCCTGTTTAATTTTATAGAGAAGTTTCGTATTTTAAAATAAATTTAAAGGTAATAAATAAATTCAAGGGCGAAATTTTTTTTTAAATTTGAAAATTAAATTTTTAAACGCTATTTTATTGAAATCATATATTGAAAAATTGCTGGAGCTGTAATTTAATCTTTTTTGTTATTTTAAAGGTTTATCCGTTCTGTGCGTATGTCACAAATATACTGCAATTATTTTTTTATTTCACATCAATATAAAAAGAGTGTCAAGTGAAAAACTTTTGGATCTTATGCCAGATTAGTCCTAATTAGTCCTAATTATTGTATATCCTCCATTTTGTAAAATAAAAAAAATTATGTTTTAATTCTTCAAAATTTCACGGAAAAAAGAAAAATCGAAAAATTACATTATTTATATATTTATTTTATTTATTATTTATTTATTCATTTAGAAAATTACATTATAAATAATAATAAGTGTCTCGTCGTATTTAAAACTAGAAAAATTACAGTTCGAAGTAACATTTTTCTAAATTCAAACTTTGAATGTTAATTTTAAGAGCATTCAATGTAATATTTAAATTTTACACTGTAATTCTTACAAAATCTGTAATAATTGTAATCTAAATATATGTAGGTTTTCCAATTTTTTACACGAAGCGCCACATTACATTATATAATGTAATTTTTTTATTTTTCTTTTTTCCGTGTATATGATTATTTTATCATTTCGACGTTCTAATTAGCAAATTATCTAACTCTATTTTAGAAAATCTTCCATTTGTATGAAAAATCAATTAGTTCAAAATTCATTATCACTTTAAAAAACAATTTAATATCTATATCGAGGTATAATATTTTGGATTGGATCATTAAAATAATTTATATTTAGACTATTGCTACATTAAAATGTTAAAAAATCATCCTGTAAAAAATAAGGAGTTAGACCAATTGCTGATTAGACCGTTGATTTGTAAAAATACTTATAAAAATGACTTGGTTAAATCCGTCTAAAAATGGATTTGACTCTTGAAAGTGTACTTGAAATGAATAAACAGAGTCACTAATAATTACAACAATTTAAGAGATTTAAAAAAATTATTTAAAACAATATTCTTAAAGGGATCGAAGCAATACCAACCGGAGATGTCGATGAATACTACTTAAACTCAAAATTCAGAAAAATAGCTCCATACGATTGCCCTGCAAATTCATCTTTTACAAAAATGCCACAAGCTTGTGTAGCTACTTGCGACGATCCAGATCTTAATGCCTGTTATAGAGTAAGAAATTTTCATTTTTAACTTAATAAAATAAAATCAATTAATGGTTCACTAACATTTTTTGCATTCCAGGACAATTCTGACCGTTGCTTGTGCATTGAAGGCTACGTCAAAAACGCAACTGACGATTGCATAAGAATCGAAGACTGTCCCAATATCGAGCTAGAGTCTGCAAAAGAATTCGATGATAATTCCAACGATGAGAAAGATGCAGACGCCATACTCAGTGCTAACGAATGGCTCAGAGAACTATTTGGTGATAGATATGAAAATCAAACTTCAGTACAAACCGTTGAATAATAATCAATCAATTTATTACATTAATTTTGATTCTTATTATATCAGCTGTAAAAATTTATTGCAGTCTCGTATGTTGTTTATCGTTGTTTTGTGTTTTTCAATGTAAAAGTTTTAAAGTTTTACTTTTAAAATAAATGAATTAATCATTAAAAAAAATTTTTTAATCTTGCCGGTAATCTATATTATTAAGAGTAAGAAAAATTTCGTCTCTAGGATAGTCATATAATAAAATCGGTTTTTTTTAGTAAAATTTAGTGTCATTGCAAAGGTCTTGACTTTAATTTATGCCTTTTCAACGTTTCATATCATTCTCACCGATAGTCAATTTATGATGATAAGTATTTAGACTGCATCCGAAAATGCTTTATCTCTAGATACATAATTAAGAAATTACCTTGAATCTTATGACATATTGACAGTTTCAAAGATATAAGCTCGTTCCGATGTTACACTCATCAAGACCTTTCATTCGAGTACCCACATCAATTTTTCATATATTTAAACTCAACATACTTATTCTACCGATAAATACCGAAGTCTAGTTCGAAGATAAGCTTAATCGGTCGAGTAATTTAGAAATGCCGAGATTTAAAAATTTTCAAAATTTTGAAAATTTATTTTTCTTCACTTTCTTGCTTGAATAACTTTTGAATGGGATAACTTATTGAATCTCTGTAAATTGCATTTGGAAGCTCTTTAAATAAGCTTCAATTCGAGTACTATATCTTGTGTATAGTCTCAAAATTATGTCCCATTCTACTATGCCAATTATGAAATTTGCTGTTGCACTAGTGTTTTTTTTTTCAACTTCCCGCTAAGAAAATTGAAAATTATTTTTTTTTTTTTTGTATATAATCCGAGTAGTTTTTTTCTATTCATTATAAAATTTACTTGCATTCCGGTTGCCGAATGGCCTTTTTCTAATAAAGTCTGATAGTTTTGTGTTAGACTTATCCTTGGAATATCACCGTCGAGTTAAAATATTTCAAATAATATTATACAATAATTAAATACTACTTGTTTTTATTCTACTTAAAAAAAAAATCAGCACTTGTGTACAATTTCGTATGGCTTGTTATGAGTTGATATAAGTTGATCTGGTTATATATCGCTCTATCAGACTGTATATGAAAATAAAAACTCAATTCTTATTCAATTTTTTTTTTAATAGTATATTTTCTATAAATATTTTTTCAAAATAAATAATAGATATGCGCGTTAGAAAATAAAAAAATGATTTTATTCTACGACTTTAAGCTTCACTCTTTTGTAAGGAGAAAATTCAGCGGTTATGTGCCCTCTGTCGGCAATTTTCATTGCTAATTTTGGTCAAAAAATTATTCTTGCAGTAATTGGAAAAAATAGACCTGGAAAAAATATTGAAGTTATGAAAAATTCATATTATTTCATTAGTTAGTTAGTTATTTATTTTTATGCCAAGGCTATAATGGTCGAATGGCAAATACCAAATTACATATTTAATAATATACAGTACAATAAAAATATTCATTATTAGTTTAATTACTTATTTTAGTACTTAAGTATTATTATTATTTCAGTATTGATTTATTGAGTTTTAATTCTTTATTTGTAAATTTATATTATGATTTAACTGAGATGATAACTTAAGACAACGTCTGAGCTTACTCACAAAATTAAATTTACAATACCCTAATTTGTTGTTAACAATTTATATTTTTTAATTATTTCATACAATTTTCTAATAATCTTAAGTCTTAAATGATGAATAACTATCATTATATTTTATAATGATTTACTTAGTATTAGTGGACAATAATTTAGATATCTAATTTAAACAAGTAGTCAAATAACCTATTCTTAAATGCTTCAAGACTAGTTGCATTTATTATTTCATTTGGCAGTTCTTCCCAGAGACGAATTGCAGTAACAATAAAAGAAGTCTCATAATAAGTTGTACAAAAATTTGGCATTTTAAAGTTAATGTTGTTTTTCTTTATTGCTAATCTTTCTGATCTTCTTATATCCGTATCTTCAATGAACAATCCACGCAGATAACTGGGTTTACCAACAAGTAATAATTTATAAAAATAACAGCCTAAGAAATAGATACGACGACTCTTGATGCTAAGCCAACCTAGTTCACGCCTATAAGGTGTTATGTGTTCGTCACGTTTTAAATTATAAATAAATCGGATAGATGAATTTAGGGAACGTTGTAATTTTTTGTCATTTTCAAAATTTGAGTTTGTTAACAATATAGAACAATAATCGACAAGAGGTAAGAGGTAAGTATAGCTGACACTAATAATCTTTTGATATCGGTCGTGTAAATGCTCTTTCTTAATTTAAGACTATATAATGCTGAATTTATTTTACTGATTGTTTTTGACGTATGAAGATTCCAAGACAGTGTATTTGTAATGTGAAGTCCCAGACACTTGGCCGACTCTGTAAAGGGAATTGCTATACCATTAACAACAATAGGTGGTAAAAAGTTATGTTGAATATTTTTTAATTTTCCACTCGAGCCTAAGAGCATAGCTTTTGTTTTTGTTACATTGATTTCTAGACCATTGTTTTTAGCCCAATCAGCAACAGCTTGAGCATCAGTAGTTATTTGTCTGATTGCATCGTATAACTGATAATAATGAAAGTGTAGATAAATGTACTTGTCATCTGCAAATAGTCCGTGTCTTGAATATATGAGCCGTTTTGCAACTGAATTCATGACCAACAGAAACAGAATGGGTCCTAAGACTGAGCCTTGAGGTACACCAGACGTAGTTTTTAAGAATTCAGTTGGTAAACCATCATCATTCAAGACTGCTTGACTTCTATTCGTTAAGTATGAGAAAAACCAGCTTATAGTTTTGACGGAAAATCCAAGCTCTATCAAAGTGCTCAATATTACTCTCGGGTTTACATAATCAAATGCTTTTGTTAAATCAAAGAGAACTAATAGTGTTAGTTTGCCAGTATCCATACTACTACTACTACTATTAATATCATTTATAAGTTTTAATAAAGCAGATTGTGTGCCATGATGCTTACGGAAGCCTGATTGAAATTCATCTAAATACTCATTATCCTCAAGATAATTTACTAGCTGATTTGCAATAATTTTCTTAAACACTTTACTTAAGTGGGACGTGTTTGCTATTGGGCGAGTATCTGATAATGAGCGTGGTGGTGTAATTTTATTTATAGGGATGATAAATATTCTTTTCCAAACCGATGGAAAGACACCTGTTTCTAAAGATTGATTAAAAAGAGCGGTGAGAAATAAAGATATTTGGGAGAAAAAATTTTTTAACCATCTAAGGTCTATACCATCGGGACTTTGATCTTTTGATTTTTTTACGGTAATGTGTAGTGCTTTTGTAACATCAACGATGTCTATTTTTTACCAATTAAACGTGGTTTGTACATTACTGAAGTATAAGACAGGTAATGCATTTAGGAATTCAAGATCACAGGATGGATGCTTTCGAACGATATTTGTAAAATATTCATTTAGTTCCACCGGATCAAAATGATTCAAGGGAGTGGATGATGTATTTTTTACAAGACCAAGATGTTTGAGGTTGCTCCACACACTAGTACCACATGGTAAATTGATGAGAGAATTTTAAGGTAGTTTTCCCGGGTATGATTTAGCTCGCGTTTTAACTCTTTTCTCTTAGCTTTAAAAAGTATTAACAAATTTGTATCATTTAATCTCTTTGCACGCTTATATAACGCGTTTCGTTTCTTACATTTATTTTTTAACTTTTTAGTTAACCACGGGTTTGGGGATTTAGTGACTTTGCGTATTCTCAAGGGTGCAAATTCGTCTAGTGATGCTAAAACATTATTTATAAAAATATTAAGTAGTTGATTTGGGTCATCATTTTCTAACGAATCCACACCAATGTTTAGAGAGCACATGAGTGAGTTAGCTAGATCATTACTATTTTTATCAAAGAAGGAACGAAATTTTATTTGTTATCCACAACGCTTCGGTAAATCAAGTAAATATTCACAGAATAAATAATCATGACCATTTATAAATGGCTGAATTGATTTAAAATATTCTCCCTGTTTACATTTATTATCCATAAGAATTACATCTAACCAAGTGTCATTGTTATTGACATGATGTGTCGCTCCATATGGAACACAATGAAGTGATTGTTCTGATATATAAGTTTTTAGGTGGTTTGAAACGTAAGAAGAACTAAGCAAATCACAGTTTAAATCCCCTGTAATAATAAAGTTCTTAAACTGGATTGCGTATTTGTTAAAAATATCAAAAAATTCATGTAAGAGATTGCCTGCTGGTCTTCGATAAATGACAGATAGTAGTAGATGGACACCAGGCGGCGAGATAATATCGAGTATGAGATATTCAGGTTGATTTAGATGGTCAGAAATGGAAACGTAAAGAACTTTTGCCTTCAAGGAGTTATGAACCAGACAAGCACCCCCCCCCCCCCCCCACCTTTCATGAGTCGTCCAGTGTCTGGGTGACTTAAATTCCGATCTCTTCTAAAAATAATAAAGTCTTTAAGGTTAAATACAGATTCATCATAATTATCTTTAAGCCAAGTTTCAGTCAATGTAATATAATGTGAGGTTGAATTTCAGCAACTAAACTTAAAAATTCTGCTATGTGACTATTTAGACTATTTATATTTAAACTTAACAACTTTAAAGACAGCAATTTTTGAATTTGAGGCTCAGTTAAATCAATAAAACGTTAATCAAGATTGTTTAGATCTGCTTCAGAGCGAATTTTGATTTTTTCAGAAGAATCATCTTTTTTTACAAAAACAAAACCATCTCGCACCCATACATATTTAGATTTCAAATCATTTGCTTTGTTTTTTACAATCAGTAATAATTTATAAGTTTCAGGATGTAGAAATTTATTAAGAAAAATGTTACCTCTATAAGAATCACCGACAATAGTTGAAAAGACTTTTTTGATAGGTAAGATTTTTAATTTACGTCTGGATTCTATGATAAAATCACGGATTTGAGGTGACTTAAGTTTAAGTACATAAGAATACGAGATAGGTTTATTTCTATCATTATTTATATTAGCATTTCTGTCACTACTAGTAGAATTTGATTTCTTATCTATTTTACGTATACTTAATATATCTTGTTTCAAATTAGTAATGTTTAGCACTTCGAAAACTTTATCAGCAATGTCTGAAGGTGATAATTCCGTTGCCACTGGTTCTGGAACGCCGGAGATGATTAGTTCTAATGTTTGTTGAACGACGGTCGAGGAAGTCATCAATATCTGCGACGTTATTGCCGCAATTTTTCCAGATAAAGCTTGCGAATTTGCTATAGTTTCATCTTTAAGCTTTTCAACTTTGGATTTCAATTCTTTTATTGTTTTTGAATTTTTAGTTAAATCCGAGGTTAATTTGTCTACTTGGTCTTTTGTCTCAGATTGTTTATCATGCAAATCATCAAGACGCTTATTTATATTATCAAACTTTGTAGATAATTCATTGAATTTCTTTGTAATATTAGGTACTTCAGAAAGCGACTGAGAATGAGTAGACAAGGTTTTCATCAAAAGTGTTAATTTTTCATCTGTTGATTTATTAAACCAACCATCCGGTAATTCATTTTACGACTCGTTATTTATTGCTTCAGGATTTGGTATTGTTTGTTTTGCTGATTCAGACATTGTAAGTGTATATAGATGAAGTTGAAGAATCAAATACTGAGTCACTAGCAGGTGATAGGAAAATGCTGGTGAAGTAGGAGAGGATGCACTTGGCTTTTGATTTGTTTTTGAGACTAACGCTGGAGAATTTTCTGATGATTTGGTGATTTAAAGCTTGAAGTTGGAGAATTATTTGAATTCACAGATTTAAGAGAGGCAAGACGATTGTTTTTTATCTGTGAATTTGAGTCAAGCCGTTTCAATAAGTATCCAAACTTATCTCTACAACAACAATCTGATAGTAGTTTGTTTTTGATGAAATCACGCAAACAACTTGGGTGAAATGATTTTCCGCATGTATCACAGGTAAATGGAGTTCTTACACTGTTCTTACATTTAAAGCACTGATCAGAAAGTACTGACATAACAATTTGACAGTTTAAAACGAAACACTCACTTCAGTAGGAAAGTTTTGCTTGTTTATGTAACTGTTGACATAATGATGACTTGTAGTTTGTTTACAATTTAGTGTAAGGCTGATTTGACAGCTACACTGGTGAGAAATTAATATGTGACACTCACACTATTTAGTCACTAATACAGTAATGTATAACATGAAATTATAGTTTACACAGAATATCAACATCAACTGTTGACTATGGACAAAATGGTAAAACATAACCTCATATCACTCACAACAATTTTCACAATGTAAGAAATGCAGATATATTAATTATTCAATGATAGAAGGCCTTGATTAATATCTCTAATTATAGAGTAATTTTTTATACACAAGATAATATTTAATGCACTTTAGCTACTTACATTATTATGAGGTTCTAAATAAAAATTCAGAGAGCACTAGATTTAACGTGTTACTATTAGTACTGTATACTTGGATATTCATTAAAATTATTATAAAATAAAAATTATAATAATCATAATTGTATCACACCCACAATTTTCCTGAAAAACAAGCACCCCAGAAAGATCGCTCCATTTTTGTTACAAAAATATCATTATTACCATAATTTTGATTTTGTAATAATTTTAATGAAATAATATGAAAATTTTTATTTGTTATAAATATTGTTGTGTTTATCAAACTATCAATTGGTAATCATAATGATAATTATATTAAAAAAAGATTGTCAATGTACTTGTTTAAATTTGACGACTTTTTAGACATTATTGAGAGCTTGATAAAAAACAAATGATTGTTTAAATTGATTAACATTATTTTTTCCAATTACCCGTGATCTTGATCATATTGATATTTATTAATTTATTTTTTAGATATTTGTATTGAGTTTTTGATTTTACATGAAAATTGTTAATTGTTTATTTGTTTATAAATACATAGGTGCCTGTACTGATAGAAGGATTTTTTGTATTAAAAAATATTTGTTTATAGTTAACAAATCATTTGTTAGAGACTACTTTTTAATATTAATAAACAAATATTTCTTAGTATTTAAAATGATTTGTTTGTATTCAATAAATCTGATATTGATTTATTAAATATTAATAAATATTTTTAAATACTAAAAAATATTTGTTAATGACTACTAAGTGGTTTCTAATAAATGATTTGTTAAATATTAACAAATATTATAGACTATAAACAAATCCTTCTATCAGTGTGATGATGTCAGAATAAAACTGACGAAACGTCGCATGTTGAAATAAATTAAACAAAAAACATAACATTATTTTGGTCGACAACATCCTGATTTAAATTAATTATAGAAAAATTTTAATTACAATATTTTATTAACTCATTTGTTTTTTATTTTAAAGGGATTGAAGCGATTCCAAATTACAAATGTGATACGAATGAATATTACAATTATAAAGACGGTGGTGATACAACATGTCAAGATCCCGATGACTCGAGTTTTGACGTAAGTAAAAATACTAATGGATGTCATTGTCGTCCTGGTTTCGTAAGAAACGAACACTATCAGTGTGTAAAACTCGAAGAATGTCCAGAAGTAACTAACGAGCCTACAAGTAATGCCGAGGATTCTTACAATATCGATCCGAATAATCCACAAACAACGAAACTGCTGAGAGAAGTTTTTGGAACGCTTAATGATTGGTACGCTGAAAAGAACCAGGATCAAGTTGACGACGAGTACCCCACACTAAAAAAAGACACCCAGAAAGTCCTTAGCGAGCCCAGGGACTCTGGGTATGTGAATCACCACACCGATCTTGACCTCGATGACCCAGAAACTCAAAGAATTCTTCAGCAAATCTTCGGGCCGAATAATTTTAATACTCATTAATACACCTCCTCAGGGCTCTGATGAAGTAAATTGTAGAATTGAGCTTGATACTTCCCAAAATTAATTTTATTTTATCTAAATAAATGTAAGATAATGAATACGTATCAATTATCGTTGAAAAATTGTATGATTTATTTCTTTAATTAAAGTTGTTGCTCAATATTAAATAAAACTTCTACGCACTAAATTAATGAGTAATCGTTCATAAAACTTATTTAATAATGTTTAAAAAATTATTTCTGAAAAAACCCTTTTAGTAGATTTCATAGAAATCTAACTATTGCATTAATCCTCATGACGGAACTTTTGAAAAATTTTGCTATCTTCCGACTCAGCTCGTTAATCGGATTCAGAAAATGCATATGGTTCATAAGTTTATATTATATACATACATATATATATATATATATATATATATATAACGCGACTTGTCAGAACGATAGTGCACGGAAAAAAGAAAACTCGAAAAATTACAGTATATAATGCAACGTGGCGCTTCGTGATGAGAACTGGAAAAATTACAGTTTCAAATGTAATTATTACTGATTTTATAAAAATTACATTATAAAATGTAATATTTGCATTGAAAGCTCTGAATAATAAATTAAGAAATTGAATTTAGAAAAATGCTATTTCAAACTGTAATTTTTCTAGTTTTAATTACGACGGGACCGATTTTAAATTTTATACTGTAATTTTTCGAGTTTTCTTTTTTCCGTGTAATGTTCTACCAAAACCAAACATGCGTTACCATCTATCTTATTGCGTTATACCTATATAAATTGACGTCTGTATTTTTTTATAGTTTATAATTATCAAACAATAATCAATATTAATCATGACTATGATTAGTTCGGTTCTTCTACTTGTGTTATGTTACAATAATAACGTTCTTTCCCATACATGTGTTGGTATGCTCGTCAAAATTAAAAGACGTCAGCTAATTAGATATCTCTAGTAATCTATTTTAAGTACACAAGAATTGTAATAAATTTTTAAAAATTTTTTACAGATAACGTAAGTTAGTCATTCGACAGCGTAATCATTATATTATTGTTATGATTATTGGAACCTATATAATGAAACAATAATCCCAGTATGCTTTAGTAATATTAAAAATGTTGTCTTCAAATGATAAAATTATTTTTCTCACTGCGGTATTTTGTTTCGCATGTAAGTACTTACATAGTGATTTTTGATCTTTAATTTGGAAAAAACTATTTTACTTTATATATGAAAATTTTTTTATTTTCCTATGAGTACTAATTTATTTTTTAAATCAAATTTTTAGAAGTTTTTAAATTAAAAAAATCATTTTTCTGTTTAATTTTATAGAGAAGTTTCGTATTTTAAAATAAATTTAAAAGTAATAAATAAATTCAAGGGCGGAATTTTTTTTTTAATTTTAAAATTAAGTTTTTGAACGCTATTTCATTGAAATCATATATTCAAAAAATGCTGGAGCTGTAATTTAATCTTCTTTGTTATTTTGAAGGTTTATCTGTTCTGTGCGTATGTCACGAATATACTGCAATTATTTTTTTATTTCACATCAATATAAAAAGAGTGTCAAGTGAAAAACTTTTGGATCTTATGCCGGATTAGACCTAATAAAATTATCGTAGACCCTCCATTTTGTAAAATAAAAAAAATTATGTTAAAATTCTTCAAAATTTCACGGAAAAAATAAAAATCAAAAAATTACATTATTTATTTATTTTATTTATTCATTTAGAAAATTACATGATAAATAGTAATAAGTGTCTCGTCGTATTTAAAACTATAAGAATTACAGTTCGAAGTAACATTTTTCTAAATTCAAACTTTGAATGTTAATTTTAAGAGCATTCAATGTAATATTTAAATTTTACACTGTAATTCTTACAAAATCTGTAATAATTGTAATCTAAATATATGTAATTTTTCCAATTTTTTACACGAAGCGCCACATTACATTATATAATGTAATTTTTTTATTTTTCTTTTTTCCGTGTATATGATTATTTTATCATTTCGACATTCTAATTAGCAAATTATCTAACTCTATTTTAGAAAATCGTCCATTTCTATGAAAAATCAATTAGTTCAAAATTTATTATCACTTTAAAAAATAATTTAATATCTATATCGAGGTATAATATTTTGGTTTGGATCATTAAAATAATTTATATTTAGACTATTGCTACATTAAAATGTTAAAAAATCATCCTGTAAAAAATAAGGAGTTAGACCAATTGCTGATTAGACCGTCGATTTGTAAAAATACTTATAAAAATGACTTGGTTAAATCCGTCTAAAAATGGATTTGACTCTTGAAAGTGTACTTGAAATAAATAAACAGAGTCACTAATAATTACAACAATTTTAGAGATTTAAAAAAATTTTTTAAAACAATATTCTTAAAGGGATCGAAGCAATACCAACCGGAGATGTCCATAAATACTACTTCAACTCAAAATTCAGAAAAATAACTTCATACGATTGTCCTGCAAATTCATCTTTTACAAAAATACCACAAGTTTGTGTACCTTCTTGCGACGATCCAGATCCTACTTGGTGTTTCAGAGTAAGAAATTTTCATTTTTAACTTAATAAAATAAAATCAATTAATGGTTCACTAACATTTTTTGCATTCCAGGACAATATGAGCCACTGCATGTGCATTGAAGGCTACGTCAAAAACGCAACTGACGATTGCATAAGAATCGAAGACTGTCCCAATATCAAGCTAAAGTCTGCAGAAGCATTGGATGATAATTCCAACGATGAGAAAGATGCGCCGGAACCCAAACTACCGGAGATTGAGGATGTAACCGACCAACTCAGTCGTGACGAATGGATAAAGAGCCTCGAAGATATGCTTTATGATCTCTATAAAAATCAAACTTCAGTACAAACCGTTGAATAATAATCAATCAATTTATTACATTAATTTTTATTCTTATTATATCAGCTGTAAAAATTTATTGGAGTCTCGTATGTTGTTTATCGTTGTTTTGTGTTTTTCAATGTAAAAGTTTTAAAGTTTTACTTTTAAAATAAATGAATTAATCATTAAAAAAAAATTTTTAATCTTGCCGGTAATCTATATTATTAAGAGTAAGAAAAATTTTGTCTTTAGGATAGTCATATAATAAAATTAAACGATCAAGCGAGCCCGCCGAAGGCGGGCGAAGCTCGATCACAATTATACGTAGCGTCTCGTTCGAAGATGATTAATTAATTGATTACTTGTAGTACTGCTAAGTACGTGTCAACTACACAACTTTTAGAGTTTGAATTTGAAAACTATTCGCGCCCTTACTCCTATTGCGCGGCGCGCGCTCTAGCGGATTCATAATTTTAGAGTGTTCTCCCCGTTCTCTTACTTAATGTTATCACTTTCCTTAAGATGATTACTGGGTTAAAATTCCTGTGGGATAGCCTTTTTTGGGAGGGTGGTAATCATCTTCGAACGAGACGCTACGTATAATTGTGATCGAGCTTCGCCCGCCTTCGGCGGGCTCGCTTGATCGTTTAATTATACTAAGCGTCTCGTTCTCGATGATTAATTAATTGATTACTTGTAGATTTTTAGAGTTTGTGATAACATTTACTGTTAATTATACATCTGATATTATCTTTAATTTGTTAAAGATCTTGCAAAAACATCATCGGCCTCTTGGATCGGTCGATTATAAAAATCTCCAAATACACGAGATTGTCTGGACCATCCGGCAGTCCTTCTAATGGTATCGACATCTACACCTTTGTTGTATGCCTTGGACACAGCAGCGTGTTTCGCACTGTAGGCACTGAAGGTCTCGGTATTTACTCCGGCTTTCTTGAGAAGCGCCTTTATCCAGTGCCCGATCGTTTGAGCCCCTGCTGGCTTGTAGGGCTTAATAGTCGTAATGAACAGCCGGTCCGAACTACCTCGTAGTTTTTCAGTTCGCTTTAAATAGTATAGGATAGCCGATGCTACGCAAACTTTCTGTCTCTCTTTAAAGAAAGGTATTGAAAGCAGTGGTTGTTCCTTTCCTGGTTTTGAGGTCTTTATTAAATCTGGAATCTTAATATTTAATCCGGAAGTGGATCTTTTTATATTTTCAATCTTTATCAAGGCTAATGTCTGCATTCTATGTGCGGTTATGAGGATAAGGAGTGTTGCTACAATCTCCGCCAGTTCTCTCAATTTTAATTTGTTAAGGTCTTCCACCTGTTCAATATAACTCAGGACCTGATCAGTGTCCCAGATCTCTGAGTATTTTGGACGGGATGGTCTCTGTTTGAACGATCCCTTGATGAATCTTGATATTAACGCATCTTTTGAAAGGTAGTTTTTTGATATAAGAGAGATAGCTGCTCTCATATTGTTGAGAGTTCCGTATTTTGCGCCATCTTTAAAACGAGCTGTAAGAAAACTTATAACATCGGTATTTTTGGGTTCAAAAACGTTAATGTTGTTTTCCTGTGCGAAGCTCATCCATTTCTTCAAGGCTCCTTCATACTGTTTCACCGTTGACTCCGTCAGTGAGCTCAGCATTATTTCTATTGACTCTTCTTTAATACCTCTGATTATGAACGCTTGCCGGATAATTTCCCGACCGCTAGTGAAAGTTTGCTGGCTAGGGGATGCGATTCCTGCCTAGAAGGAGATAATAGTAATGTTAACAGTGGTTTAAAAATTAGTGGTGGTTCACTGAGCAGGGACGTGAATAACGGGTACCATGGCTGTGCCTCCCATAAAGGAACAACTATGATACCTACTGCTTTATCGTTGATTATCTTTCTCAGAGTGGGCAAAATTAAAGCAAAAGGAGGGAAAGCATAGAAATATTCTTTTCTCCAAGAAATCGTAAATGCATCTATCGATTCTGCTTCTGGGTCTGGATAACGAGAACAAAATCTTAAGCATTTCTTATTAATGCGTGAGGCGAAGAGATCAATTGACGGTGAACCGAAGACATTCAGGATTGTCTGAAAGGCTTTGTGAGATAACTCCCATTCTGTATCCATATTTTTCACTCTGGATGCCGTGTCTGCTTCGACATTAAGTTTCGAAGGAATATACGATGCTACCGGCCAGATTCTTCTAGCCTCACACCATCGCCAAATTTCCCTAGCTAATTCTGAAAGTACTATATATTTAATCCCTCCTGCTTTGTTAATATAAGCAATAGCTGTCGTATTATCTATGCGAAGGAGAACTTCACAACCGTGTAGTTCCCCAGCAAAACATTTCAGTGCGAAAAAGGCTGCTAACAGTTCTAGGTAATTTATATGGAATTTTCGATCTTCTAGGTTCCAGAAACCCTGTGTGACTACACCATTCGACTCGGCCCCCCAACCAGTCCCGGAAGCATCTGAGGTTATCACTAATCTATACTCATGGGACTTTATTCTACTGCTTGCTGTCCTTATGTTGTCTTTCCACCAACCAATATCTTCTAAAGTATTATCATTTAAGGTTATATATCCGTCAAAACTATTATTGTTCATCAGAAGGGCCAACCACTTTGCTCTTTCCAATCTCTTGCAATATATTCTCCCGTATTCAACTCCCGGTATACACGCTACTAGCACCCCAATCAATTGAGCGATACCTCTTATTTTATAGCACTTGTCCCTCGCGATAGACTCCAACATTCTCTTAACTTGGTTTCTTTTTTCAATTGTAGCTTCTACACGATATTTTTTGGAGTCTAAAATAAAACCTAGATACTTGCATCTTTTACTTGGGATGGTAGAGCTTTTCCTATAGTTAATGATAAAACCTAGACTTTCTAATAATTTTATAGTCTCTTGTACGTTATTTTTACATTCTTCGTAGTCTTTGCCTATACATAAAAAATCATCTAGGTATACGACCGATAAGAAACCTTGAGATCTAAGTCTATTAACCACTGGCTTCATCAATTTTGTGAAAGTATAGGGACAGGAGCACAACCCAAATGGAAGACATGTGAATTCATAGAGCTGGCCCTTAAACCTGAATCTAAGGTATTTTCTACTAGACTTTTTAACCCTTACTAATAGATATGCATCCTCCAAATCTAAATTTGCCATAAACGCATCCTTATCAATAAGATTCCTTGCGGATCTTAAATCTTCCATCTTGAAGTGCTCCGTCTCTATAAATTCATTCAGTTTCTTTAAATTAATAATAAATCGATCTGACCCGTCTGATTTAGGAATTAAAAAATATGTCGAGATAAACTGATCCTCAACTGCTGCACAAGCCTGAATAGCTTGTTTTTGTAGCAGTTTATCGATAGCCCTATGGATTCTTACTTCATCACTACCAGCCCCCGTCTGTTCTCCAGGTTCTACGAGTTGAAAAGGTTGGGTCTTAAAGGGAATATCATAACCCCTGATACAATCAACGATAAATTTGTCATTCGATATATTTTCCCACTGCTCAGTAAAATAACTAAGCCTGCCTGCTAAGGCCTTTACCTCTTGTCTTTCCTCACCCGTAGTCGCCTTTATTTCTTGTTCCTCTCCATGCTTGATTTCTGCGACGATTTCGATGTTCCCGTATATGCTCTCTGCCTGTATCTCGGGTTCGATATGTGTTTTCTTTGATGGTAGGAGCCCACCTGCTTGAATTTTGCAGGTGGGCCTCTTAAGTTTCCCTGGGACGAGTTTTTAAGAGTTAGTTTCTTAAAAGCTGATTTTTCCGGAGGTTTTAAGGTTGCCGCCGCCTTAACAATGGCTTTCGCATCCTTAACTTGCTCGTTCAACTTCTGGCCATAAAGCCATTCATCAGAAATGCTTGCCTCTAATGTTGGTTTTATGTCTTTGTCAAGTGTCGGAGTGATGAAAGATTTTCTGGCTACCGATTGTTGGTGAAAAACCTCGCATAAAATCTTTCCTGTGTCCCAAAGATTTTTCACTAGATGGATCAGATCAATATTTTCTGATGAGCTGTCTGATAATTGTGAGACAGTTGAGCTTAGTGATGCTATCGCTGCACCTACACAGTTTTGTGTCTCGGTAAAGTGATCATCGCGTTTTTTGGCGATGTCACCGAGGTGTCGTTGTACTTCTAGATTGACTTTTGGGGCTTCAGTCCTGAGTTCTCCATCTCTAGGGTATTTTTTCAAAAGAGCTTTTCTTACCTCGTCGCTTATACCTTTTGACATCCAAACTTCCCACCATTTTTTGAGATTGTCATTCGCCTTAACTGGAGCGTTTGAAACCGGAATTTCTTCGCCCAGCACTTCCCGCAGTTCATCATCAAGCTCATAATCCTCCGCAGGAACTTCTCCGTCCTCTAGGAGATCGATCTCATTATCATTCTGTTCTTTAGTCACATCAACCTCCTCTGGAGGTATCTGTGTACCCCGTGCCTTATTGGCTGATGACATTTCAGTGGTGATTTCATCATCTGTAATAGTCAGAAAAATGTAAGGAAAAAAAAAAGAACCTTTTTTTTTTTTTTTTTTTTTTCATACTGGTGTTTCAATATCAAGAATTATTTATTTTTTCTTTGATAAGCATTTCTTTCGTTTGGAAATTAATGCTCTCAGTATAATGTATTAACGTTCGTATAGAACTAGGTTTTTCGTGTGGAAATAACCTATATGATACTTCGTATGGAAGACACATATTTTTTTTTTTTTTTTTTTTTTATATTTTCCCAAGTATCAACACTCACCTTTTTTTGATTCAACGGGTTTTAATATTAAATCCTGTAATGTCTGTTGTGACTTAACTAAGTCTTGTACACTTTTTGTTAGTGTTTCAATCTGCTGTTGCATCTGTCTCTTTGATAACCTAGATGTCCCACGTTCGACAGAATGTGATCGTGAACGACTTCTGGACTTTGAAGATCCTCCCGAACGAGAACGGTGACGTTTCCTGGATTTTCCCATGTTAAATTAAAATTCTTTATTTATTTTTCAAAGTTTATTTAACAATTTTTCAATGAGCGAATCTAACTCGCGTCTGTTGTTGTTGACACAACAAAACAATATGAATCCGCTAGAGCGCGCGCCGCACAATAGGAGTAAGGGCGCGAATAGTTTTCAAATTCAAACTCTAAAAGTTGTGTAGTTGACACGTACTTAGCAGTACTACAAGTAATCAATTAATTAATCATCGAGAACGAGACGCTTAGTATAATCAGTTTTTTTAGTAAAATTTAGTGTCATTGCAAAGGTCTTGACTTTAATTTATGCCTTTTCAACGTTTCATATCATACTCACCGATAGTCAATTTATGATGATAAGTATTTAGACTGCATCCGAAAATGCTTTATCTCTAGATACATAATTAAGAAATTACCTTGAATCTTATGACATATTGACAGTTTTAAAGATATAAGCTCGTTCCGATGTTACACTCATCAAGACCTTTCATTTGAGTACACACATCAATTTATCATATATTTATACATATTATATATATATATATATATATATATATATATATATATATACTAGCTGTTACCCGCCCGCTCCGCTGGGCACTTTATAGAATTGTATTTTGAGATCTAGACTTGAAATTCAATTGGAGTATTGTTCTGACTTGTTCTGATAAATATATATATGAATAATATAAATGAATAATAAGTATATTATAATGAATAATACAGATTATAATTTTATTCCAAATCAAAAAACTAATCCTTAATAAGTTTAAAAAATAAATTAAAAAATTTTAATTTAAAATAAAAAAATAAAAAAAAGAATTTTTTTTTTTTCAATTTTTTAATTTTAATTTTAATTTTTAATTTTAAATTAAAAATTTTTCTTTTGAATCTATTTTTTTTTTAAACTTATTCTGGATTAGTTTTTTGATTTGGAATAAAATTATAATCTGTATTATTCATTCATATATATTTGATTGCAAAATGCACTTGACAATGATAATGTAAAAATAGGTACTATCTGCAGATAGATTCTAGTTAAATTCCAAATGGACGCCACTTCTATGTAAGATGGGACTGACGAGCATGCGCGTGGTACTGACAACCATCTGAGACAAAAAAGTCTCAGATGGCTCTGAGCCCCATCCCGGATTGAACTGAAATAAATGAAAACTATACCTACTACAGTCTACATTGAAGTAGTAACCATTTGTAAATTTTTTTCACTATAGATGGAACTAGGTTCCGTCCAACATGGAAACCAGTTAAATCTCGTTTTTTCCGTGTACTGACATTTTTAAAGCTATAAGCTCATCCCGATGTTAGGCGACTGCGTGGCCGAGCGGTTTAAGTCTTAAACTGCCGTACAGCAGTCGCTCAGGCGTGGGTTCGAGCCCTGGCAGTCTCAATTTTTCTGCGATTTTCCGGGGCTTGCTTCCTTGCCGACTGTACCTTGACCGAGGTCTCTGTGATTTCTTCGGTCACTGTGCCCCTGTGCTAATGGGCGGGGTACAGGCAAATGCGGGTACAGACTGTAAGTCGGCCACAGCTGCAAAACGGAGGGAATAGTAGGTGGGACGTAAAATCCCATATGTCGAGGCCTTGCAGGCTGACGCGTGAGGTCCTGCTGGAGAAGAGGAAAGAGGAAAAAAAAGCGGAAGGAATAGCTACAGGAGGAAATAGCTACAGGAGTAGCTTGGAGGGAGCCTGGTACTACGAAGTAATGCTAACGCGGGCACACAGTATCAGGTACAAGAGAGGGGAGGGTTTTAGTGAGTAAAAATCTCACGCTACCGGCAACCAAATCATCAACATCTAGCCGGTGTCTTATGAAGATTTCCCTCCTCTCGCCAAAAAAGCTCATCCCGATGTTACACTCATCAAGACCTCTTATTTGAGTACCCTAAATTAAAAATTAAATTGAGAGAAATGTTATTTTAATCTGTAATTTTTCTAGTTTTGATTACGACAGGACCGATTCTACATTTTATACTGTAATTTTTCGAGTTTTCCTTTTTCCGTGTGTCTACAATTAGCAACAGATCTCCACCAAACTCAACATACTTATTCTACAGATGAATACCGAAGTCAAGTTCGGAGATAAGCTTAATCGGTCGAGTAATTTAGAAATGCCGAGATTTAAAAATTTTCAAAATTTTGAAAATTTATTTTTCTTCACTTTCTTGCTTGAATAACTTTTGAATGGGATAACTTATTGAATCTCTGTAAATTGCATTTGGAAGCTCTTTAAATAAGCTTCAATTCGAGTACTATATCTTGTGTATAATCTCAAAATTATGTCCTATTCTACTATGCCAATTATGAAATTTGCTGTTGCACTAGTGTTTTTTTTTTCAACTTCCCGCTAAGAAAATTGAAAATTATTTTTTTTTTTTTGTATATAATCCGAGTAGTTTTTTTCTATTCATTATAAAATTTACTTGCATTCCGGTTGCCGAATGGCCTTTTTCTAATAAAGTCTGATAGTTTTGTGTTAGACTTATCCTTGGAATATCACCGTCGAGTTAAAATATTTCAAATAATATTATACAATAATTAAACACTACTTTTTTTTATTCTACTTAAAAAAAAAATCAGCACTTGTGTACAATTTCGTATGGCTTGTTATGAGTTGATATAAGTTGATCTGGTTATATATCACTCTATCAGACTGTATATGAAAATAAAAACTTAATTCTTATTCAATTTTTGTTTTTAGTATATCTATATAAATAAAAATAAAATGCCGCATGTATGTCCACGCATCACTTGAGAACGGCTGGACCGATTGGGCTAATTTTTTTTTTGTTGTCTTCAGAATTTTCAGGAGAAGGTTTGTATGTCATAATAATTTTCAAAAAATCCTCCCCCAAAGGGAATTGCGGGGGCGTTAACAATGAATAATTCCCGTTTTTAAACTATGGATCCTATAGACCCCAAATTTGGTAGGAATCTTCTGTAAGGGATATAGAAATAATCTATGGACGAATTTCACGATAGCTCACTCCACAGGGGGTTGCGGGGCAGATATTAACAATGAAAATTTTTAATTTTCAAATTATAGATCCCACAGACGGCAAATTTAGTTGGAGTCTTCCATATGTGGTGCGGAAATATTTTAAGAACGGATTTTACAGCAACCCACCCTAATAAAGATTGCGGGGGTGGCTGTTAGAATGTTAAATTTCTATCTCCAAACTGTAACTTTCTACAGACTCTAAATTTCGTAGGAATCTTCGTGTATAGTTTTAAGTTCAGCTAAGAATGGATTTTATCAAATTCTAACCCCAAAAAGGATTGCGGGGACGTCAGCAATGAAAAACTATCATTTCCAAACAATAGTTTTTATAGACTCGAAGTTTTGTAAGAATCTTTTCTTTATAATGTAGAAATCATCTCGAATAGAATCTTATGAAATTCCTCCCTCACATAAGAGTGCGGAGGTATTAATTGTCAAAAAATTCATATTCTTCAAATATCAGTTCCTACAGATATAAAATTTGATAAAATCTCAAGAGAAACAGGAAATTTTGGAAGTTCAGGGAAGTTTAAACGGTGAAAAACATAAATAATAAACAACAGAAAATACTAAAAACGACAATTTAGTTTTCCAATACACAATGTTCTGAGCTGAGTAATGAGGTCCGATCTCTTTGGGTCCGTTCCTAGCTGTGAAGTGAGGTCCGATCTTTTTGGTCTGTTTTGTTTTCAGAAATAAAAAAAAGTGTCAGTTAGTTGTTAAAAGAAATAAATTAATTTCAAGCCAATGAATAAAATCTATCATCAGATTGTCAGTGCGCAAGAAATTTTTTATTGTTTTTGTTTCAAAATGCCAAGGAGAAGACGACCTGACGACTGTTCGTGAGTCGGAAAACCACCATCTTTATATATTTACGCACTGCAAGAAAAGATAAAAAATGTAGTCCATCGGAAAGCTTTAAAATTAATTAAGTGTATAAATATGTTGCATTTAATGTAAATAAAAATTTTGTATCAAGTTTTGACTATACTTTTCACAAATATATGTAGATGATACGAAGTTCACCGGGTCGTCTAGTTTTCTATAAATATTATTTCAAAGTAAATAATAGATATGCGCGTTAACAAATAAAAAAATGATTTTATTCTACGATTTTAAGCTTCACTCTCTTGTAAGGAGAAAATTCAGCGGTTGTGTGCCCTCTGTCGGCAATTTTCATTGCTAATTTTGGTCAAAAAATTATTCTTGCGGTAATTGGAAAAAATAGACCTGTTTCATCTTCAAGCTTTTCAACTTTGGATTTCAATTCTTTTATTGTTTTTGAATTTTTAGTTAAATCCGAGGTTAATTTGTCTACTTGGTCTTTTGTCTCAGATTGTTTACCATGCAAATCATCAAGACGCTTATTTATATTATCAAACTTTGTAGATAATTCATTGAGTTTCTTTGTAATATTAGGTATTTCAGAAAGCGACTGAGAATGAGTAGACAAGGTTTTCATCAAAAGTGTTAATTTTTCATCTGTTGATTTATTAAACCAACCATCCGGTAATTCATTTTGCGACACGTTATTTATTGCTTCAGGATTTGGTATTGTTTGTTTTGCTGATTCAGACATTGTAAGTGTAGATGAAGTTGGAGAATCAAATACTGAGTCAATAGCAAGTGATAGTAAAAATGCTGGTGAAGTAGGAGAGGATGCACTTGGCTTTTGATTTGTTTTTGAGACTAACGCTGGAGAATTTTCTGATGACTTTGCTGATTTAAAGCTTGAAGTTGAAGAGTTATATGAATTCACAGGTTTAAGAGAGGCAAGACGATTGTTTTTTATCTGTGAATTGGAGTCAAGCCGTTTCAATAAGTATCCAAACTTATCTCTACAACAACAATCTGATGGTAGTTTGTTTTTGAAGAAATCACGCAAACAACTTGTGTGAAATGATTTTCCGCATGTATCACAGGTAAATGGAGTTCTTACACTGTTCTTACATTTGAAGCACTGATCAGAAAGTACTGACATAACAATTTGACAGTTTAAAACGAAACACTCACTTCAGTAGGAAAGTTTTGCTTGTTTATGTAACTGTTGACATAATGATGACTTGTAGTTTGTTTTCAATTTAGTGTAAGGCTGATTTGACAGCTACACTGGTGAGAAATTAATATGTGACACTCACACTATTAAGTCACTAATACAGTAATGTAGAGCATGAAATTATAGTTTACACAGAATATCAACATCAACTGTTGACTATGGACAGCAATGCACGTAGGCGATGCGCTGAAAAATAGTAAAACTTAACCTCATATCACTCACAACAATTTTCACAATGTAAGAAATGCAGATATATTAATTATTCAATGATAGAAGGTCTTGATTAATATCTCTAATTATAGAGTAATTTTTTATACACAAGATAATATTTAATGCACTTTAGCTACTTACATTATTATGAGGTTCTAAATAAAAATTCAGAGAGCACTAGATTTAACGTGTTACTATTAGTACTGTATACTTGGATATTCATTAAAATTATTATAAAATAAAAATTATAATAATCATAATTGTATCACACCCACAATTTTCCTGAAAAACAAGCACCCCCAGAAAGATCGCTCCATTTTTTGTTACAAAAAAAAAATATCATTATTACCATAATTTTGATTTTGTAATAATTTTAATGAAATAATATGAAAATTTTTATTTGTTATAAATATTGTTGTGTTTATCCAACTATCAATTGGTAATCATAATGATAATTATATTAAAAAAAGATTGTCAATGTACTTGTTTAAATTTGACGACTTTTTAGACATTATTGAGAGCTTGATAAAAAACAAATGATTGTTTAAATTGATTAACATTATTTTTCCAATTACCCGTGATCTTGATCATATTGATATTTATTAATTTATTTTTTAGATATTTGTATTGAGTTTTTGATTTTACATGAAAATTGTTAATTGTTTATTTGTTTATAAATACATAGGTGCCTGTACTGATAGAAGGATTTTTTGTATTAAAAAATATTTGTTTATAGTTAACAAATCATTTGTCAGAGACTACTTTTTAATATTAATAAACAAATATTTCTTAGTATTTGAAATGATTTGTTTGTATTCAATAAATCTGATATTGATTTATTAAATATTAATAAATATTTTTAAATACTAAAAAATATTTGTTAATGACTAAAAAGTGGTTTCTAATAAATGATTTGTTAAATATTAACAAATATTATTAACTATAAACAAATCCTTCTATCAGTGTGATGATGTCAGAATAAAACTGACGAAACGTCGCATGTTAAAATAAATTAAACATAACATTATTTTGGTCGACAACATCCTGATTTAAATTAATTATAGAAAAATTTTAATTACAATATTTTATTAACTCATTTGTTTTTTATTTTAAAGGGATTGAAGCGATTCCAAATTACAAATGTGATACGAATGAATATTACAATTATAAAGACGGTGGTGATACAACATGTCAAGATCCCGATGACTCGAGTTTTGACGTAAGTAAAAATACTAATGGATGTCATTGTCGTCCTGGTTTCGTAAGAAACGAACACTATCAGTGTGTAAAACTCGAAGAATGTCCAGAAGTAACTAACGAGCCTACAAGTAATGCCGAGGATTCTTACAATATCGATCCGAATAATCCACAAACAACGAAACTGCTGAGAGAAGTTTTTGGAACGCTTAATGATTGGTACGCTGAAAAGAACCAGGATCAAGTTGACGACGAGTACCCCACACTAAAAAAAGACACCCAGAAAGTCCTTAGCGAGCCCAGGGACTCTGGGTATGTGAATCACCACACCGATCTTGACCTCGATGACCCAGAAACTCAAAGAATTCTTCAGCAAATCTTCGGGCCGAATAATTTTAATACTCATTAATACACCTCCTCAGGGCTCTGATGAAGTAAATTGTAGAATTGAGCTTGATACTTCCCAAAATTAATTTTATTTTATCTAAATAAATGTAAGATAATGAATACGTATCAATTATCGTTGAAAAATTGTATGATTTATTTCTTTAATTAAAGTTGTTGCTCAATATTAAATAAAACTTCTACGCACTAAATTAATGAGTAATCGTTCATAAAACTTATTTATTAATGTTTAAAAAATTATTTCTGAAAAAACCCTTTTAGTAGATTTCATAGAAATCTAACTATTGCATTAATCCTCATGACGGAACTATTGAAAAATTTTGCTATATTTCGACTCAGCTCGTTAATCGGATTCAGAAAATGCATATGGTTCATAAGTTTATATTATATACATACATATATATATATATAGCATATATATATATATATATATATATATATATATATATAACGCGACTTGTCAGAACGATAGTGCACTGAAAAAAGAAAACTCGTAAAATTACAGTATATAATGCAACGTGGCGCTTCGTGATGAGAACTGGAAAAATTACAGTTTCAAATGTAATTATTACAGATTTTATAAGAATTACATTATAAAATGTAATATTTACATTGAAAGCTCTGAATAATAAATTAAAAATTGAATTTAGAAAAATGCTATTTCAAACTGTAATTTTTCTAGTTTTGATTACGACGGGACCGATTTTAAATTTTATACTGTAATTTTTTGAGTTTTCTTTTTTCCGTGTAATGTTCTACCAAAACCAAACATGCGTTACCATCTATCCTATTGCGTTATACCTATATAAATTGACGTCTGTATTATTTTATGGTTTATAATTATCAAACAATAATCAATATTAAGTATGACTATGATTAGATCGGTTCTTCTACTTGTGTTATGTTACAATAATAACCTTCTTCCCTTACACATGTGTTGGTATGCTCGTCAAAATTAAAAGACGTCAGCCAATTAGATATCTCTAGTAATCTATTTTAAGTACACAAGAATTGTAATAAATTTTTAAAAATTTTCTACAGATAACGTAAGTTAGTCATTCGACAGCGTAATCATTATATTATTGTTATGATTATTGGAACCTATATAATTAAACAATAATCCCAGTATGCTTTAGTAATATTAAAAATGTTGTCTTCAAATGATAAAATTATTTTTCTCACTGCGGTATTTTGTTTCGCATGTAAGTACTTACATAGTGATTTTTGATCTTTAATTTGGAAAAAACTATTTTACTTTATATATGAAAATTTTTTTATTTTCCTATGAGTACTGATTTATTTTTTAAATCAAATTTTTAGGTTTTTAAATTAAAAAAATCATTTTTCTGTTTAATTTTATAGAGAAGTTTCGTATTTTAAAATAAATTTAAAGGTAATAAATAAATTCAAGGGCGGAATTTTTTTTTTAATTTTAAAATTAAGTTTTTAAACGCTATTTCATTGAAATCATATATTCAAAAATTGCTGGAGCTGTAATTTAATCTTCTTTGTTATTTTGAAGGTTTATCTGTTCTGTGCGTATGTCACGAATATACTGCAATTATTTTTTTATTTCACATCAATATAAAAAGAGTGTCAAGTGAAAAACTTTTGGATCTTATGCCGGATTAGTCCTAATAAAATTATCGTAGACCCTCCATTTTGTAAAATAAAAAAAATTATGTTAAAATTCTTCAAAATTTCACGGAAAAAATAAAAATCAAAAAATTACATTATTTATTTATTTAATTTATTCATTTAGAAAATTACATTATAAATAGTAATAAGTGTCTCGTCGTATTTAAAACTATAAGAATTACAGTTCGAAGTAACATTCTTCTAAATTCAAACTTTGAATGTTAATTTTAAGAGCATTCAATGTAATATTTAAATTTTACACTGTAATTCTTACAAAATCTGTAATAATTGTAATCTAAATATATGTAATTTTTCCAATTTTTTACACGAAGCGCCACATTACATTATATAATGTAATTTTTTTATTTTTCTTTTTCCCGTGTATATGATTATTTTATCATTTCGACGTTCTAATTAGCAAATTATCTAACTCTATTTTAGAAAATCGTCCATTTCTATGAAAAATCAATTAGTTCAAAATTTATTATCACTTTAAAAAATAATTTAATATCTATATCGAGGTATAATATTTTGGTTTGGATCATTAAAATAATTTATATTTAGACTATTGCTACATTAAAATGTTAAAAAATCATCCTGTAAAAAATAAGGAGTTAGACCAATTGCTGATTAGACCGTCGATTTGTAAAAATACTTATAAAAATGACTTGGTTAAATCCGTCTAAAAATGGATTTGACTCTTGAAAGTGTACTTGAAATAAATAAACAGAGTCACTAATAATTACAACAATTTTAGAGATTTAAAAAAATTTTTTAAAACAATATTCTTAAAGGGATCGAAGCAATACCAACCGGAGATGTCGATAAATACTACTTCAACTCAAAATTCAGAAAAATAACTTCATACGATTGTCCTGCAAATTCATCTTTTACAAAAACACCACAAGTTTGTGTACCTTCTTGCGACGATCCAGATCCTATTTGGTGTATCAGAGTAAGAAATTTTCATTTTTAACTTAATAAAATAAAATCAATTAATGGTTCACTAACATTTTTTGCATTCCAGGACAATATGAGCCACTGCATGTGCATTGAAGGCTACGTTAAAAACGCAACTGACGATTGCATAAGAATCGAAGACTGTCCCAATATCAAGCTAAAGTCTGCAGAAGCATTGGATGATAATTCCAACGATGAGAAAGATGCGCCGGAACCCAAACTACCGGAGATTGAGGATGTAACCGACCAACTCAGTCGTGACGAATGGATAAAGCGCCTCGAAGATATGCTTTATAATTTCTATCAAAATTAAACTTCAGTACAAACCGTTGAATAATAATCAATCAATTTATTACATTAATTTTTATTCTTATTATATCAGCTGTAAAAATTTATTGGAGTCTCGTATGTTGTTTATCGTTGTTTTGTGTTTTTCAATGTAAAAGTTTTAAAGTTTTACTTTTAAAATAAATGAATTAATCATTAAAAAAAAATTTTTAATCTTGCCGGTAATCTATATTATTAAGAGTAAGAAAAATTTTGTCTTTAGGATAGTCATATAATAAAATCAGTTTTTTTAGTAAAATTTAGTGTCATTGCAAAGGTCTTGACTTTAATTTATGCCTTTTCAACGTTTCATATCATACTCACCGATAGTCAATTTATGATGATAAGTATTTAGACTGCATCCGAAAATGCTTTATCTCTAGATACATAATTAAGAAATTACCTTGAATCTTATAACATATTGACAGTTTTAAAGATATAAGCTCGTTCCGATGTTACACTCATCAAGACCTTTCATTTGAGTACCCACATCAATTTTTCATATATTTATACATATATATATATATATATATATATACATATATATATATATATATATATATATATATATATATATATATATATATACTAGTTGTTACCCGCTCGCTCCGCTGGGCACTTTATAGAATTGTATTTTGAGATCTAGACTTGAAATTCAATTGGAGTATTGTTCTGACTTGTTCTGATAAATATATATATGAATAATATAAATGAATAATAAGTATATTATAATGAATAATACAGATTATAATTTTATTCCAAATCAAAAAACTAATCCTTAATAAGTTTAAAAAATAAATTAAAAAAAAATTTTAATTTAAAATAAAAAAATAAAAAAAAGAATTTTTTTTTTTTCAATTTTTTAATTTTAATTTTAATTTTTAATTTCAAATTTAAAATTTTTCTTTTGAATCTATTTTTTTTTTAAACTTATTAAGGATTAGTTTTTTGATTTGGAATAAAATTATAATCTGTATTATTCATTATAATATACTTATTATTCATTCATATATATTTGATTGCAAAATGCACTTGAAAATGATAATGTAAAAATAGGTACTATCTGCAGATAGATTCTAGTTAAATTCCAAATGGACGCCACTTCTATGTAAGATGGGACTGACGAGCATGCGCGTGGTACTGACAACCATCTGAGACAAAAAAATCTCAGATGGCTCTGAGCCCCATCCCGGATTGAACTGAAATAAATGAAAACTATACCTACTACAGTCTACATTGAAGTAGTAACCATTTGCAAATTTTTTTCACTATAGATGGAACTAGGTTCCGTCCAACATGGAAACCAGTTAAATCTCGTTTTTTCCGTGTACTGACATTTTTAAAGATATAAGCTCATCCCGATGTTAGGCGACTGCGTGGCCGAGCGGTTTAAGTCTTAAACTGCCGTACAGCAGTCGCTCAGGCGTGGGTTCGAGCCCTGGCAGTCTCAATTTTTCTGCGATTTTCCGGGGCTTGCTTCCTTGCCGACTGTACCTTGACCGAGGTCTCTGTGATTTCCTCGGTCACTGTGCCCCTGTGCTAATGGGCGGGGTACAGGCAAATGCGGGTACAGACTGTAAGTCGGCCACAGCTGCAAAACGGAGGGAATAGTAGGTGGGACGTAAAAATCCCATATGTCGAGGCCTTGCCGGCTGACGCGTGAGGTCCTGCTGGAGAAGAGGAAAGAGGAAAAAAAAAGCGGAGGGAATAGCTACAGGAGGAAATAGCTACAGGAGTAGCTTGGAGGGGGCCTGGTACTACGAAGTAATGCTAACGCGGGCCCGCAGTATCAGGTACAAGAGAGGGGAGGGTTTTAGTGAGTAAAAATCTCACGCTACCGGCAACCAAATCATCAACATCTAGCCGGTGTCTTATGAAGATTTCCCTCCTCTCGCCAAAAAAAAAAAAAAAAAAAAAAAAAAGCTCATCCCGATGTTACACTCATCAAGACCTTTTATTTGAGTACCCTAAATTAAAAATTAAATTGAGAAAAATGTTATTTTAATCTGTAATTTTTCTAGTTTTGATTACGACAGGACCGATTCTACATTTTGTACTGTAATTTTTCGAGTTTTCCTTTTTCCGTGTGTCTACAAATAGCAACAGATCTCCACCAAACTCAACATACTTATTCTACAGATAAATACCGAAGTCAAGTTCGGAGATAAGCTTAATCGGTCGAGTAATTTAGAAATGCCTAGATTTAAAAATTTTCAAAATTTTGAAAATTCATTTTTCTTCACTTTCTTGCTTGAGTAAATTTTGAATGGGATAACTTATTGAATCTCTGTAAATTGCATTTGAAAGCTCTTTAAATAAGCTTCAATTCGAGTACTATATCTTGTGTATAGTCTTAAAATTATGTCCCATTCTACTATGCCAATTATGAAATTTGCTGTTGCACTAGTGTTTTTTTTTTCAACTTCCCGCTAAGAAAATTGAAAATTATTTTTTTTTTTTTTGTATATAATCCGAGTAGTTTTTTTCTATTCATTATAAAATCTACTTGCATTCCGGTTGCCGAATGGCCTTTTTCTAATAAAGTCTGATAGTTTTGTGTTAAACTTATCCTTGGAATATCACCGTCGAGTTAAAATATTTCAAATAATATTATACAATAATTAAATACTACTTTTTTTTATTCTACTTAAAAAAAAAATCAGCACTTGTGTACAATTTCGTATGGCTTGTTATGAGTTGATATAAGTTGATCTGGTTATATATCGCTTTATCAGACTGTATATGAAAATAAAAACTCAATTCTTATTCAATTTTTTTTTTTAATAGTATATTTTCTATAAATATTTTTTCAAAATAAATATTAGATATGCGCGTTAAAAAATAAAAAAATGATTTTATTTTACGACTTTAAGCTTCACTCTCTTGTAAGGAGAAAATTCAGCGGTTATGTGCCCTCTGTCGGCAATTTTCATTGCTAATTTTGGTCAAAAAATTATTCTTGCGGTAATTGGAAAAAATAGACCTGGAAAAAATATTGAAGTTATGAAAAATTCATATTTTTTCATTAAAATTATTATAAAATAAAAATTATAATAATCATAATTGTATCACACCCACAATTTTCCTGAAAAAGAAGCACCCACAGAATGATCGCTCCATTTTTTGTTACAAAAAAAAAATATCATTATTACCATAATTTTGATTTTGTAATAATTTTAATGAAATTATATGAAAATTTTTCATAACTTCAAAATTATTTCGGGTCTATTTTTTCCGGGATTTATTCATGCAATTTTTATATCAGAAAATTCTTTGACGGGTTTCGATTTAAAAATATCAATCAATCATCATTTAAATGAAGAGAATTATGAAGACATGTACATCACCATGAATTGTCTCAATCTACCTATTTACGCTTTATCATACTATCTATTTTTTTAGTACAACGTACTTAAGTTTAGTTCTAGTCGTCTCATTCTAGAACATTTTTCAGCTGCACCGAGTACCATGTTTATTTTATTCGTAACGACAAGTGTTCGAAGCTATTCAAGGTCCGTTTTTCCCTACGTTTTTACGAAATTATCTTGAGTAAACGTACGACGTTCATATACCTGATGTTCTACCAAAACCAAACATGCGTTACCATCTATCTTATTGCGTTATACCTATATAAATTGACGTCTGTATTATTCTATGATTTATAATTATCAAACAATAATCAATATTAATTATGACTATAATTAGTTCGGTTCTCCTACTTGTGTTACGTTACAATAATAACCTCGTCCCACACATGTGTTCGTATACTCGTCAAAATTAAAAGACGTCAGCTCATTAGATATCTGGAGTTATCTACTTTAAGTAAACAAGAATTGTAATAAATTTCTAAAAATTTTTTACAGATAACGTAAGTTAGTCATTCGACAGCGTCATCATTATATTATTGTTATGATTATTGAAACTTATATAATGAAAAAATAATATCAGTATGCTTTAGTGTTATCAAAAATGTTATCTTCAAATTATAAAATTATTTTTTTCGCTGCGGTATTTTGTTTCTCATGTAAGTACTTACATAGTTTTTTTTTATTTTTAATTTGGAAAAAACTATTTTACTTTATGTATGAAAATTTTTTAATTTTCCTATGAGTACTAATTTATTTTTTAAATCAAATTTTTAGAAGTTTTTAAATTTAAAAAATCATTTTTCTGTTTACTCTAGTAGAATTGTAATCAAGTATCCGAACAAAAACAGTTTCACTGTAAAAAAATTTCGCCAAATCCACGTTCATAAGACTATGAGGAAAGAGAAATTTTTTTTTTTTCTTTACAAAAAGATACAAAATTAAAAAATTCAAGTAACCGATATGATTGTTTATGATTTTCGGAAATTAAAAAAAAATTTTATTGTAAATTTAAAAATTAAAAAAAAGTTTTAGAACGTATTCAGTGTGCGTGGTTGCAAAATATTTTACTTTTAATGAAATTCGTAAAATCTATTTACTAGGACTTTAAAAAAATTGAAATACACAATGACGCACACTAAGTACGTTCTAGTACTATTTCAAACAGTAATATTCGCTATGTAAATGTCTAAAATATTAAAGTATAATAATTAAGAATTCAGACTTCGATATTTATCATTTCGTACCTAAAAAATTATCTTCTAATACAAGCAACGTCATTATTAACAAAGTAAAATAGTAAATTTTAAACGCAACGCTAAAAATTAAACTGTAATTATTGACTTGATTGGACTGGTAAAATGTATATTTTAAAAGTATAATTTTTACTGTTTCAAATGTTAAATACTCCCAGAGTGGGACCGACCTCCTCTTTCATCCGAGTTCCCCTTCTCTTCATAATATGGACTATATATTGAAATGGAAATTTTTACTGTTTGAAACTGTAATTTTTTAAGATAAAAGAGTCGTTATTTACTATAGTGGCAGCTACTTGTCACTTATTTTGGATATTAAATTATAAATTGTGGCTTTTATACTTTCTACATTAAGTCCTGTAATATTTATATTTTTGCCACCCCGATGTCCGCTTTACTGTTTGAAACTATAAAAATTAACCGGAATCCGAGTGAATATTACAGTTTACTTTTTTCCGTGTAATCGAGGTATAATATTTTGGTTTGGATCATTAAAATAATTTATAATTAGACTATTGCTACATTAAAATGTTAAAAAATCATCCTGTAAAAAATAAGGAGTTGGACCAATTGCGAATTAGGCCGTCGATTTGTAAAAAAACATAAAAATGACCTGGTTAAATCCGTCTAAAAATGGATTTGACTCTTGAAAGTGTACTTGAAATAGATAAATAAAGTCACTAATAATTACAACAATTTAAGAGATTTAAAAAAATTTTTTAAAACAATATTCTTAAAGGGATCGAAGCAATACCAACCGGAGATGTCGATGAAGACTACTTCAACTTAAACCTCAAAAACACAGTGGATCCACACGATTGCCCTGGAAATGCATCTCTTAGCGGAATGGTACTATCTTGTGAAGCTTATTGCGACGATCGACATCCTATTTTTTGTAACAAAGTAAGAAATTTTCATTTTTAACTTAATAGAATAAAATCAATTAATGGTTCACTAACATTTTTTGCATTCCAGTACGGTTTAGACGACTGCTGGTGCATTGAAGGCTACATCAGGAACGCAACTGGCGATTGCATAAGAATCGAAGACTGTCCTAATATCGAGATAGAGTCTGCAGAAGAATCGGATAATAATTCCTCCGATGAGAAAGATTGGCCGGAACTCGAACCACCGAAGATTGAGGATATAACCGGCGAACTCACTGACGAGGAACGGCAAAAGATACTCGAAGAAATTTTTGGAACTCCCGATAAACCTCCAGTAGAAATCGTTGAATAATCATGAATCAATTTATTACATTAATTTTTATTCTATATTTTTATTCTATTTAGTATTATATCAGCTGTAAAAATTTATTGGAGTCTCGTGAGTTGTTTATCGTTGTTTTGTGTTTTTAAATGTAAAAGTTTTAAAGTTTTACTTTTAAAAAAAATGAATTAATCATTAAAAAAAAATTTTTAATCTTGACGGTAATCTATATTATTAAGAGTAAGAAAAATTTTGTCTCCAGGATAGTCATATAATAAAATCAGTTTTTTTAGTAAAATTTAGTGTCATTGCAAAGGTCTTGACTTTAATTTATGCCTTTTCAAGGTTTCATATCATTTTCACCGATAGTCAATTTATGATGATAAGTATTTAGACTGCATCCGAAAATGCTTTATCTCTAGATACATAATTAAGAAATTACCTTGAATCTTATGACATATTGACAGTTTTAAAGATATAAGCTCATTCCGATGTTACACTCATCAAGACCTTTCATTTGAGTACCCACATCAATTTTTCATATATTTATACATATCGCGTTACAGATGCCATAAGGGCGTACAAAAATTATACGCCCTTATGGCACCCGGGAACCATAAGGGCGTATAAAATTTTTTTTTTCATTTCTGCACATTTCGGACGAAAATTTATATGCCCTTATGGCTCCCGGGACCCATCTCGGATACCATAAAGGCGTATCAAAAAAATTTTTTTTTGGAAATTGACGTATTATTGTATGAAACGTGCAGAAATGCAAAAAAAAATTTTTTCTTTTAACTAAAAATTTTCTTGGACTTAAAAAAAAAACAGAATTTTTATTATACGCCCTTATGGCATCCGAGGTGGGTCCCGGGAGCCATAAGGGCGTATAAATTTTTTTTTTGCATCTCCATACATTTCGAACGAAACTACGTTATTCCCAAAAAAAAATTTTTTTCATACACCTTTATAGCTCCCGGGACCCACCTCGGATGCCATAAGGGCGTATAATAAAAATTCTGTTTTTTTTTCTAAGTCCAAGAAAATTTTTAGCTAAAAGAAAAAATTTTTTTTTGCATTTCTGCACGTTTCATACAATAATACGTCAATTTCTAAAAAAAAAAATTTTTTGATATTCCCTTATGGGAAAAATTTTTTTTTTGCATTTCTACACGTCTCATACAAAAATACGTCGGTTACCAAAAAAAAATTTTTTTGATACGCCCTTATGGTATCCGAGATGGATCCCGGGAGCCATAAGGGCATATAAAATTTTTTTTTTGCATTTCTGCATCTTTCAAACGAAACTACGTTGATTCCCGAAAAAAAATTTTTTATACGCCCTTATGGCTTTTCACCGGGACCTTTTGCCGGTATACGCCCTTATGGCATCTCAAACGCGATATTATATATATGTAGATATGAAAAATATATCAAAAATGCATGTGGGTACTCAAATGAAAGGTCAAATGAGTGTAATGTAATGTAGTGTAAAGTAACATCGGAATGAGCTTATATCTTTAAAAACGTCAATAGTTAAGAAAATAGTGCAATTTAACATAATTAAGAAATGACCTTGTATCTTGTGAAATATTGACATTTTTAAAGATATAAGCTCATCCCGATGTTACACTCATCAATACCTTTCATTTGAGTACCTAGATGCATTTTTGATATATTTTTCATATATATATGAAAAATTGATGATGAACGCACCTCGCCATTTTGACATTTTTCCGGGAAAATTCGATTTTTTTAATAAATGAGATCTACGGGCACGATAGATCAGACATTGAAAAAGTGTGAATATAGACTACATTTGGAAATTCTATAGCTTTATCTCTAGCTAAGATTATTTAAATTAATTTATTTTTCTCTTAACTGAAATAAATTACGTATGTAGCTATATTACATTATAGTAATATTTACATAGCCCAAACGAATTTTTTATGTATTTTATATATTCCACAAATATGGGAAATATCATATAGGTATATAAAATATATGAAAAAAATCGTGTGCGTACTCAAATGAAAGGTCTCGATAAGCGCAATATTAGAATGAGCTTATATCTTAAAAAATGTCAATAACTAAGAAATTACATTGTATGTTGTCTACTGATGATATTTTTAACAATCTAAGCTCATCCTGAAGTTACACTTATCGAGATCTATCATTTGAATACCCACACGAATTTTTTATATATTTTATATATTTCACAAATATGATAAATATCATATCTATAAAATCTTTTATTAAAAAGCTTATGCGACGTTTTCATTGTTGTCGCTTTTCATTGCTACCTTTACAGTCTTTCAATGTCTGAACCATCGTGTCGTAGATCTCATTTAAAATAAAATCGAATTTTCCCGGAGAAATGTCAAAATGACGAGGTGCTCCGAAACAGGGGGTCCGAATACACCAAGAAATATTTATTACAAATATAATAAGCAGCCTTTACTATCAAATAATTATGAAAACTCCTTCAGTCAAATAAAATAAAACGAATTAATTTTTACATAAAAATTAGTTGGTTCATCGACAGAAAACGACTGTTTGAATTATTTAAAATATTCGAATTATTCGAACTATTCGAATTATTTGAACTATTCGAATATTCGATTCAAATTTCGATTCGAATAGTACTATTCGATTTGATTCGATTCGAACACTATTCGCACACCCCTAATTTATATATATCATATATATGTATGTATGAAAAATATATCAAAATGCACGTGGGTACTCAAATGAAAGCTCTTGATGAGTGTAATATCGGGATGAGTTTATATCTTTAAAAACGTCAATAGTTAAAAAATTACAGTGCAATTTAACAAAAATCATGACTTAATAAACCGAAATTTTATTTATTTATAGTTCACGAGTCACGGCAGTCACATTATGACTACAAGGTTGTTAGTTATTATTAATAATAATTTAGATTTTAATTTTTATTTTCGGAAGTTGAAAGTTTAAGTTTTAAAAAGCTCAAGATAAACTTATATTTAAAGTATTTCAGTAGCCGATTTAAAATTAAACGACCATTTAAAAATCCATGGTGACATGTAACTTACGGAAGCTAAAAGCTACTGTAGACTAGATCAACAGAGAGATACATAGAGATAATATAAACATAACTTTACGTTAAGTAAAAAGCCTCTTAAACGTTATGTTTTCCACTTGAGTAAAAACAATGTGATATAGAGAAAATAAAATCTTAAAAACACTAGAAGTATTAGCAGAGTACCCGAGATTAGTAGCAATTTGTTACGGGCATTACCCTGACAGCCAGACAAACTTTTAGATAAATTGAGAAAGCAGAGGTACCTTTTACAGATGAGATGCATATCGCAAATAGTTGAGTCATGACGTCATCGACACGACTGGATAAGAACCAAGTAACAAGTGATCGTCTGAAAAATTTATTTTACTTTTAGATAAGGACATTCCTCCTTCTACGTTACCGGGTACTTTAAGGGCAGTAATCACCGGGTAAGTCCAGTTGAGAACGAGAGTTTTGACCAAGTATATAGTTTTTTTATTTCAAAATGGTGTGCTACAATATTTGGATTTTTTTGAGCTTTGCATTCGTCAGTTTTACTCGTAAGTTCAAATTATTTTTTATTTTATTATTTTTATTGAAAAACTTTTGGAAAAATGTGATTTTATAAAAATATACGATAAAAAATTTGTGGGGTAAAGAATTTTCAATCGATTTAATTTCTTCGGAGTGAAACTCACTTCGAAAAGAATGTTAATAACTTTGATTTAATAAATAAAATTTTGTGTTTAAAAAAAAGTATATTAATATTTTTTTTTAATTTTTACAAGTAAAATTTTTCGATTAAATTCCTTCATAAAAAATTATTTGTTAAGAAATCATAAAAATTTCTATGCCAGATAATTTCAGTAACATTAAAGTAAATAATTTTATTTAATAAAATGTAATAATTTTAATAATTCATTATTTTTTACTTCTTACGTTAGGATTTATCAGTAAGATTTAAAAATAAAAAAATTAGGAAAACGGTTGACCCTGAAGGCCATCCCTGCAACTTCCCGCCAATTCTATACCTAAACGCTTGAAATTGCACTTATCACATTTTTGAGCTCTTCGAGCTCATAAATACAATTTATGTGTGATTTTGAGCTCTCCGTGCTCAAAAAAATAGCTTTTGTATGATTTTGAGCTCTTCGAGCTCAAAAGTTTGATAGAAGTTTGATAAAACACTATTTTTTGAATTTTCAAATCGCAATAACTTTTGAATGAAGGAACCGATTTTCACGCGGTTGGTGGCATTCAACGCAGTTTTTTAATTTTCATGAAGAATCTTCAAGTTTAAATTGATAGAACGAAAAATTTCGGAGTAATTCCGAAAAAACTCTTTTTTCGGTTTTCTTTCGTCAACGATAATTCACGAACGAATCGACCGATTTCGACCAGACTGGCAGCGATCGACGTGGTTTTTTGATCTTAAGAGCTGATAAGTTTTTGGAATTGATTGGTAAAGCCGTTTAAAAGTTATTAAAAAAAAAACACTTTTGAAAAAATTTTTTTTTGTAGTTTTTTTGCGATTTCTCAAAATCTACTAGTCCGAATCGTTCCAAAGTATATACAAAATCTAAGTTTGGTCAAGCCCTTTCGAATGTCACCAACTGCGATCAAATCGGTCAAGCCGTTCAAAAGTTATAAGAGGTTTACATACATCCACACACACACACACACACACACACACACACACACACACACACACACACACACACACACACACCATCGCGGGAATAGTCAGGAAAAATTTCTAGGACCTCGAAACGTCGAGATTCGATGAAAACTCGATTTCTCGTAAAACGGGGTGAAAACAATAACTTGCCGATTTTTGAAAATCTTCGATTTTCTTAGAGGGAAGTTAATAATTTTTAAGATAATTTGTTTCAATATTTTGATTACATTTCTCAAATTTTTGATTGTTTTCACTGTTCTATTAGCCATAATCCAAATATTGTTAACCCTTCAGTACCCACGTTCTTTTTAGTGTCTCACTTGCACTGCAGCGACATCCTATAAGTTGAATGTTATTGCGTGAGTAAAATTCTTATAGCGAGGGTACTGAAGGGTTAAAATATCCATGTAGATCTGTTTATTATCTTACATGTACTTTATACTCTTCTATTTTTGTTTTTTTGCGATTCGGCCATTGCCTTGGTATTCAAATTAAATAAATAAATAAATAAATTTTAGAAAAGTCAATTTTTTTGTAAAAAAAAATTATTTTTTATAAATTTATTTCGAATTCGATCCCGACATTTTAGAGTATAAATATAAATTAAAATAAAATTTTGACTCTTACAGTGACTGAAGCATTTCGAACAAATCCTTGCCGAGAGAACGAATTTATTAAATTACACGAAGAATGTGAGCCACATTGTAACAATCCAAAGCCTGAATTTTGTCCATATGTGAGTAATATTTCATTTTTACAATGAAAAATTAAAAATGAGTAGAAATAGTTGGAAAATTAAATATACTGTTTAATTTGATCCATAGATGCGAACGACGTGGTGTAAATGCAATCCTGGTTTTGTAAGAAACTCAGAAGACCTGTGTGTCAAGCCCGAAGAGTGCAGTACTGACGATCTTCCTGAAGATCCAGAAAATCAAGCCATTCCTGATGATGCTGGTGAGTTAAAAGACCAACCAGAGTCAACAATTATATAACTAAAGTTAAAATTAATTTTTATAATAATTAATTAATTAATAAATAAATAAATAAATAATTTTTCATTGATTTTTGCTACAGATGGTGAGATTTTCAAAGTATATTCGAAGCTTGATAGATATTGTGGAGAAAATCAATTTTATACGCACAATATCATCTTGTGTGAACCTTCTTGCGAGTATCCAATACCTCATAGAAACTGTCAAGTTGTAAGTTATTTTTTTATTATTATTACTAATTAAAATTTTCTTATTTTTTTTATGTTTAATTTTAAAAAAAGATAAAATAATTATCTTTTATTATTTTTTATACATTTTTTTGTGTTACGGCTAGATTTCTTATAATTCGCTTCTAAATTAAAAAATTCGAATACCATGTTAAAGCTTACGATTTCCACTATTGACAAAAAACACGGAAGAAAATAGAAAAAATATTTTTCTTGAAAAAATTTATTTTTTTTAATTCTGTCGAGAGAATTTTTTAATATAATAAAAAATAGTTGGAGAGACCGGACATTTTATATACTTTAAATGGCGCAAGACCCTCAAAATCGCGAATTTTGTCTTTAAATATCTCGCTATCTAAACGGTAAAAAATTATGAAATTTAAGAAATTCATAAATTAAGCTATTCTGAACCCGTGAAAAAAATTTCAGCCGAATTTGTCGAAAAGTGGTTTCATGCTAGAACTATCTTAATACATTTTATGCGAAATTGTAATCTATCGTACAAATCAATTAAATAATATATTACACACCTAGGGAAGTAAAGTAAGAAATGTCTCAGATCACATGCAATTGTTGGCCGAGGCGAAGCCGAGGTCAACTAACATGTGATCTGAGGCTTTCTTATTTACTTCCCGTGGAGTGTATACTATTTTTTTGCTCGACGAAGGCAGAAAGGGGTAACTTCGTTTAGCGCAGTGGGCCGAAAGTTGACGCTTTCTGCCCGTCGAGCAAAAAAATAAAATTGACACATTTTTTGTGAATGCGTTATAAATTTTCATTTATAATCCGACGTAATAGTGTACTACGTAACTAAGTGAAAGGGGTTCTCGGTTATGAATAGATTGGCACAACGAGCAAAACGAGTGTGCTAACACACGAGTATCGAAAGTCTTATCCACTTTTCATATATAAATTAACGTAATCAACATAATATTCCTCACAATATCGTGATAAAAATATTGTCATATTACAATATGATAATATGTAAATAAAAATATTTATCAAGCCAAAAAATTTTTTTTTTTCCAACAATAATATCAAATAAGTTAGTTTTTCTTTAATTTAGAATTTTCTAAATAAATTTTTGTTAATTTAAAATCAATTATTAAAATTATTGCTGTGTCGTTTCAGACTTTAGCCGAAGGATGTCGATGTAAACCAGGATATCTAAGAAATTCAAACCGAGTGTGTGTAAAGCCAATTTCTTGTGAAAATAACATGTTAATTCAATTGATTTGATTACTACTAAAAAATATGAGATTAAATTTTTGCAAATAATAAATAATATTAAGATTAATAATAAATAAAAAATAAAGTTATTTTATGATAATATTTTGTTGAAAATAAATTAAAATTGCATAAAGAACAGAAGCTATGCAGATATTATATATGTATAGGTAAAGATCAATTAATATATCGTTACTATGGTGTGACTAATGGAAATAAAATTGAAAGGCTCTTATTAGCGTTGTGGTTATATTATTCTCGGTATAGTCTGTCGTGATAAATAAAAATCACCGGTACAATTTATGGACATGATAAACCGCGATATTTAATCCTTGTAAATTGATGTAATGGTTTGTATGTGAATATATATAACCACACATATACATGCCGTCTTGGTACGGCGTCTAAAATTAGTATCACATAAACTGGTTTATCGACGGTTATTAATCGATAAAATTACTACAAAGTTGCAGGAAATATTTTAGTCTTAATCTTAACCATTTAAATACCAGCTGCTTTTATAATTTTATAATTACCTACATTATATTAATTATTATTTTTTTAATTATTCCTCTTTAGTAATTTTTACTATATGTGACTAGAAAACGATTATTTAATTTTTATTTTTAATTTTTTTCCGTGATTTTGAGTGACTTTTAATAGAAATTTTATTTTTCTGTAAAGGCGAATGATGAATAGTGACAATTAATTTAATAAAGAATTGAAAAAAAAGAAAATTAGAAAGACAGACATAGAAATATTTTGATTCATTGAGTAGCTGGTTACTTACAGATTGCAATCGCATACAAGATCGAACTATTAATCCTCTTGACAGATTAATATCCGCCTGAAAACTGTACCTTGAACCGAGAACAGAGAACAGAGTCGTATCGGGGATGGGCAAGGGGAGGAACTCGATAAATAAATTAAACTACGGTGTACGGGAACGATAAATAACCGGAATATTGAATGACATGCTCGATCATTTTCACCTTTTATCAAATCTTTTATTAAAAATTTTATTTTTATGTAAAATCTGTAATTAAATAAATGTTTGTGTAATCTTCATTTTATTTGGTTATTTTAGTTATTATTATTATACCGCAATCTGATACTTGACAAGTATGCCGCGTTACATCAGACTTAATGTGTTTTGAATATTAATCAGCTAATTTAATTTAATGACATAATCTAGTTATTTATTACCGCGAGGCTTTGCCAAGATACCGCCTGTTTTTTGTCGAATTTATATAGTCATTGTGCAATTTTTTTTAGGACTGTGACCGCTGTTTTTTTAGCTCAAGTATTTGACTTTTTAATTCATTGATTAAACTGTTGAGCAAATTTTATGGAATTGAAAGAGGATTTTTCAAATTTTTTATGAAAAAGTCAAATGGTCAAATTTTGAGCCATCATACTTAAATATTTTCTTCAAGCGGCTGTGGCTTTTAGAAGATTTAGGAATTAAAATTGTAAAAGATTGATAGCCCTTTTTAATCATACCATATTTGATTATTCATTCTGGAAATAATCCAAGTTATCCCGAAAATTACAAAAGTAATTATTTAATGTTTTATTTTAATTATTATTATATGCTAAGATTTTACTTTTAAGCGGTTTTAACTTGAAAAATAATAAATTTAAGAAAAATTTATAAGAAATAAAAATTGTAGACGATTTAATTCCCTTTATAATCATATAATATTTGCTTGTTTATTTTTGAAATTATAACAAAAATTATCGATTTTTTTTTTGAACAATACTTTAATTGTTATCTTGAAAAAGAGGCAAAATTTTAAATCTTGGATTCAGAAAAATTTTCTAAGATCAAAATTGCAAAAAATAAAATTTCATGTCTACTGACTTAAAAATTCAATTTATTTTTGGTAATTATTTACAAATGGAGTCAACCCATGCTAAGTTTTTTTTTTTTTCATCAAATTGAACAATTTTTTTTATTAAATTGTTCGTTTTTTTATGTACTTTTAAAAAAATATATATCAAAGATATCAAAAAAAGATAAAATGAAAATTGTATCCAAAAACACGAAAGCTAAAATTTTTTCCAACTTTTAAAGGCAAAAAAGCTATCGAAATCTTTATTTTTTTTTTCACAACATTCTTTATCATAAATGCGTCGTAAAAACAAGCAGAATCAAAAAAAAATTTGAAAATGTTAATTTTTCACCTAGTTATGGCCAAAAATGGAATTGACCCTACTTGTAAATAATTACCGTATTTTTTTACAAATCTATGAAAATTTTTTTACTATGAAAATTTTAAATGCAATAATAAAAATTTTTTCAAGGATAGTTTAATTTTTTTAAAAGAATTTTTTCAATCACTAGTAGATGAAAAAGGATAAAATAAGCCGCTGAACTGTATTACAAATTCATATTCTCGTTTATTGCAATTGCTAGTAACCTTAGGTTAAATGTGTTGTGTGTACATGCATCAAGAGGTGCACGAACTTGGTGACGTGATGTATACACATCTTACAAATGCTTTTATATTCATACATACAATACTAATAGTAATAGTATAGTTCTAATGCCAATGCTCTCTTGCCTTGAGCTAGTTGGCGATCACATCGGACGTTGCCACCAGCATCGTGGAATACACGAGTTGAGTATAACCTCCCAGTCAATAACGTCAAGTGATTCTATTCGCCGTTCATTTATTAACGTTATCTCCTCACTAGTCGCAGGTAGAAATGCGGGTCAATACTTTTAATAATTATAAAATTTATTTATGACTTATATACATCAAAAATTAATTTTGAGGAAAATTTTTGAGATTTTAGTACTTGATTCATGATATTTATAGAAAATGATTGAGTAATAGTTTACAATACTTACTTTATAAAAATATTTTTTGTTTATCATACTGACACGAGAATTCATCAACTAGTGATTTATTTATTTATTAAAAATGTTTACTACGAAAAATTTTTAAATTTTACAATTTTTACATTACAATGTATTAATAATTTTACAATAATTTATATATTTTTTAAATATATATTAAAAATTTTATGGAAATTTTTTTTAATATTTCAGTAAAAATAAATTATTCATCAGTTTCACTTCATTTTATTATTGGTTCCTAAATTTGTCAATGGGATTTTTTCAACCAAAAAATCAATTAAATATCAACATAAATTTTTTGCCATATTTAACAATAACTTCTATTTTGTTTTCAGAAATTCAAAAATGTTATTTAAAAAAATTAATAATTTATTTAAATGCTGATCAATACGTTTTTTATGCAATGATATGAACCAAATTATTCAAAGATTATGTTTAAACATTATTTATTACGATTAATTTTGGATTAAGCCCACCCATTTTTATGAAAATTTAATATACAATGCAGTATTTTAGAATTTAAGACTCGAGAAACTTAACTCTCTTGTAAGGAGATGATTTGCGATTGTGCGCCCTCTGTTGCAATTTTTTAACACTACACAGAAAAAAAATTAATTTGAATCAAGAAAAAAATTCTTGAACCAGGAAAATAAATTTGAAAGATTTAATTTTCTGAAATCAAGACGAAAAATTCTTGAATCTCGTAAAATTTATTTAAACTAAAAACAATTTTTCAGTTTAAGAATTTTTCTACTCAAATCAAGAAGATCAAGTTCTTCAAAATTGTTTACTCGGTAAAAACAGTTCATTTTTAACATTGATTAAATGGGATTTTTATTTATTTATTTATTTACTTCTGGTACAAACATTCCACACGGGAAAAAATTTCTGGGAAAATTTACGATACAACTATTGTAAAGCTGGACTATACTTTTATTACTATTAATTGTCAAATATTTTAGAAGAAAAAATACTATTTATTCATGAAAAATTACGATATTACTATTGTAAAAAGTAAGAGATGAAAATTTCCAGTGCTGCCTCTGTATCTTTCCAATAGAACTATAGCAAATTTTACAATAGTTGAATTGGAATGTTTCTCAATTAGTGTGAGTGATGGCCGTGACAGCGCTAGACTCCGAGTTTATGTAAATGTTAAATCGTATGAGTCTTAGTTTAGCTCGGATAGCGTAGAGGGAGAGTCTCTGGCTGCCAACACAGGGTTCTGGGTTCGATTCCCAGATAACACAAAAATGTCGGTTTCTTTTTTCGATTACTGTACAGGTACCAATTAGTCCAACCTTCTATCTCTCTCCCTCCCTAATATTTCTTTTAAAAAAACCAACTGTGAATTTTTACAATAGTTAAATTGTAAAGTTCACAAACACATATTGTATAATTTGCTCTATAGTATCCGACTTTTTAAGACTCTTGCTAGTCTTATTTGTTGGATAAAATTTACAATAGTAGATCGTAAAAATTACTAAATGAGAAGTATAGTCCACCGTTACTATTTTATTTAGTAAAAATTACAATAGTAAAATAGTAAAAACTCCTTCAATTTTCTTTCCGTGTATAGAGGTGCAAAAAGCACCTGTGCATAGACACCAGAACAATATAATACATTATAAAATTAATACAAAATATTAGATTAACTAAGTAAGTAGTGTACAAAGTATAGTAAGTAAACATAGAATAATTTTACAAATTTTACAAAATACCACTTATCGTCAATTAGAGTATAATATATCGAATCCACTTCACAATATGCTTTCTTAACCTATTATTATAATTTAGAATTTTCAGATTATTAGGAAGTAGATTGAAGTATTTTATTGCAATATAAAGTGCATTTTTAGTACTTAGAGTTCTATTAATTTTTGGTAGATATAACTGTCTGTACCGTGTATTAATTATTCTCTCAGAGTACAAAGTTTTACATTCTGAAAAATAATAAGTTGAAGCTTGAACTATGAAAGATTGTTTAATTTTCAGAGGTCCTAACAAATTATCTGTAATTTTTATTTTGCTTGACAATTTATTTTGTAGATTTACTATAGGTTTCAATGATTTAATGGATGAAAATATTTATTCAAAAATAGTTATTAAATTATTTGACTTTTGAATTTTTAACATGACTTGCATAATATTGTTGTGATTCTATTTTTTAAAAAAAAGTCAATGTCAAATTTTGTGAAATACGATGTATTAGAATGACAGTATCGATACATCGTTTGGAGTTTTTAATCTAATGAGTTTGTTCGCCAGTTAAAAGCCCAACAATCAATGTCCGGCGATTAAAAAGTTATCAGAAAGGAAAATTGATATCAAGGCGACTAAACGTTATTAATATAAGGGTTAGGTCTTTTGTCTATTGCCTGTTGTCTGCGGTCTATCGTGGGTGATCGGACGTTTGATGTGTGATTTCACCAGTCGGTGTGTCGTGCGTTGTCAGTGTAAGCAATCGAGGCTGATTTGATAAAGGAAACTAAAGCTACAGCTACGGGACTAGTATCCTAATCTAGTGGCTGATTGATTTAGATATCCGCCGATTCGGTTACCAGTCAAAGCAATCCTCATCATCCTTTTCTCTTTATCCCCTGGTACTCACCATTTCATTTAATTTCACTCTCACTCTCACTCTCTATATACTTGCTTATTGAGCGGACTTTCATTTGATTTGATCTCAACTATTTACTTCTCATGTTTCTCCACCGTATACGTGGATCTAGTTAAGCATTTAATTAATTTTACTCGTTAATACTCTCACAAGTAGGATAGAAGTTTGTACATCACTATGTTCACAGTTAAATTTGTCGATCTTACGTTTGAATTAATTTAAATACTTCTCACTTAAATTAATACTTGATACGTGTAACTTTCAATTTCAAGCCATGATGAAGTTTATTTTTTTTTAATACTGATTAATTCTACTAACAAGCCAAAGTTTAAAAAAAAAATGTAATTTAGTGCCCTGTTAATCTACTGATAAACATATTTTAATTCTAAAAATTTCCAAAAATCGAAAATCTTTATCTCAAATTAATTGTTTTAATTGAGAATCGCTTACCTAGTTTAATTACACGGAGAAAAAAGTATTGCTATTATAAAGAAAAAAGTATTGCTATTATAGCGATCCAGTGGATCGTGAACGAAGTATCGTCATTAGCTCAAAACAGTATTATTATATTCACCATACGAATACAGTTATGCTCGAAACAGTGAATACTGAATACCACGCTCAACTGTATAGTGAATATCTCAAAACGTTTTCTTACTACAGCGAAACGGATCGTGATTATCTCTATCCATGACGCGTTCAGCGCCACCACACATAACCAAGTCTGAAACTTACGAGTTTATTTATTTAAAATTTTGGTGATGAAATAGCGATAATTGCACCAATTTATATTAACAGCGATATGGACAATTGGGTTGTTGATAAATTACTCGAGTCTGTGGTTATTGTATATAATTCTACTGTGTTGATAAAGAAAAACAATTAACATTATATATTGTATTAAATAAATAACATTTGTGTTTTCATAAAAGGTTTTTTTAGCATAAATAATTTGATCCCATACTACTTTACGCAAAAATATGTTATTTTTTTTATAAAGTACATGGAGTAATAAAGAAGTAAAAATTTCATTAAAAAATATTTTTCTTATGATAAAAATAATTGCGTATTTTTAATGAATATATCAATAATACAAATTTCTAGGCTAATATTTTTAAAAATCAAAAAAAAAAGTCATAAAATAAATTCCAACTGCTGTCAGTCATTATTTAAACATTTTTAAACCTAACGTAATTCTTGACTGTCATATAAACTACACAAAAATTTTAAACTAATCAAGCTATACAAGGAATTCGTATTTATGTTTATAACAATAATGTACGAAAAAACTAAAAAAAAAAATAATCTGCAATAACATATAATTAACATTTAATCAAAAACAACTAATAATCATCTATAAACCATAGCAATATAGACATTCGATATCCGAATCCATGTGGATCGTGATAATCACGATCCACTAGATTGGACATATGCGCATCTAAAGTATAGTCATACGTGGATCGTGATCATCACTATACTGTATCGTGATAATAGCAACACTTTTTTCTCCGAGTAGAAGAAGTTCCCGCTTGGAACTAGAACACTGAACCATGCATGCGCTTTTGGGCGTTTCCTGTAGTTGGCATACACAGAACTCCGTATGTACTACCGCGCATGTCATACAACTCTGATATATCAAATTATTGATTTTTTATAGATCCTTTTAGCGTTCAATGGTTCAATATTAAAATTTTTTTACCAACTGATATCAAAATCGCAAGCGAACACTTATGATTAGGAAACTATTTTGTCAACCGCCTATAAATGGGTCGGTAAAATACCTTGGGTCAGTAAGAAATAACCTTCTTAACAGAAACTTCGTTCAGAAATTTATAAGGTTTTTACTTATTTTAAATTGAATCCTTATATTATTAATCAGTTTTTAATTAGAAAAACAACTCCAATTGGTGTAAATTGCCTAAGATTCAGTTTTTTTCAAGTATATCATCGAAAAATTTTGAAAATTACAATTTTAACGTGCTTTTATCAACTTCACCCTTACCTATCTATCTATCTATGTAAATAATGGAATCTTTGAAAGTGATTTCAACCCACTTCAAAACGTCGGATTAGATTGAATCTTTGTATACTTATCGAGGGCCGATGACAATAGAATAATTTAACTTTGTCCCATTATCACTGGCCAGGATCTTCAGGAATAGCGATTTTTCATATCCAACGACACGGTAGTGTCTTGCGCCAAGTACACATTTAAAAAGCGTATTAAGGTAGTTGCTCCGCGACAGTCCGGGCAAAACATTTTGGTTCACTATTTTTGTTAAACGTATTGACAGAGCTAAGATTGTAAGTTAAGTTTTTTGAACGATACTGTACTCTCCTAAAAATAATCCTCTAAAAGTGAAGTTTATTTTAATTAATCACGAAAATTCCATGGTGAATAATTTTCATTTTTGTTTTGAATTGTTCGAAATATCTTTTTAAAAGTGGTAAAATTCCTTCAATGGAAAAAATTAAAAAAGGTGTAATTTTCCCGCGCTTCTCTAATGTTACATGTACAAAAAATGTCATTTTTAATTGCAATTATTTCAAGTTAGATTAGGTAAATCGTCTTCAAATTTTAAAAGCATATGTATTATGCATTTAATTACTTACATTCAAAGTTTCGAGTATTTCGTTACCTTAAGGTAGTTGTTGCGTGATAGGCATTTCAACAGAAAATTATGAAATTTTTTTTTATTGAAAAATAAATATATTAATAATTCACTACCAAAATTTCAGATCAATTCACCGCATCGTTTTTGAGTAATTAATTTTTGAAATTGCATCATTTACACGTAGTGGTATAGTGAGACGTTGCGGAAGATTTTAAAGCCTCGTCGTGATGAACACGTCTTCCCCGTGCTCTAGCTCGCCCTGTCCAGGGTCGGGATGGGGATCACGCAACACAGATAAACTTACAACGAACTAATCTTAACCAAATAATAACACAGATTCCAAATATAAGGTTAATTTATTCATCAAATCTCATAAAAATAATAATCAACTCAAATTCGTTATTGCAAACCAAGATACAATTATACAATATTCAATACACTACAAACAATAAACAATACGTATTATCTTAATTTTTTACCCCAAAATCTAATATACACATATACAAATACTACTGACAAGCCGTAACCTACTTGCAGCCTACTCGGGACTTCGCGTCGCGTACGCGGATCTATCTAACTCTCCCCAGTTCCCTCTTACCAACCAAGAGAGCCTCGGTTGTCCAAATATTAAGATACCGAGATTTTGTCAAGTACCTCGACGCCCAGCCGTATCTCCCCCTAGGTGTTCCGACGAAGAGTACCTCCAAGTCCAGGTGTCGCCAACCTCCTAGCTAGTACTCCCAAAATTCGTTTCGAGAATGACAGGCCGTGTACCACAACCTCGCCTCTTGCCGTACAATAGAGGCAATTCGGTGACCCGAGTACCTCAGGTCAACCTGGCTCAAAGAGATCCACTGTGAGGACAGATTTAATATATAAGGGGGATATAATATATTCTTCTATTCTGTACAACACAGCACTCAAGACTTCTTCTGTAAGTGTGCCACTCGCTTCAGAAGCTCAAGCTGATCTGGCAAAAATCGATCAGAAAATTGCTTTTAACAACTCAGAAGCAATACTCTTCGGGCGAACAGTATGAGTGACACCGCGCTGCCTCACGGCGCGTGCGGGAACTATGCTACGGGACTTCTCAGGCTGCTTTTCCTACTACTCTCGCTTGTCTCTCTAAAATACTATTTCAAACAATTATATTCGCTATGTAAATGTTTAAAATGTTACAGTATAATAATTAAGAATTCAGACTGATATTTATCATTTCGTGCCTAAAAAATGATCTTATGATATGTAAAAAGTATAAAATAAAGTTAGTAAATTTCTAATACAAGCAACGTCAATATTTACAAAGTAAAATGGTAAATTTTAAACGCAACGTTAAAAATCAAACTGTAATTATTGACTTGCTTGGACTGGTAAAATGTAATAATTACCGTAACTCCTATTCTTTCCCGCTTCACAGCATTATTTATATTTGTAACAATGCTTGCCGTAAGATGGACGGTGTGGCTTAATCTATATAGAATAAGCGAAGGGGAATTTAGTATAGACCGGATAGCTCAAATGGTAGAGTAGCCGACATGTCTTCGGAAGGTTCTGGGTTCGAATCCCAGTCCGAGACATCTAATAATTTTTCTCGCATATTCTATAAACTCACATTAAGATGATCCTCTCCACATTCCTTTCTCAATCCTTTCCTACCAATATCATGTTACGTGAATGTGGAACGCTTCACGTAATAATTACCGTAACTCCGATTCTTTCCCGCTTCACAGCATTATTTATATTTTAAAAGTATAATTTTTACCGTTTCAAATGTTAAATTCTCCTAGAGTGAGACCCCCTTCTCTTTCATCCGAGTTCCCCTTCTCCTCATAATGTGGACTATATATTGAAATGGCAATTTTTACTGTTTGAAACTGTAATTTTTTAAGATGAAAGAGTCGTTATTTACTATAGTGACAGCTACTAATCACTTATTTTCGATATTAAATTATAAATTGTGGCTTTTATACTTTCTACATTAAGTTCTGTAATTTTTATATTTTTGCCATCCCGATGTCCGCTTTACTGTTTGAAACTATAAAAATTAACCGGAATCCGAGTGAATATTACAGTTTACTTTTTTCCGTGTATGAAATTATTTGCATCACTCGAGTGGTACGGAAGATTTCATACTAACTTTACTATCTCTCTATACCTCTGCGTGTAAATAATGCAATTTCGAAAATTAATTACTCAAAAATGGTGCGGTGAATTGATCTGAAATTGTGGTAGTGAATTATTAATATACTTATTTTTCGACAAAAAAAATTTCTTAATTTTCTGTTGAAATGCCTATCACGCAACAACTACCTTAAGAGTCGGTCCCTATGATTGCAGCTTTTCATTTCTCGTCTAAACAAAGAAGATTTTCGAAAAAAACGCTCAGCTACGTAATAGATTTTTTAATTATCTATTTTATAGCTAAACGTTTTCTTTTTGAAATTCTCATTTGTTTAAGAGAAAAACACAAAACTGCAATTAGCTTTATCATCACGAGTGCAACAAGGATAGTACCGTTTCTCGCCGTGAGTGCGACGCGAGAAAAAGATGGGATCGGCACTTAAGACATGCATAACTTTATCTTTGAGTCAAGTATATGACTACTAGCAGAATAAGCTAAAAATATACAATGAATTTTCAAAAATTTGTCTTCTCTTTACTGCCAGAGATCATGTATACATTTCAACAAATATTTGGCGACTAATGCCAGTATTAATATCATAAAGATGATACTCTTATTTACAGACCAGAAATAACGACTAACAGTGAACAGCAAGTGAAACTGACAACCCCTGTCTCAACTGCTGAAAGTAACCCTTGGCCCACAATTTCATTTCAATTAAAGTGAAATGAAACTTTCGCTCTTACTTCCACCCGCAAAACGCTGTTGTCCCACCCACTATATTCCCTCCCACACTCACACTTATACTTATACACATATACTTGGTCTACTTGCGCGTAGTCTCCACGGGGAATCCTCAGTCATCTTTTATTTTTTTGCTATTTATTCAACTCTCTGCCTCGGTCCCCAATACTGCTTATGACAGAGAATTATACTTTTTTAATTGAAGATGCTTTTTTCGAGAACTATAAATCCACCTTTACTTGTCAGGCGGGCAAGTCCTTTTCCTTTTGGACAATTCTATCTCTAGTAAGTTATGAATAAATAATTCTTTATGAGTTTTCGTAAAACAAGCTTTCGTAAGACAGGAAAAATTTTATTCTTTAAAGTAATTTATTCATGTAAAGCTAATTAATATTTTCTTCTTTAGCCCTGTCATATTTGAAGTAAAAGCATCAGAATATTGAATCTAAGCTACAAAGGGAATGTAATAAATAAAATAAAAGTTTCGTGAATTTAATTGTAATAGCTTTGAACTACATTTATGAGAGTAATAATCACTTTAATAAAAAATAAGTTATATAAATTATTTATTTTAGAAAATTTCATTTTCTTGCTTAAAGCATTCAAAAATTCAACATTATAATTAAATTTTTATTTATAATTTGATTGAAGAGTTTGTTTGAAATTTTCCGCAAATAGTATTTTATCTTTATTCGATTTTAACGCCATCCCGTGTTCTGACTAATGAAAATTCATAACTGCATAAACTGATAATATTGATTTAATTTTTAATTTTAAATAGAAAAAAATTTTGAGCTATGCAAAAAATTTAATAATTCGATTTTAAAATATTTTTTAACTTAATAATTAAAAAATTAAAAAAAAAGAAAGAACATAAAAATAATTTTAGCGTCCAAGGTGATAATTAAATTATTTTAAGCTTGTTAGACACCGACCATTTTATTTTATAACTTACGCAAACGAGTATGTTACATGCAACATCGTACTTGTCATTCACCTAACTAGAGACTGATGGAAATAAACAATTACAATTTAATTATTATCATTATTATTCATATACGCACAACCAAGTTTTGTACCATCCGTGTATTGTGTTTGACGGAATACGGCGTGACAGGTACGGCACCTGCTTGCGGCTCGTCGTAAAATTATTAACCAACGACACTAAAGCTGACAGCGATGAAAAATGGCTTAGGCTTCGAGACAAAGGACCCATTAGTGTCTTGTACTTGGATCTAAAACTTATACAACACCTTACCATAATGTCTTTTTATTTTAAATTTCACTTACCGAACTAATAAAAATAATAAAATTATTAATATTTTATATTATTAAATATTTTTTTTTAAATGATTTTTGATTCATAAAATCTTATTTATTTTTAATAATAAAGTTAAATTCTAATAGTGCACACAGAAAAAAAATTTCTTGCAGCAAGAAAATTTTAAGGAAGACAAAGGTTATTTTGGAGCAAGAAAAAATTTTCTTGGTTCAAGAAACTGACTTCATTCAAGAAATTTTCAATCTTCCTTAATATTTTTTTGAACCAAGAAAATTTATTCTCAAATCAAGAATTTTTTTTTTTTTTCAGTGTATGAAAGTTATAATTGGACATATTTAAGAACGCACTAATATGCGGATTTATTTAAATGTTCTCGGCTGCCCAATTTTAAAATACAGTAACTGACAATTTTAAGATTTTTAAAAATTTTTCTTATTAAAAGAAGTTTGATTAAAAAAAAAAAATTTTGATTGAAAAACTAATAAAACATTTGATATATGAACGGAAAATAATTGAATATGAATATTTTTAAGAAAAAATACTTGAAATTAAGGTCTAAAAGTTATAAAAAATGTGGCAATAGTAAAAAAAAATCAGGTTAAAAATTTTACAGTTACTGTGTTTTAAAATTGGGCAGTCGTTCTATTGGATAAAAATACTGTCGTGTTGTTGGAAATTCAATTGGTTGATATTTGAGCTTTTCGATGTATTAATTACTAATTTTATTGATAGTAAAATAAATTACATAAATTATACAAATAAAAACATTGAATAAAGTGTCCTGCGCAAAAAAAGTTGATTATATTTTATATTGATTTGAAATATGATAAAAAAATTTTAATATTCTTTTTCTATTGCACGCCTTATAAGCGAAGCGGATGAGGTTGTGCTCTGCACTCGTCTTACAAAAATCAAGCGATTTTTTTTAACTAAAATTGTCTTTATTTATATTATATCGCTCTTGTAGAACAATAATTACACATAAATGTCGTGGAAAAAACCTAGTTTCAAAACTTATGACATTTTTAAAAGACATTTTGTAAAAAAAATGTTTAAAAAAATTATTCCGTGGACGTCCGGCTGTCAAATGTATGTATGAAAACTGGCGTGGTCACGATAACTGCCGAAAAACTTAACTGATTGTCCTTTTTTTTTATACGCCTCAGTATTATTTAAAACTAAGTCCTTTTAAAGATCATAGTCTAATTCAATGTAGTTTTTTTTTATAATTAACAATAAACTAAAAATACAGTAATCATTTGTATATATATATATATATATATATATATATATATATATATATATATATATATATATATATATATATATATATATATATATATATATATATCTACACTGATAGAAGGATTTCTTAGCATTTAAGAAGATTTCTTTGTATTTAAGAAATCATTTCTTAGCATTTAAAAAATATTTCTTTGTATTTAAGAAATATTTTTTAAATACTAAGAAATGATGTTTAAGAAATGATTTCTTAAATACAAAGAAATCTTTTTAAATACTAAGAAATCCTTCTATCAGTGTATGTAAATAAGGTTCGGTTACAATACAAAAGCAGTACCTTTCTTTTTTGGGTGGACAATGGCGCGAAAGATTTAAAAGTATTTTTTGTATTTTATTTTAATCAATTTTATTATGGAAAATGAGATTATGAGGCGTGTACTCCTGAATTTTCCAAACTTTTTTTCTTTTAATAGATTTCATAGAAATCTAACTCTTGCATTGGTCCTCATGACGAGAATTTCGAAAAATGTTGCTATACTCCGACATAACTCGACGAGCTGAGTCAGAATATACATATGGTTCAAAAGTTTATATATGTATGTATAACGCGGCTTGTCACGACGATAGCGTCGCCAATTTACAACAGATCTTTACCAAACTCAATATACTTATTCTACAGATAAATACCGAAGTCAAGTTAGAAGATGAGTTTAATCGGTCAAGTAATTAAGAAATGCCAGGATTTCAAAATTTTGAAAATCATAAAAATTCAAATTTCTTCCCTTTCTTACTTGAATAACCGTTGAATGGGATAGCTTATTGAAACTCTGTAAAGTGCATCTAAAGCTCTTTGAATAAGCTTTAATTTGAATACCATATCATATGTGTAGTCTCAAAATTATGTCCTATTCCGCTATGCCAATTATGAAATTTGCTATTGCACTGGATTTAGTATTTTTCCGTCATATATATTTTTGTCGATTGCATAGAAGTTAAAAGCCCTAGTTTTGTATACAATACTCGTTATATTTTTTTTCTATTCATGATGAAATCTACTTCCATTTCGGCTTCCGAAGGTTCTTTTTTATTTTATTTTCTATTTTTTTTTTTTTTTTTTGAGAACAAACACAAAAATATTTTAATAAATTTCAAATTTTTATGGCAAAAGATATTTATTTCACTTAAAAGTAAATTTTTAACTATCACCATCATTACTTTAATGATGATGATAATTATAACAGTTACTGTTATTATTATAATATTTATGGCATCATTAGGTATCTGAGAGAACTCTTGATAAAAGTAATAACGATGAATTAAACGACAAGACATCCGGTAGGGTTTCCTGCGTCGTATTCTGGGAGCTAATGAAAACTGTGATTGAGGTTGGTAGTCCCGTAGGTTGGCGTGGGTAGTTTGAGCACGATCGATCGTCCTGCTCCTCGTTCCTCGTCCTCCTACACGCGGCGTGTTCTGGGACAAAGGAACAAAGCAGAGAGAAAGCCCTACTACCATCCTCGGCCCTTTCTACTCGTGCTTCAGCATCTCAGCCTTCATCTCCACCTCCGTCCTTACCGAGCTGAGCTGTTTCGAGGCTAATCACCGAATCGTCCGATAAAAGCCTTTTGAGAATTTTCCCCAAGGAGCATAACGACGGAAAATAGAGAAAAACACACTCACGAGTTGAAAGACATAACGAAAAAGTCTTTGCGAAATTAGAAGTCTGTTCAACCCAAATCAAACTCATAATCATCAAAGGAAATCGCTCTTTATTTGTCTCCATCTAATTCTATTAATTTTTAATCCTTTTTTATTTTAAATTCTCTAAGCTTATACTTCTTACTCTTCTCTCACTATCTCTTTTTTTTTCTTTCTCTCCCCTGTCACATAAATTAAATTGTAAAATGAAAGTCTTTATACTTGAAGAGTATTTGCTGAACAGAAACATTTAGCCACTAAATGATTTTATCGCGTAAAAAGAACAGTATTTCAGCTGAATAATAAATATTGTTTTTTGTTAGCCCTGGATCTTTATTTTACTTACAATGGGGCGCATCAGCCCCGAGATTCCAAACCCAACTCCTGGGTATTATGTACAGTAAGAAATTAAGAAAAGAATATAGACAAAAAAAATAATTCTTTCTTTTGTTTCCGTGGTTTTATTCACTCGACACTGATCTTTATTTTTTTTTCTTACTGTCTTTGTTCTTTTTAAGAGATAATTATTCAAAATTAAAACATTGAATATTTCCAGTTGTGGAAAATTTTTTCAAGGCCCGTAAAAAATTTTTATATGGCTTGATTTATCCATACATAGCTATATCGAAAAAAAAAAAATTTAGTTCGTAGTTAGGAAAATTGAAAAAAAATAAAAAATGAATTAATTTTTTAGCTTTTATCGTTAAATGACTTTCATCTGTTACAAATCCTATTTTTTAGGTAGATGTCTTTGAATATCTATTTGTTGTAGTCGGTTTTATATCGTTATTTGCAAAAATATAATAAAAAATAAATTCTAGGACATTATTACCTTTTAATAACGTGTTTTTTTTTCAGTATTCAAACAAGAAATCTACCTATCCATGTCGGGTATAGCCGAATGGCGCTTTTTTTTTTATCAAGGATAGTTTTAAACATCTCCGACGATATGCACAGAAAAAAATGTTCTTAAATCAAGTATATAATTTTGAAGAACTTAATCTTCTTGATAATAAATCAAAAATAAATCTTCTTGATTTAAGGAAATTTTACTTGATTCAAGAATTTTTCTCTCGAATCAAGTTAATTTTTTATTTAGTGTGCGCATGATCACTAAATCTTATCATGCTTCAAATTTGATTACCGTTTAAAATTTTACTATTTATTTTTAAGTTAACAAATTTACATATTAAATTTATTAAATTCTATTAAAAAAAAAATTTTTATAAAAATGATTACTAATAAAATTATATTTGAAGTAATAACGCAACACCAGCAAGCGTCCATTTTGCCGGTTTGTCCTTGGACTTTAAATTAAAGGTCCAAACATAAGTTGGGCCGCGAGTTCTTGTTTTGTACAGAGGACACTCGTACATATTTCTCATATCCTGTTTGTCCTGAGTAATAGCCCGAATATTAATTACCGGCATCATTGGAAACAATTCTTTGGGTCGTGAATCGGTCAGAATCCCTAGTTGGACTTCCCATCTAGCACCCTCCATAAATATTCCATGTACATAGGCACCATCTCGCGGCGCAGTTCTATAACAAACAATAGCAATTGAAGATTCAAGAAAATAACTCCGATAGCCACCTTAAGGAGGTACTGCGGCAAATAGACACCAATAGGTTATGGGTATTGGTTTCTTTCTCACGCACTAGGCTGCCTCTCTTACAGACTATCGCTCACTTACTTCCACTCACGTAAAATATCGAAAGTCGCTAACTTCAAACATTTTTTACAAAAAAATGAATATCGCTAGTTTATGTTATTTTTGATAAAAAATACTTGTTATAACTTCAATTAAATATTCTCTGTTTTTCAAAAAAAGTCTAAGAAAAGTATGGTTGTTATTCAATAAAATGTTCACTCTAACTACGGTCAGGATAGGGAATACATGTTAGATGTACGATTTTTAATTGCTAATATTTCGAAAATTAGCACCGCAAGGACTATTAAAAAAAATTTATTCGTATAGAGGACACTTAGAAGTACGGGTATTCAAAAATTGAAGAATATTGTATGAAAAGTGATTTTGCACAGTACCTCCTTAACTCAAACTTTTATTCAATCTACTGCCAAAATTTATAGCCAATTTGAAGGAAAGAGTTTGCAAACCAAAAGGTTTTAGTTAAGGTAGTACTACCACAAGAGTCAAATCCCAAAACCTAGTTGATTAACGTAGTAGATTTTCTTATACTAAATCGCGTTGGAGGAAGAGAGACAGAGATAAATTTTGAATGTTTTTCATTAACAAATATTCTCATATTCTCGGAAGCCATACTGATTGTTATTAAATATGTTCTAGATGTTATTTTCTCTCGTTGTCTTAATTTTTATAAGAATGTGAATGTCCAGTTTTGTGAAATAAAATAAAGTCTGTGATTTTCCATAAGGATCAATGGTAAAGGCAAAAATATGTAAATATTAATATCTTTTTTTCTGGACTCACCAGGCTTCCAAAAATTTTACTGCTTAATTATGATATTATAGAGTAGCAATATGCCAAATTTCATTAAATTCTGAACGTCAATTCTAAAACCGGTAGTACTACGTTAAGTTGTCTATAAATTACATTGCAATTTGACGTCAAGACTTGCAGTGCAAGTATTTTAGTCAAGTTGTAGTAAAGTTGAAAGGAAATTTAACTAAAAGTTTGGTGTTAACTTATATTCAAATTTTGGACGTAGATTTTCTTCAATTTGTTTACAACTGTTGTACTGTAAAAAATTATCGCAAACTTGATGTTAAGTTAACTTACTACTTTTAAAAAAAGCGTGGCTATCAGGGAAAATCTGGGAAGAAGTAATTTGTGGATACTTACGTAATATCTTCTTTATTCTTTTTGGTGACGTCGCACTGAAGACACATTTTGTCCAGCGGAAGTTCATGTCTTCTTGCTGTGGATTGCATGATTGCGGTCAACAATGACTGGGGATTGAAGAATCCGGCCAACCAAACAGACGCTGGAAGCTTAAATTAAAAATAACAATTAGATGACGATGATTCCAATCAAGATTGTCCAAGCTGATTAGACTGACAATAGAACGAAAGATAATGTAAATGCGAATTGAATGTTAATCTCACCGCAAAGTCGGTCGACCAGGTCTCTAATTCCCTGAGTCTTAGCAGGAGATCAACGAACCAGGCCGTGAGGCCTAACAAAGAAGGATACGCTCTCTGAGACCAAACAGGTGGGACCTGATCAAGGAACAAAGCGTTCTCGAGGTCTTCCATGTCAGAAGTAATGGTTAGCTCCCCCTTCAATCCCAGATCGAGTTCGCGCATCGACCGCTTTATTTCTCCCGTCAGTCCGTTCATCCTTTCGCACTCCTGGAAGGCGACGATTACGTAGGGGGTGCGTTCCTCGACCTTGGCCATTATGTCGATCATGTTGAACTCCTCGGGCAGCTTTTCCACGATCTCGTCTAAGATTTGCTTAACCTTTGGACAATAGAAGAAGTGTTTGGGTAAGAAAAAAGGAGGAAGTATGGGAGAGGTTATTTACGATGTGTGTTAGGAGTAATAAATTTAAAATATACTTTATCTTCCCGGGTGACTGTTTGACCTCCCGAGTCCCCGGCGTCCCTTGGCTGCATCTCAAAGACGGTCCTAAACAAATTCTCCGAAGTCGTTGTCAGGAATCCTATTTCGGCGTTCGGATGAAGACCGTAGAGGTAGGGTGATTCTGCCGGAATCGCCTCGTCGATGTAGGCATGGTAACCCACCAAGTCGGTGTTGGGCGGCGCGGGGAATCCTTTGTCACGAGAACAGCCAAAGAATTCGGGGTATTGTTTCTTTTAAACAAAGGAATATTGTTGGGGGAAATAGAAATGGTTTATTGACTTTTTTTATTCAAGGAGTTTCGAGAGCGAGGAATTTAATAAACTGGTTGAGTTGAGATGGATTTATTAATTAGGCGATTCAAACTTGAGATATTCATCGGAGAAATTTTCTTACAATCCCTGATAGATCTATGAATGGCTCTGTTGGAAAATTTTACGTTTCCCAAAAGTTTTATCGAGCCTGATATGAAAATTAGCTATGTTAGCACAGATATAACTCTATCATGAGCTATCTGGCTTGATATGCCGATTCTTTTGATGTGTTTTCACATAAATTATCTACTTAAATGATTTCTACTTAACTATTTGTAATTCAATTATTGATTAAAGTTTTTTACTTATATATAATCATTACTAGCAACCTTGCAGTCACTATGTGACTGCCGTGACTTGTGAACTAAAAATAAATAAAATTTTGATTTATTAAATAATGATTTTTGTTAAATTACACTGTACTTTCTTAATTATTGACGTTTTTAAAGATATAAGCGCATCCCGATGTTACACTCATCAAGAGCTTTAAGTTATCTCTTAAACGAATCGACTGAAACTATGTGAAATTATGTGAAATTATGTGAAATTATGTGAAATTATGTGAAGTTATGTAAAGTTATCTCTTGAATGAATCGACTGAAATTATGTGAAATTATGTGAAGTTATGTGAAGTTATCTCTTAAACGAATCGACTGAAATTATGTTACTTTCATTTGAGTACCCACATGCATTTTGATATATTTTTCATGTATACATATATATATATAATATTATATAAATATATGAAAAATTGATGAGGGTACTCAAATGAAAGGTCTCGAGGAGTGTAATATTAAGATGATCTTATATCTTTAAAAACGTCAATAGTTCTCAAGATACAAGGTCATTTCTTAATTATGTTAAATTGCACGGTACTTTCTTAACTATTGAAGTTTTTAAAGATATAAGCTCATCCCGATGTTACATTCATCAAGAGCTTTCATTTGAGTACCTTCATGCATTTTTGATATATTTTTCATATATATATATATATATATATATATATATATATATATATATATATATATATATATATATATATATATATATATATATATATATATAAGTATATGAAAAATTGATAGGGGTACTCAAATGAAAGGTCTTGATGAGTGTAACATCGGGATGAGCTTATATCTTTAAAAATGTCAATAGTTCACAAGATACAAGATTATTTCTTAATTATGTATCTGGAGATAGATGCAGTCAAAATACTTATCATCATAAATTAACTATAGGTGAGAATGATATGAAACCTTGAAAAGGCACAACTCCAGATCAAGATTTCTAATGATACCCAATTTAACGATAAAATCCCATTTTGTCATATAAATACACTGGCCATAAAATTTTGCTTATTCTCTTAATAATATATTACGGCTGCCCAATTTCAAAACACAGTAACTGACAATTTTAAGATTTTAAACATTTTTTCTTATTTAAAAAAAGTTTGCGCGCCAAATTGATAAAAAATTTGATTCATGAATAGAAAACACTTGAATATAAATATTTTTAAGAAAAAGTACTTGAAATTAAGGGCTAAAAGTTATAAGAAATGCAGCAATTTAAAAAAAAATCAGGTATAAAAATTTTGCAATTACTGTGTTTTAAAATTGGGCAGCCGATTATTATTAATACTATATCTATATATAGATTTGAACTGATATAACTCTAATTCACGTCTGATATAAAAATTAGAAACATCAGCAAATTTTTTCCCTAGCCAAGACATTTCTAGCAGATAAAATATACCTGGCGCAAGTTGAAGTTCTCCATCAACTAAATCCGGTTGCATGAGTTCCTCAAGATACGACACACAGAGTCTTCTATCCCAGTCATCAGTGATATGCCCGCCGTACATAATTTCGCCAAACAGGTACCTCAAGTCTTCCCAAGGGACTCTAGGACTCGCTTCAAGATAATTATAAAGCACACTGACGCTGATATTCAAGTCCCCGACATTGAAAGGGTAGATCTTGTTCCACCCTTGGGCCCCAAATTTCCGTCGTTCAGCGACTACAGCATGAAAATAGCACAGTGAAAAAAGAATAGCCTTGAACTCGGCTTCTTTGCTGCACATCTCCAGTGTTTCTTGGGTAAAGTTATCCAGAGCTTTATGCAAGTTCGCTTGCATCCCAGTTGGAGGCTCGTTAGTGATCTTAATTGAAGATTCTAGTACTCCTTGAGGAATAATGTGACCTGCTGGAGTGCTTGCTGGTTCTGCGCTCATGTACACTCGGTAATCTGGATGAGAACCTTCTGCCGCGACCTCCAGCTTTTTTTCCAGCAAGGGTAACCATTTTTTAACTAAATGGATGTTTTGCAAAATCACCCAGTGGCCTTCTTTCGACGCAATATCCATCGCGTGTTCTGCAACTGTTTCTTGTCCTTGTCCCAGCGAAACATTGTGGAAGTTCTGAGCGTCCATTGAAAATCCTAATCTGCGTCCCAAGTCTTCTACATCCTGAGAAAATAAAATATGAATGAATTTTTGGAAAATTAAAATCATGGATGATGTATGATAAAAGTGGTATTTTAGCACCTTCAGAGGATTCACTCCAGGAGAGAGTATAAAAAATATTGGCGTAGAAGGGCTCGTTTCCTCGTAAGATTTAGCAAATTCCACAGTTTTACCCTCGACATACTTAACACCTAGTTTTTCCTCGATGAATGCGGATATCGCGTAAGTCATTCTGTCAGGCCTTAAAGCCCTCAATATACAGAGCCGCTGGAGTGCAGTCTTATTTTTCCACTCTTGTGGAAATTTCTCGCGTTCCGGGCACTCACACTCGGTGAATTTCTTCCATCGCTTAGACGAAGTCTCGATGTCTCTATCCAAATTCCTGGATAATCGATATAAAACATAGAATACAATTCAATAAAACATATTTATTTATTTATTTGAACAAATAAAACCAAAGGCTTAAGCCTTTAACAGGGTTAATGGTTACAATAGTTAATATGTAAAAAATTTATAATGTATAACAAGATGACTTATAAATAGTGCAGTAATTTAATAGTTAGATTGCTAAATGAGTCGACTATTGATGCGTTAGCAATTGAAATCCAAAAAAAATCATAGTAATTGATAAAAACAAAAAAAAAAATAATAATAATTATAACAATTGCAAATAATTAACACCATTTAGTTGCTAATTTGCCAAGTGATGCCGTTACATAGCCATTAAGGGGGTATATTTAAATACACCGAGTGAATTATGATAAAAAAAAAAATTTTGAAAACTTCGATTTTTTTTGTATCAAAAAGTTGACAGAAAGAGAAATGAAATTTGGACTTTTTCGCTTCAAAGTCTGTCAAAAATCCAATAATCCAAATTTTTTTTTGATCGTAGTTCACTCGGTGTATTCAAGTATACATGTTAAAACCCCGCCAGGTTTATTTATTTTACATAAGCCAATCAACTGATATCATGATGGAAGTAAATGTCAATTTTTTTCGAGGGGAGTGTCTTCAGACCACCATAACTTTAAGTCTACTGAATGTTTTTAGCTAAAAATTTAACTGTATACTCTTTAAATGTGTATAAATAACTGGTAAAAAATTCAAAGTTCTATCTCTTCATTGGTCTTCACAAAAAAATCCCAAAAAAATGCTTAAAAATCAGAGTGTTAAACCAGAAGACCCCTCTAAGACAGTTAGACAGTACTAGGTCTAATAATTAGTAACAAGATTGTATTGCTTAAATTTAAGTAAGTTATTAAAGTCATTTAAGAGCGCAGATTTTGCATTAAATAATACATGAGCCTGATGCTTGATAAGCTTATACTTCCCTTCTGCGAATTTGATTAATAAAAATACAAAAATTTGGAAAATTTTTAAGTGTACAACTCATAATGCTCGTTGAATTTTTGAGAAAAAAATATATTATATTGATAATTGATATTTTTTTGTGATAGTAAATTTTTATGTTAAGATTTTGTAGTAGTTATAAATAGCTTGTTGCTTCTATTAGTTTGTGTCTGTGATATGTTTTGAAAATTGCAAAATGAATCTTTATTGAATCATCTATTTGATGGCTTAAAAACTATTTTGTATCAGTGAACTAACAAGACAATAAAAATAAAAATAATTGCACAAAGAAGGCAAAAAAAAATTTTTTTTTTAAGCACTCTAATTTTTTGCATCATCTCTTGTTAAAAATAACTACCAACAACGATTTTCCCCTTTTACTACTGAAACAAGATTCCCATCCGAAAAATAACGATAGTAAATATCTAAACTCACCTAAACTCATCCCTCGACGCAAGACTTCGGATTCCACCCCAACTGGAATTAGTCAAAAAATCAACCGGCGACGTGACATGGGGAACAATAGGGAACCTCAGAAGGAAATCCAGCTCCGCTGAAGAAATTTCGCGTCTGATCAGCAGAATCTGGAAGGCCATCTGCGAGGTGAATATCAATTTGTCGCACTCGAACAGTCCCCTGGTCGTGTACATGAACACAGAGTAAGTTATGCACTCAATCAAATTCATCACCCTGCCAGTAACATCTGGCGCAGGATCTGCCTTGATTATCGCCTTCTGAAAGACCACGCTAAAAGCCTTCAGCGAGAACTGGTAGATCGGATTTATCGTGTTCAAGTCATTCAAAATGAAGTACAGCAGAGACGCCCTTGCCGCTGCAGGCCGGTATAGCTCTCTAGCAGCGTCTATTTCTTTGCTAGTGCCCCTTGCTTCCGTAACTTTGCACTCAATTTCTGCAGCGGTTCTCTTCGTCGTCTCCAAATTTTCGACCAAGGCTGTGTCTCCAAGAACGTTTTCGTCCGCTGAAGACAACCTTCAAATTCGATCATTATAATTTTCGTTCAAATTTTGGTTTAATGAATTTAATAAACTAACCTGGAAAGAAGCGAGTCCTCCAAGCTGTTCAAAGTGATCTTGAAGTCGTTCTGCTGCCTGGTAAGATCAGCTTTCAGGTCCTCTAAATCAGGGCGCTCTACTTTGACAACTTCTGCCAGGAGCTGGTCTTCCAAACCGTCTCTTGTCACGGTGAAGTTGATCAGAGTTGTCTGGGCCTGCATCTCTGGCTTGTAGTGAGGGTTTGCAAGCTTGGTGTGGAGTATCAGCCTGAATTTGGGGTTGTACTCTACTTCTTTGTCACCAATTTTTATCGCTTGGCCCTTTTTGATCAGATTCCGCCCTAGAAGAGGGTCTAAAACGGGATCTACTGACTCTCCGATGTTTTCTATCAACACAGTGGCTCCTTGGGCCAAGGACTGCTCGATTACTTCCAAGGAACCACGCTGTCCCAATCTAATCACACGCAAATCATCCCCGTACTTTTGTTTTATCCACTTGATGCCTTGGAGCTGCAAATGAGAAGATGGGGTATGATTTGACACACAGAGTAAAAATTTACTTGAATCAAGTGAATAATTTTGAAAAAATTTATCTTCTTGATTTGAGTAGAAAAATTCTTAAACTAGGAAATTTTTCTTGGTTTAAGTAAATTTTACTTGATTCAAGTAAATTTTATTTTTTGTGCAGAAAGATGTAACCTAGCAAAAAACGGGCATATGAAAAAATTTTCTGATATGGCTTGATCTGGATAGATGGGAAGAAAAAATTATTATAGACGGAGAGAAATTTATAGGAACCTTTCCAAAAATATTGGAATGGTTCCTATAATAAAATGATCATTATAGGTATCAATCCTATGCTTATTATAAGAACCATACCCATAGTTTATTGGAAACATTCCTATACAAGAATGGAATAGCTTCAATATATTATGAGAATGGTTCCTATAATATTATAGGAATGGTCCCTATATTATTAAAGGAATGGTTCCTATAATATTATGGGAATGACGCACATAATAATAGAAAAATGTTTATGTTCATAATAATGAAGCAATCACATCAATAATATAAAGTAATTATTATATATTTTTTTGCTAATAAATTTTTTTTTGTAAATAAAAATTGATCTTTCACTAAAGTGAAAAAATTTCTTTTTCATAATTTTTATTCACGTGTGTACTTAATCTTAAATTGTTTATTCCAACTCAGTTATTATTGTGGTAGATAATATTGAAAAATATTGTAGCAATTCTAAAGTTTCTTTACTAAAAGGGATATTTTCTCACTATACAATTAGAGGAACAAAGTAGATATGGAAATTCATTGTTTATTTTTACAATTTCATTTTATTTTTAAAACAAATTATTTATTTACAATACATACGTTGAATATTTATTAAGTCTACCTTTTGGATATGTAACTTTTATTATTTATATGAACAATATTACTTATTTTATATATTTCAAATGATGTTATTGAGAAGCAAGTAAAATTATCGAAATTATTAATAATTTCAAATGCTTCAAAGGGGTCATCGAAGTCACAAATAACTTAAGTTGTAATGATAAATATCTCAATATTATAAGGCATCATCACTATAATATTATGGGAATGGTTCCCATAATATTATAGGAATGGTTCTTATAATATTATAGGAATGATTCCTATAATGTTATAGTAATGGTTCCTATAATATTATAGAAACTATTTTTATATATTATGGGAACCATGCCGATATTACAGTTATAATTATAGGTATCTTTCCTATAATTATAGGAACCATTCCCATAATTATAGTAACATTTCCCTTTAATTATGGGTATAATTTCCATAATTTAAGTAATCACACCTAAAATAGTATAGGAAAACATTTCATTAAAATTATAGAAATGATTTCCATATTTTTCTCTCCGTGTAATTTTTAATGTTATAGATTTTATAGAAATGTCGACAATTATCATGCTATACAAGATGAAATTGCTTTAGTAGTTGATGTATTCTGCAAATCTCTTTAGAAATTTAAAAAGATTGATTTTTTTTTTTTCATAATTCTTTTTTTTTTTTTTTAATTTGTTTAAAGTCGCATAAACTACTAAGGTCATGAGCGACTACGGTAGGGGGTAAACTTTTTGAGATTGGAACTCGTTTCATTTTTTGGGCTGAGCAGAATAATACACTTAAATATTGAAAAATATTCATTGGTGTACGCCGAACTCGAACCCGGTCCAATGCTTTGGTAAGCAAGGGCCGGATCCGATAGGGCTACTGCGCGCCTTTTTCATAATTCGAAAATGTAATATATTTGAAATACAGTAGCGCTCAAAAGTATTTTGACAACATAATTCGTTAGTTTTTTTTAACAATGTCAAAATACTTTTGAGCAACCATTTTCTTAATATTTTAAAAATTAAATTTTCTTTTGTTACAAACAAGGACTACTTTGACTTTATTCTATAGATTATTCAAAAGCTATTTAAAAAAATAAATAAATGATTATTGTGTTTCATATTTATGTTTAATTAAACCATTAAATATATTTGTCAAAATACTTTTGAGCGCAACTGTATTAATAATTTAGGAAGTTATCTTAGATATTCGGAATCGAATTAAAATAAATGATTTATTAAAAAAAAAATTGTTATCGAAAATTACCATAGGTGGTCAGCTTTTCTCCAATGTTAGTCATTAGCAGAAACATGTTTGAAGGAAGAGTGATTGTTATAAATACAGATACAATAGATTTTCTACAATAGAACAATTATTGAGATTAATTTCGGCAAGTTATTAAATTTAGCATGGTGTATAAGGGGAAAGGGAAGGGGAAGGTGTATAAGTTTCCAACTAAGAACTAATTATCTCTATAATTTTGAATTTTTCAGAAAATTACAACTCAAATTTTCCGTTTCATTGTTTTCATTGATTTGCTAAGTATAAGTGGAACTAATTTCTAATTTCTATTGTATCTAGATTCATTATAATTACATTAACCTTGAACAGATATTTTTGCTAATTACTAACGTCCGAGAAGGGATAATTACCTCCGGCAGTATAAAAAGCACCTTTACAGTTCAAAATTAGTTTAAAATTGTTCGAGTCTCTACAAGAACCACTAGGCACATTTTTGCGTTAGAGTAAAAATTTTTGTCATTTTCAAGCTAAAAAATGGTAAGTTTTTATCATTTAAAACGTCTTTTTACGTAAAATTGTGTTGAATAACTAACTTTTATTAATTTTTGCTTCTAGCTGTGCAGTTGCGAGTACAATTGTTTGACAAGATACGAAAACCCAGACGCTGAAATCCGGCGAAAAATTGAAAATTTTCCGAAAATGCTGACTGCATTGAAGTACTACCACGGAAAATTGAACTTCGTTAAAGCAAGAATAAAAAACGGAGACAATTCTCAAGAACTTAGGAAGAAATTAAAGGCTTACGGAGGCAAGAAGCTCATTCATTTAATAATGATTCATTTGATAATTAAATATTTGGAAAAATGCACGTACGCTAGTCAATGGATCAAAACTGAGGATCAGGGAAGAATTTACTTCGAAGTCAGAAAAAAAAATGAAGGATTAATTGATGAGATAGCGGCACTCAGTGAAGAAGATTTAAAGAAGCTCATGAAAATTTTGATGGATAAATATATCGAGATACATAAAATAATGTGTTAGATTGTAACTGTCTATTTATTAATTGAATTGTTATTTACGACTCATAAATAACATTTTTTTATATCATAAATTTACCAATGACTCATTTTTTATTATAACTACTCCTGAAAATCTTTTGAAGTTTTTAAATTTATTTCATTTTCTAATGTTCAATAAAAGCTCATTGAAAAAATTCAAGCTTATAGTTAAAGTTAAGCTTATTTGCACTCTTGTGGAAATAATTCTCTGAAAAAACTCTTTACAACTCTAAATAAGACTCTCGAAAGTCTTCACATCCCTAAATACCCCTGAGTAAAGAAAAGACTTAATAAGTCTTCAAAATTCTTCAAAAGTCAAATTTTCCCTGCAATTTCGGACTTTCTCGAAGAATTATTAAGACTTGATAAGACTTAGAATTTAGAGTTTGGATTATTAATTGATGCCAAGGCTCAAGCCAAATGGCAATTTCAGTACATAGTAAATAAGATTAAGAAAAATAGATAAATATAATCGTGAGTACATAAAATAATAAACATATGAGTAACAATAGTAGAAGATACCAATTTATCAAATAATGATTAATTTGAAGCTAATAGTACAATTTGTTTCAATGACTTCAATCACTATCTCAGATTCATAAATCTGAGAATTCTATTTTTCATTTATCAAGATTCAATAGATAATTATAGACTTGATTTTTAAAAACTTGTAAGCTAGCAGAAGTAACAATTTCAGCAGGTAATTCTTCCCAAAGTTTAATCACTGTCACCACAAAGGATTTCTTTAAGTAAGGTAAAGTGGGGTAGTTTGAAAGAGATGTGTTTCTTTGCAGCCAATCTATCCTTCTTTTCCTGTTAAACTTATTCAGTTTAACAGGAAAAAAAAATAATATTTCTTTTCAAAAAATTTACTTATCAAAATTGGAGAAAATTGAAAATAAAACTACAAAAAAGAATTAATGCAGGTTTTGTAAAAATTTTTTTAAAATAATATTTTCATTACGAAAATACTTCGATGCGTATCGAATCATTAATAGTTGGGCAAGTCAAAACATCAACAGCAAATGAAGTACACTTGCTGTTGGAAACAAATACTGCTCAAAGAGTAAATCCAATCGGTATTTAATTTGAACTATCAAATATTTAATTCAACTTTCTAGGGAGGGAAGAATTTTCTAACCACACGCCATCTGCTGGAATTAATTAATACTAAACATAGTTTAGTCCACGAATTTACAGTTAGAATCTTTGAGTATTCTTACACGGAGAAAATTAAATGATTAGATGTATAAATTTGGATGAAAATTAAATGATTGGAGGTATCATACTAAATTTATAACTCCAATCATCTAGGATGATTAAAACATTTTTCAATGCAAAGATGATTAGTGTTATTATTTTTTTATGATAACAGCTACCATTTTTTTAAGTAACAGTTACTATCAGGATAATAATATTTTCTATCAAGGACATTTATTAATATTATTGAATTCTATGAAAAAATTGATCGAAAATTCAATAATTTTCAAGTATATGGACAGAAAATTATAGGTACTTTTCCCATTCATTAAGGGAATAGTTTTCATAAACGTATAGAAATTTTTCCTATACTACTATAGAAATAGTTTCCATGCTAGTATTGAAATGATTCCTATAATAGTATAGAAACTTTTAATGTTTACTGTCACTGCAAAGGTCTTGACTTGAATTTGTGTCTTTTTAAGGTTTTTATGGTAGAATGATAATAGTAATTAACTATAACTAACATACAGAATTGTAAAAATTATTATAAATATGATGAATGCTACCATCTAGATGATTTCTACAATCATCTAGATAGCATTCACTACTATCGGGTTGAAGGTAAAAATTTTTACCATAACTAGATAGTAACTGCTATTATTTAATTTTTTTCTCGTAGTTTCTAATGATGGAGTATTCAGTGATACACGGAAAAAAAAGATGATTTAAAAATTGCATGACTAATGATGTAAAAATACGATTGTACGAGTGGCGTTAGTTTTGGTTTGAGGTGATACAAATATTGTATCACCGTGATGTAGATTCCACATCACAGTGAAGTAAATTAGAGTGCGCTACACGCATGCGCCTGAATATCGTATAGGTTATATTTGTTGTTGATGTTTTGTATCGTATGTATTTTTTTATTTATTAAGAATTTGTTATAAAAAAAAAAAACGTGAAAATAACATGACCGTTGACTTTGTATGTTCAATGCTAAAAAAATACTGTCTTGAAAAATTTATTTCAAGGTTTGAGGGTACAAATATTACCGTCAAGTTAGTCCCGTTTAAAATACATTAGATACAAAAATTGTATCACCAGGTGGCGTAAATTTAGCATCACCTCTGTTAACTTCACAGGTGATACAATTTTTGTATCACCTGATGAAATTTTAAAGCCACTTTTTTTTCCGTGTATGAATAGAGAGACGAAGATTCAGTGATCCTATACCCTCTGTCGGAGGTTTTCAACACTAACTTTGATAAAAAATATCTCAAACTATACCAAGACTTATCAGAAAGTCTTATTTTACGAATGTATTACCTGAGGATCAATCATCAGAGGCCATCGATCCGAATTAGACAAGATGGTAGCATTCTCTGTACTCATGCGATCGTTGGGCAGTCCCTCGTTATTCCACTTGGCGATCTGTGTGTCGTTAGTCAATAACGTGAGCACATCAAGACCGTCGGTGATTCGAACAGACGGTTCGACGGTTTTCAGAAATGGGAGCCATTGACGATGAAGAAGATCCTGACGAAACGATTTGGTGAAGCAGCCGACGTAAGATATGAACGCTGTGATGAGTAATACATCACCGGGTAAGGTCTCGCCTTGATGCTTCAAACTGTTGGATTGCAATAATTGATGAGAGAGTTGAGTCTGAGCTTACAAGGTAGTCCTTTATCTAATTGTGCATTAAAGGTAATTTTAATTGGACTTACTTAGCTACTGAATCAGCCCATCGTACATTCTCCGAGGCAAGACCTCCGACTAATCGATTAGCCAACGCGATGATTGCATTAGTGGCGTCTGCTTCCTGCTGGCACTTGAGCTTCTCCGATGTCGCTTGTTCAAAGTCCGCTGTTAGCTTCGCTAATTGCTCTTCTAATGACTGGGTATATTTAATCTCTATTATTTATTCATTACTATTATCATTATCAGTTTAATGCTTTTTCAGTCGAGTTTCGGTATTGATTATTTGGTTCTTGGAAATAATTAGTAAAGAATGTTTATCAAAGTGTATTAAAAAAATTATCAATTTTTCTTTTTTATATACAGAAAAAAAGTTTGTTTAAACCAACAATTTTTTTTTTCCAAAACCTTAGCTGGTTTGGAACAAGAATAAATTTTCTTAAAACGAGAAAATTTTATTGGCTCAATACAATTTCATTTCAGTTAGAAGAATTTTTGTTTTCGTAATTAATTTTTTGTATAAGGAAAATTAGTTATCCAATAAAGAATTTTTCTTTCTAGGTATGATCTTAAAATTTTATTAGAGGATGAAAAAATAATAGACGTTCTAAAAATTTTAACTCTTAATAGTCATATTTAAAGAGATACTGTGCAAAATCACTTTTTTTACAATATTCTTTAATTTTTGAATACGTGTACTTTTAAGTGTGCTCTATATGAATAAATTTTTTTTAATAGTCCTTGCGGTGCTAATTTTCGAAATATTAGCAATTAAAAATCGTACATTTAACATGTATTCCCTTTCCTGACCGTAGTTAGAGTAAACATTTTATTGAATAACAACCATACTTTTCTTAGAATTTTTTTGAAAAACTGAGAACATTTAATTGAAGTTATAACAAGTATTTCTTATCAAAAATAACATAAACAAGCGGTATTCATTTTTTTATAAAAAATTTTTGAAGTTAGCGACTTTCGATATTTTACGTGAGTGAAAGTAAGTGAGCGATAGTCTGTAAAGAGAGGCAGCACCAGCGCGTAAGAAAGAAACCAATACCCATAACCTATCGGTGTCTTTATTTACCGCAGTAACTCTTTCAAAGTTAAAAGTTTAAATTAGTGATTTCTTACACTGAAAAAAAAAATTGACTTGATTCAAGAGAAAAATTCTTGAACAAAGAATATAATTTTGAAGAGAGTAATTGTCTTGAATCAAGACGAAAAATTCTTGAATCAAGTAAAATTTCTTTAAATCAAGAAAAATTTCCTTAAATCAAGAATTTTTCTATTCAAATCAAGAATATTAAGTTCTTCAAAATTATATACTTGATTCAAGAACATTTTTTATCTGTGTACTTAATGTAAAAAAAATTGAAATCTTTACGAAAAAAATTTAATTTGAATCAAGAGAAAAATTCTTGAATTAAGAAAATAATTTTGACGAGTTTTACTGTCTAGAATCAAGATGAAAAATTCTTCAACCAAGTAAAATTTATTTAAACCAAGAAAAATTTCTTTAAGAATTTTTATACTCAAATCAAAAAGCTGAATTTTCTTTAAAATTATTTTCTTGATTCAAGTTAATTTTTTTTCTGTGTTGAAAAATCCTTAAGAGGAAATGTTCGTGAATGTTTAAATTTTGAAGATATGCAAAAAAATTTTTCTAAATTTCTAAATAAAAATACCACCTTCTTTATGCCCTATAAAAATATATATCACATTGCCAATTACGTTGATTATATGACGGGATATACAATTCTAAAATTTTTTACGCCCTTATGTTTATTTGTCAAGTTGATGTAAAACTAATTTAAGAAAAGAAAGAAAAACAAATCATATAATGATAGTATAAATGATATCTTACCGCAACTTTCCGCTTTATACCACTCAATTTATCTTGAGCAGCTGCTAATTCAGCATTAGCTTGCGCGAGCGCTTTGCGTTTGGGCTCAACATCACAGAATACTTCGTAGAACTTGATAATATTGATAACCCAAGCGCATAATCCAGCAGCAGCTGCGGATTTTGATCTTACAAACTCCGGTTCAAATTCCGAATCCTTTAAGTACGGTTGAATTGCTTTTGTAACTTCTGGATGGATATTTTCCTTGTCATAGTTTATGAGGGAATCCAGAAAGGCGTCAACTTTCGCCATAACGATCTATTTTAAATGTCCATGGGTATTAATATTAACATTAATAATAGCAATAACGATACTCATGCACGGTAACAAGATACTGGTACTTGTCGGTTCGCGGAAATATAATTAAAAATATCTGACTTCTCTTAAAAACTTTTAATTAGTTATAAAAACGTACGATGTGCTATTAAAATGAACGTACGTACTTTGGCGGCTTTCCAGCTTCTGTCCTTTGGCACTTTGCCACTAGGTGCGAGAAGTACCATCACCGCGGCAGTCACGTTGGTCACGGCACCCGGCGGTGATCCAAATGACTTTAATTCTGTGAGATTCGCTTTATTAAGAGTGTTTAAAGCCTCTTGAGCTGCCAGTAATGCTGGCTCAGCTTTCACTAAATCAGCCTCGCATTCCCTTTGTTTTTTCAGTACTTCCTCGGCAATAACCGCCACCTTTGTCTCCTCCTCATCCGCTGGACATAATCACCACTATGTTAACAAACTATTGTCCGATTAGAAGAAAAGAGGCTGCATAAGATACCAAAAAAAAACTACCCATGAAAAAAATTTTTAATATGGCCTGATAGGAGTTGATCTCATGTATTGCCATATTAAGGAGATTCAAGTACCTTCCTAGTGTAATGAATGTCTATAAAAAAATAATGTGTAGAAGTACTTTTGTTATGCACCTTAAAAATAATTTTTAAATTAATTAATAACATTTTTAAAGAAATTTCCGAAAAATTTACTAATTAAATAATTATTAACATTTAATTGACTAATAAAAAATATAGCACTCTTAATTACCGGTATACACTTGACAACACCGCAAGAGTTCCCTAACTTCAAAATTTATTTATGTTTACTGTCTAAATTTTATTCAATAGTTATAAAAAAGTTTATTTGGACTTAGAAAAGAAAACTTAGTTAATATTAATAAAATTATATTTCATATGAATAAAATTCTATTAGTATTTAATAAAATTTTCTTAAATACTAATATATGTTTATTAAAATAGCCACGAGTGTTGCTTTCATTTGCTGTCATTTATACGAATATTAAGTCATTAAAACAAATCTAATCTCAAAAAAAAATAAATATCTCAATAAGTAGTATAAAGATTTTTCAACGAGACATTCTAACCTACTTGTTTACTTCCTCTTCCCCTTTATTAGCCAAATAAACGTTTTATTAGATAGTTAAAAATTTTATTACTATTTAATAAAATTGTTTTTCAGTGTAAGATCTTCTAGCATTTCAAATAACCGCGGTTACTTATGCTTTGGGTAACTGCGCAAGCGGTGTTGCCAAGTCAAATACAAGACTTTAAAGAACGGAAGTTCCTAGTGATTTTTCATAAAAAATATAAAATAACTCCGTAATACATTCAGAAACTTACTTTTTATTGTTTTAATCGAAAGCTTATTATTTTTTCAATCAAATTCAATGAAAATAAATTTTTTTTAAATCGTTAATTGCATTAAATTCTTAATCAAATACACGGCTGGTGGAATCTCCATTTACCTATTCATAAAAATTACAATTTTCAAATTTAATTATTTCATTAAATATCCTAGAAACTTACTGTTTTTTAATTTTTTTAAATATTAGGCTACGTAGATTGAATTTACAAATTTTCAGGAAGTTTTAAAAATTTGACTACTTCGCGTGGATCTCCTTAAGTTTAATTTTATTGTAATGTGATCTACGAGAAGATAATTCAGTGGCTATACATGAACATATCAAGTCATATCAGACCACACCAGGTTCGATCATAAATTACACTAGGAATTCAAATTACGCGCTCTAATTATGAACCAATAAGAAATCAGGGTCCATGTTTTCGAGTCATTTCGATACTAAGCTAACTTCAATCAACCATCAATTTTGATATACAGGGTGTCCCAAAAGTAACGGACGCCATTGTACCATTTGATGAAAAAAATTATTCTGAGACGAAAAGTCCTTAACCATTTTTTAATTAACCGCATAGATAATTAATTATTAATTAAAAATAACGTCTCTTTATTTGTTAGAGAGAGAGCGCCAGTGTCCAGTAAAGTATGTGCCAAAAAAGATGCAACTAACTGTATGACTAACTAGCTTCTATAGCTAACGCAGTCACACATATTTACTTACACATTCACACGTGCAAGCGTCTTTGTTTGGAACGCACTTGACTGGACACTGGTGCTCTCTCTCTCTAACGCATAAAAGGACGTTATTTTAATTAATAATTAATTATCTATGCGTCTGAATAAAAAATGGCTAAGGACTTTTCGTCTCAGAATTATTTTGTTTATCAGATGCTACAATGGCGTCTGTTACTTCTGAGACACTCTGTATAGGATTAGGAATTTAAATTGCGCGCTTCGCGCGCATTAATTTTTCAGCCAATACGGAATCGGGGACCACATTTTTGCGATAATTCGATACTAAGTTAACTTCACACTTATTTTTATTTCATCTATTTTAATTTAGAGGATTTAGAGGATATAAACACTAAAATTGAATTTGAGCGCGCCTGACCATTGAGTTTGCAAATATTTTCATGCTTATGATATATTTGACCAATCACGTTACAAATAGTTTGCAACCCATATTTTTCATCTTAATTTTATTATAGGATATCAAACCATAGAAAAAAAATTTTTTTTACGGGTATTTGCCCTATAATGGCCTAAAATATGGTTAAAAATAACTCTAGTTAAAATTTTCCCTTAAATTTATACCAAGTACAACTTGTAGACCTCTTTTCATTCCCCACTAAAAACAACTCACCGAGAGCTTTCTCCTTCTGGACCTTTTCAGTCTCAATACCAACGATAGCAATAAGTTTATCAGCAGCTTCGTTTTTTTGTTGCAACTCAACCTCCTGTAATGCCAGTTTCTGCTTAAGTTCAGCGACTTGTGCCGCGGTTGATCTTAACTTAGCCAGCCCGTTTTCCAGTCGCTCAATCCGACCGCTTAATTCACTGGCTTTAGCCTTAAGCAGTTTCATATACAGACTAATTTGCTCCAAGAATGACTTTGGTGTCGTGTAATTGTACCGTCGCTCACCCGCTAAATAGAGACGGCTCGTTGCGTTCACGGTCGTGTGAGCATGGGCCATGAACTTAGCAGCCGACTCTCTAAACACCGTCAATTGCCAAACTTTAACACCCGTTAAACAATATTACACGATGTTAAATTTTAATCAAACCTGCAATCTTCCGGCAATTCGTCCAAGTCCTCAAGAAAACTTTTTGAAACAGACATTAACGCCTCCTGGGGCCATTCGTGGAACCAATTTATTGCGGTACAGTTTATAATCGCTGGAAATTTACGTGATCGAACTCGTAAAGTCGAGCCGACTGGTGAAAAACACAAAACAACTCTAAAAATTATTTTTCATTACTCTTACTAAGTTTTGTTAAGATTCCTCTGAGGGGTGACTTACTTGAGCTGCCTCCTTACGCGATCGATAAAGAACTTCCAGCAGTTTTCACGACTGTCTAATATCCCCGCTCCCTTCACTTCATTTCTCACTCCTAAAAAGGAGACAAGACCATCATCAATTCTAAAGAAACATCAACAAAACCTTGCTACATTTACCTGCAATGATATTCTCAACTTCGTCTTCTGGGAATAAATCAGGGACCTCTCCAGAAGCGAGCATGTCATTGATCAGAACAAGGAACTGCTCATTAGGAACCTGAGCATCGGTCATCAGAAACATAATCCCAATGTTCTTCATTCCTGATTTCATGTACAAGCCCGCTAATTCCATCTTCAGATCTAGCACTCCGTATCCTTTTCGAAGTTGGATTTGGGACACTTCCAGAGAGCTTATAAATGCAGCTAACCTTGACAAGCTTTGCTTTCCAGAACCACCGACGCCAACTAGTAGAGCGCTACCACGAGGAGACTCGAGAATTCTGTTAATCCTGCAGACATGCATCATCGCGTCCTCAAAAAGAACTAGGTTCATCGCTGCTACTAAGTCATTGTAGCTGACAAGAGCCTCTGACAGCAGACGGTGAAGAGTAACCCAGTTTTTTATTGGCATGTATTTTGGTTCACCCACTCCACCTGAAATCATAATCTCATTCCAGCGAAATGATTTGCTAGGTAACGTCAGTTACCTGTGGCGCAGTAACAGAAAAATTTCAGACAAAATAACCACGACAAAATAATCGCGGGGTAAAAAAAAGGCCATTCGACAGCCGAAATGGAAGTAGATTTCATGATGAATAAAAAAAATACTACTAGGGTTGCATATAAAAAAAAAAATAAATTTCTGTTACATTAAACAACACTGATGTCAAAACAAATGCAAAAGTAAAATTTCATTAAATCTGTCTGAAAAAGTAGGTAATTTTTTACCCAGACTGATAATGAGGTACGCAATTTAAAGCTTATTTGATAAGCTTTCAAATGCAATTTACAGAAATTTTATAGGATATCACGTTCAATTGTTATTGCACGTAAATACGGTAAAAGTGAAAATTTTTGCGATTTTTGGAAATTTTTGGATTGCTGTTACTCCTAAACTATTTAATTTAGAAAATTAAATAAGTATACAAATTGAACCTTATTAAATAAGCTTTCAGATGCAATTAAAGAAATCCGATAGAATGTCGCGTTCCATTGTTATTGTACGGAAATAAGGTAAAATCGAAAATTTTTTGCGATTTTTGAAAATTTTTGAATTGCTCTAATATCTAAACTAATCGACAGATTTGCCTCATCTTAGTACTTAACCTCAGAAATTGTCCTAAGAATAATTGTATTAGGTTTTATTGAGATCCCTATAGAATTGAGGGAGTTAGAGAAGAGACAATGCCGATTATATCGTATAATATATAAATACATACATATATAAACTTTTGAACCATATGCATTTTCTGGATCCGCTCGACGAGCTGAGTCGAAATATAGCGAAATTTTTCAAAAGTTCCGTCATGAGGATCAATGCAATAGTTAGATTTCTATGAAATTTACTAAAAACCGAACGACAAAATATCCACACGACAAAATATTCAGATCATAAAATTTTATAATTAATCTCTCAAAATAATTTTTAAATTTATAAGTACAAAAATAATATAGGCAATGGATATTACAATAAATTATATGATTCAAAAATAGATCAACAAGTAAGCTTGTTATTTTGATGTGCCCTTTTTTCATAGATTTTGTGTGTGTTTATGCGAAAATATTTTTATTACAATATTTTGTCGTTTGGTTATTTTATTATTTGGTTATTTTGTTGCATGTTTATAATGTCGTTCGGTTATTTTGTCCATATTTATTTTGTGGTCCGGTTATTTTTTCCACGGTTTATTTATCGTCGGTTATTTTGTCCGCGGTTATCTAGTCGCGGCACCATTACCTGCAAAGTGACAGTAAATATTGGGTTTCTCCAGAACAGCGCCTTCGTCAATTTCTTCTGTATTTTTTTTCAAGATATCCAATTGCAATTTTCCAAAGTTTTCAATATCTTTTTCATCTGTAAGCTTATCTCCATAAACACGATGTGTTTCGTGCATCCAGAGACGGATTATGTCGCAAGGTTGCTGCAAGCACTCGTTTCCACTGAACAGCATTCCTTGAAAGCAATTGGACAGCTCGCGGAGGTTGAATATGTAGTGAAACTTAGTCGCCGTAGGTAAAAACACCTGGCTGCAACGATTGTGAAGCTGCAAAGCTGCCTGGACGATGTTGTTGCACAGGTCGGTGACACAGAGAGGAAATCTGTGCTCCAGATTCGCCAGATGTTGGGACAGAATCGATGAATAAATAGTGGTAAGTGATTCGTGGTTGGGAAAGCTAACAGCAAACACTGCGAAGTGCCTCTGCAACCTCGGGTTAATCGTGAAAGAACCAGCAGTTGGATTCATACAACTGACGTACTGACAGTTATGAATGTCTTTGAGGCTCAGTTTAGTCCGATCGTACCAATGTCCATAGTCCAAGTGCTGTCTGATCAAAGTATGAGGTTGAACAGTTCCGTAGGTGTCTACTTCCGGCATGTTCATGTCGTCGATGAAGTAAATCAGAGTTTTACTTCCCGGAGGGCCGTAATTACGACCAGCTTTCTTTTCCAAAGGTTTTTCCAAGATTTTTTGCAGCATTTCCGAAGATGTATAGAAGTTGAAAGGCACATTTGTGACTGCATAGTTTTCCGATAACTGGAGAAGTTTTTCCGACACCAGAACTGTTTTTCCGCAACCAGCTGTACCGACAAGCATAACTGGGTTTTTCTCAGCCATCAGCAAATCCAGGAAGTATTTAATCCTGATCGACTCTGAAGTATAGACCAGGGCAGCTTGCAAAGGCATATCTGGGTCCAATTCAAATCTGGGAACTCGCTCAGACCATGGCGTAAATTCCTTAGTTTCAGAGTCAATGTAGTAGTCAAAAACGGTCCCTTGAGTTGGAAATCTTACCTGTTTGAATTCGTTAACCCACCACTTATTAAACTCAACGCGATAGTCAACAGTTTGATCTTGAAACATCGCAGAGCCAAATGCCCAAACTGCTGCGAAAACAAAGTACAGCTCGTAGTGGTCTTTGGTGAACTCCGCTGTTGTCAATTCTGGCCTGAGAAGACAGTGGAGAAGATGGCACAGCATTTCTACATGTGCCATATCTGCGATGGGAGTGATTTTCTTGAACCTTGTCCTTAGAGTCTCCAGGCAGATGGGAATGTACTTATCAAAAAGTGTTACTAGGTTTGATTTTTCTGCAGGGATGGTTCTCGTCTCTATCCAACTGGTTACATAAGGATTCCATCCAAGATCCTGGGAGTTTATATACAGGATTCCAGCTCGTGAAACGGTAGCAGGCGTCGCTGTCCTCAGATTGGAGATTTCAAAAAGCAGCCTCATAGCTGGAGTTAGAGCTATTCTTTCATTGCTAGCGAGAGTCAGAATTTTGTTGTCGTCCATCACCGTGTTCAGAGATTCGATCCACATTGGGTCAATGTCACCATCAAGGATGATCCATTTAGGATTTTCGCCTCCCAAATTAGCCTGTTCTCTCATGATCACAGAAAAGAGCCCGTCCTTCCATTCGCGAGTCGCAGGATTGATGATTCCAAAAAGTTCATCGTTAGTCACTGCCTTGGGGTTCAAGTCATTGTACATAGGCTTGCGTTTAATGTTTTGGTAAGTACGAAAAAGCGTCCTCCACACTTGGGTTTTACCACAACCAGCAGTCCCGACGATAAAAACCGAATGACGAACTTCTAATAGCTCTTCCAATTGGACTACCTTCAAGATAAACCCATCTTCAGGCTGGAGAAGTAAATCAGCGGCTGCTTGCTTGACTGTTTTTTCAAACTCAACGTCTCTCTTTCGAGGAACATCCAGCGCAGGGAACAAATCAGCAATGAGACCCATGAAAACTGGCAAATCATCCGTGACTACTTTAGGAATGTTGAAGTCCCTCAAAGCTCGCATTAAAACTTCTTCTTCAGGTCTTCCTGGATCACCACGTTTCAGACTTCCCGCAACAACTAGCACCGATTTGATGGCTCTGAGTCCCCAATCGTAGTGGTCTTGCTTCGACAATAATTCCTTACAAAGTGTGTACAGTGTTATGAATTTCCGAGCTAGTACTCTAGCTTCCTGGAAGCCTTCTGCTACCAACATGATCTCGCAAATCAGCTCAAAGTCAGGCACTACCATAGCACAAGGTCTGAACAACGCTTTAAGATTCTCCGGTAATTCTGTACGACCAGCATAACCTGGATTCATGGTAATGAAAATCCCTACTGTGGGTTCTAGGCCAATTATGTCGCCCATGAAGTTGAAGGTCTTCTTCTTGTCACGAATTGCGTCTTGGACGCTTTTGACTTGGACTGCAACTACCGACAGCACTTCAACAGAAATACGATTGAACTCGTCGAAGCATCCCCAAGCACCAGTCTGGGCAAGACCTTTGTAGATATTTCCACACGATTTGTAGTCCATTTGCTCGGAACAATTAAAGACGTAGACCATGATGCCTAAAGCACGACCCAGGTCTTTTGTAGTCTCTGTTTTTCCGGTTCCAGCTGGTCCCGCTGGTCCTCCGCCCATTATTAAATGCAACGACTGGGTTAATGTAATATAACACCTATCCGTCAAAGGAGTTATCACCAACCTGTAAAGATCAAACAATCATCAATATAGCTAGATTGTTCTCACCCTCACGGTTTTAGAAATGCCGCAAAGATTCGGTATTTATACGATATAAATTCTGTATGTTTACCGTAATACTTCAGTTATTTTAGCCAGTTTTTTTGCCAAATTATTACGAAAAAATTAAGAAATGAATTCAGAGTATTTGCGGCAATACAATAGGAAAATTACGGTATATTAACAGCATTAAAACCGATAGTGTACCGCACATTTACTGTATATTTGTGGCACTATTGCAGCAAAAAACTGAAAAAGAAAATCCGTACTTTCTATTACCGGTAAAATACCAAAATTATGCTGCTTTACTACTATTATTCAACAGGTAAAAATTTTTTTTTATAATATTATAAATTATCATGAATAATTTTTAAGAGGTTAATGAATTAATTCCTCTATTATTCTTATTATAATTTTTTTTAGTCCAGACCGGGATTCGAACCCGGATTATTTAGTTACGCGCCAAAGGCTCTACCAGTTGAGCTATCTAAGACACTATCCGTAACTGTTTATTTAGTCACCTAATAAGAGCCTCCGAGTAATAAACACCACCGTCCATTTTACGGTAGAAAGCATTATATCTTTAATTATATCAGTTTAAACGCGGAAAAATTACAGTATATCTTCGGTATTTATACCGTAGAAATACCATTTTTTTATTGTTAAATTATATTAATATTATAGTTAATACATAGATTTTTTACGGTAAAAGTTCTAGAGTTTTACCGTAATTTTATCGTATTATTCTTGAACTTTGTAGCAAAAGTACGGTAGAAATGCTGTATAACTGTAGAAAAAAAAAACTGGCCAATATAACCACAGAAATACCGTATTATTTCAGAATTATAACGGTAAATCTATGGTAAACGCATTAATACCGAAAATTTACGGTATTTCAAAAACCGCGAGGGGCAGATATGAAAAAAAAAATCTCTACCTTGGAGTGTTGCCCAAGTATTCATGAGAGTACTTAAACTGAGCATCGCAAATATTGGCAAAGCAATCCTTCTCCTTGTCATCCCAGCGATGTCGAAGTTGGCTTTGCCATTGAAACGCTTGGGCTGTCTCAACCTTTGCCTGAACCAGTTTTCCAACAACGTCTCTCGAATGGACATCAATAGTACAAATGGTCATCACCTTTTGACGGTCCTGCTTGCTTAATTCACCCAGCAGAAGAGTGATCAGAGTACTCAATTGCAGAATCTGCTTTTTAAGATAATCTTTCAGCGCATTGTCATAGCCTTCCTCAAGGCGCGAAAACGCCAAATTGACCTCAGTGGTCCACCAGATTTGCGTCCCACAAAGAGACACCTGAGCTGGGTAATCGAACAGCCATTGCTCACGGGGCTTTTCTTCGTAACTCACAACAGCTTCGCTGAAGTAATGCCGAGTTGAAGCTCGCATTGCGTGTTGAAGCCGATTCAACCAGACCTCGACAGCTCCATCGCAAGACATTTCACAGTTAGTAAAGGCTACATACTCGCCATCCTTCGCATGCATCCCTTAAAATATGAATCAATCAATTAATCTATTATTGAATCAAAACTACAATTGCCTTACCAACAGCACGCTTGACTTTGTCATTGTTGTCATCAAACTTGAGCCTGGCCATTGAATCAAACAGTTTAGTAAGATGCTTAGCAACAATCTCCGGTTGGTTTCCGTTGGAAAGGATGTCTAGTAAATCTGTCGAAGAAATGAAGTAAAATCTTGGAAATGCAAGCCTCTTGGTTTCCAAGTACTCAGCCAATGCTTTTTCACAAAGGACTAGTTCTCGTTGAAGGGTATCCAGCGCACCAGCCAAGCCATCACGATTGGTAGCTTGGACAACATTAGGTGTTTTGGCCATATCTTCCGTCATCTTTTTGAATTCAGCGTCTATCCTGTCAAATCGATCAGCATCAACTGGTAATTGTTTCCTGATATCTTCAGAAGATAAAAAAATGCTTTCCAAGTGCATCCAGGTTCGCTGAACCTCAAACCAGACAGTAGTCACCTGGTCAGCAATACTCAGCTTCTTTTGCCACGCTGATACTTCTTCCAAGAAATGCGCGATGAACTTGGAAGTTATCAGGTTTTGCAATTGCACCTAATACATTGACCTAAGTTATTTTCAAAACGGATGTTATCAATACTAATGACTAATCCTTAGAAAAAAAATTCTCAATGGCCTAATATCGACGGTCTAATTAGCAATTGGTCTAACTCTTTATTTTGTAGAGGGTGATTTTTTAACATTTTGATGTACCAATAGTTCAATAATAAATTATTTGAATGATCCAAACCGAAATATTATACCTCTAATAGATATTAAATGGTTTTTTAAAGTGATAATACATTTTGAACTAATTGGTTTATCGTACAAATGGAAGATTCTCTAAAATGGAGTTAGAAAATTTGCTAATTAGAACGTCAATATGGTAAATTTTGATATTAGACCAAATCAGGACATTCAAAGAATTCTAAAAGGAGATTACCAGCGGTTTACTGAGTTTTGGGCCCAAGACAATTAATCCCGGACATTTAATCCCCAATACATCATCTTCACGACAATTAAACCGCAGGACAATCGAAACATTATTTATTAATACCCGAAAATTTGTCCTTCAACCATTAAATTCGCTTTTAGTTTATAAGAAACTGTATTGTGCCCCCTGATTAAAAATATTGATTGAAAAGGATTAAAAATGATGAAATTTGAATACTTTTTAATACTTTCAATTCTTTTTTATGTATATATAGATATACAGTTTACATGGGGTGACTGATTCCCAATAATTTTCAATCAATATTTTTAATCAGGGCCCTTTTATCATGGTTTTTATGTGTGTTTATCCGACATTAGACCAAAAAATAAGCTTGTTTGCGTGTTGTCCCCTTTTATTATGGTTTTTGTGTGTATTTATCTAAAAATAAGCTAACGCATAAGCTATAAATATTTAAATAAATTTTTGTACAAGAAAATAATACCAAATAAATTTGGAAAATCTAAAAGTGCACGCCTCAAAATCTCATTTTTCACAATAAAATTGCTTAAAATAAAAGATAAAAAGCAAAATAATTAAAAACAGAAAACTCTGCTATGATTAAGTGCCGCCATAACTCTAAGGTGAGGAAAAAAAATACTATAATAAAATGTATAGATAGATATACAAAAAAATCCACAGTCATATATTAGTTTTTTATAAATAATAATTTAACGACAATGAATTGAACGCTCATATTAATTGAGAAAATCCGTCGTTTGTTACTTAAAATAATAAAAAAAAAAAATTATTCCGGTACGATCATTTTTGGAATCATTGCGTGGGGAGGATGCTATAAAAATGCGATAAATAAATTAGTGGCAATACAAAATAAACTAATCAATGTGATAAACGAGCAAAACACTTGTAAAATACTAGGAGTAAAAGATTATTTTATAATTGAATCAATGTGTTACCACTACTCAAAATGTAAAAATGAATATTCTAATTACCAGAGTAAGGCAAGAGGTAGAGCAATAAGCATGCCAAAGGTCAATAAAAATATAGCTTTTAAAAATTCTAGTTTAGTGGCAATAAAGAATTATAATAATTTACCAGACAATCTAAAAAACTTACATCTACCAAACAAAGAAATTAGGATAAAGATAAGATTTTGGTTAGCATCACAAAGATAGTTTAGATCTTGATTTTCGATATCACTAGTTGTATTTTTCCTACTATTATAAGTTTTAGATTAACTTTATATATCTATTACTATTACTTGTACTGTATCTTATATTTGTAAATGTTCGAGATGGCTGGATTTTAAGTTATGTACAGCTAAAAATATTGATATTACATAGAATAATCTACTACCAGGCCTATGCACAGATGCTGCAGCATTTCTATAGGTATATATGTATGTATTTTTGTATGTATATATTTTATAACCTGGTAAATAAATAAATAAATAAAAAATAAAATTTTTTCGACCAATTTCCCTGCCACATACACCGATCCATACACGGACGTTCAGAAAAGATTATGTTTAATGTTATTATTTACTATGTTAAACAAAAAAATTGTTATTGAAATATATTTTATATGCCTGACAAATTATTTGACTTAATATAAGTGTACTAATATTAACCTGTAAATGCGATATAAATAACAAAGAATCTATTTCAGTTTCGAGAAAACTGCTTTTTTTGAAATATCGAGAGTAGAGCACAACCTCAACGCATCGCTTATGAGGCGTGCAATAAATTTTGACAATGAGAAATAAAGTTTTTAAAAAAATATTGTGCAAGAAATTATTGCTGAGAATTTTTGGTCATCCAGAATTATCATACTGGGCCCAATAATCAATAGTCTGATTTGTCGTTGGGATGAATTGTCGCGAACATAATATCAGGGTATGAATTGTCGAAGAGATGATTTGTAAGGGTTACATTTTTTTAGGCCCAAAAAGCATCACACCATTACAAGCTATGTTAAAAAAATTTTTCACGGGTCATCAATAACCTGGTTCTCCTCGAGCGTTTCTATTAACTCTTCACTAGCTCTCAAAAGAACAGCTCCCGTCCGTTGATGAACTTCTCGTTCGAACTCCATCATTGACCATGTGGCATTCAACTCTCGCAGATACTTCTCCATGGACATTTCCTTGACAGCTTTGTCAACGATATTTTTTACCTCTTCTTCACACTCATGGAGGTTCAGTTCGAGCAAATCTGCCAGAGTTGTCGAATCGTCCATCACAAATCGTACCTAAGAACAAATTGATCTTAGTGCTTGTTTTAGCCTAGGTTCGGCAAAACAAAAAATATTTTTAGCAAAATTGGTGCAGGAATAAATGATGTGAAATAATTAAGCTCAAGCTTTTGTCAATGTACTTTATTGCATAAGTTTACAATAAATAATGAACAATGGTTATGAATTATCACTTATGACTAGCGAATTATGATTTTGGTACAACTATGTGTGCTAAATCGTGGTATAAAAATGATCGATGTGTATAAATATCTTTATTTACAAATATATAGTATAAAAGTGTAAAAAATCATTATATAAAATTAAATATTCAATTATAAATAATCGTACCGTGCATTTATGTACAGTGGACTTACGGTCATTTCTGGAGTCATGTCACCCAATCTCTGTAACATCGATAGCGTATGTACAGCAAATTTATGTGCGAAACTATAAACTAATATTATTGTTAAGTATTGATTGGATTTGGATTATGATTATTGCTATAATTATAGCTTCTGAAAGGACTGAAAGCTTAGATTATAATTAATTTGAATTATAACAATTAGAATTTTCTAATTGTAAATCAATAAATCTGATCAATTTCACTAAATTAAGCGTACCTTGGTACTGTTCATCAATTGTCGCCAATGTCTCTCGCGAATTGCTGGATTTTGAAGCTCCCCTACTGCCCGCAATGAAGTCAGCATATTTTTTACCGTAGCTTCCAGCTTTACGTAAGCGTCCCACGGCCTCATTTCTTTGTCCAGCGAAACTGAAATAAATCCAGAAGGAATTAGGTCATTTTTCATTTTTAGGCTTACAGTCTGTTCTCATTATTTACGACCAATTACTCATTTCTTGAAAACCCGTGACGCTATCATTTAAGAAAAATTATTGGCATGTCAAATTTTAAATATAAATTTAATAATAAAATTAATGTTATTTTTTGTCAAGGATTTTCCAAAAAATATTAACTGATGTTCAACGTATTCCAATGAATGTTTATGTTTAACTTGAGCAATTGATGGCCGTAAATAAAATATCTGTAATTCATTGCATTAAGGTATAGATAAACATAAATAGTATGTAATTAATAGCCGCATCAAACAACATGTTATTACAAGTGTCGTGAGATTTATTGTGATTACTCTCTATCGGATTTGTTTGCATATGTCGACGTTGATCTATTTTATGATGTAAATTAAACAAATCATGTTGAATTTTACAATGGGAATCGTGGTATATAAGACCGAAATTTTGCCTGTAGAATCATAACGAATCAAAATGGTGTGTAAAATCAGTATTTTGTTCATTGCTGCCGTGATTTGCTTCACTTGTAACTAATTTTTTTATTGTTTTGTTATCCCGAAAAAAATTTTCTGATTAAGAAAATTTGGATTGATGTTAAAAATTCATATTTGTGTCAAAATATAAATTTCAATCTTAAATCAGAATTTTTTTTTGCACGGAAGACATTTCAAGCCACACTAGAAAATTTTTTCACGGATACGTTTGATTTTTATTAAAAAAGATTTAGAAAGAAAAGGAATCTAATATTCAATTTTTATTAAGTTTTTCTAGGGGTAGAAGCAAGTTTCTTATACAAATACGACCGAAATGGTTGTAGCCCGAAGGAACATTTAGTTTACAGTAATCCTGATTGCGAGCCAACTTGTTCCAATCATGATGGTCCAATTTTTTGTACAAAAGTAAGTACAATAATATCGATTATAATTCGCGTGCCTAAAGGTAAAAGGACTTATAACAATTTATGCACCCTTTTACCTTTGCAAAAGTAAAAGGGCGCATATTTTTTTTTTTTATTGCCAATCGAGTAGTAGACACATTCTGCGCTTAAAATTGAAAAAAAAATTACAAAGGTAAAAGGGCGTATGTCTTTAATTATACGCCCTTTTACTTTTAAGAATTCGAAATTTTGGTGATCTAAAGGTGAAAGGGTGAATAATTTTTTTTTCGGTCAGTTTACAAAAGAACATATTCGTAGTTAAAAAATGTGAAAAAAAAACTTTCTGTGGTAGTAGCGGCGTAAAATCTCAACTATACAATTTTTTTAAGTTAAAGAAGAAAATACATCTAAAAAACGCCATTCGGCCAAACCTGAAATGGAAGGTAGATTTCACTGAATGATATTCTTGATTAAATAATGTACATAAGTCGGTTGTACTATACATTGCCTGAAAACAGTTCAATTGCACTCTTAACTTTGAAAAAATAACTAAAAATGGTCAAAATGAATGCTATGAATGTCGAATTATTCATTTTAAGAAATAGTTATTAATTATATTCAATAGAGCGATTAAAACGTGAAATTTCAAAATATTTGAATGTTATCTGTCATTGTGATTTTTTTTTATTACTTAATTTTTACGTAATTTGTCTTTGATTGATTTATTTGCTATTTGTTTATATCAAACTTTGTATATGAGGCTGTTATTTGAGTATAACTTGTTATGTGAAACCATTATTTAACATTTGGTATAAAAAATACAATTTTTTTTATGCGCCCTTTTATCTTTAAGGAGTACTTTTCTTAAAGGTGAAAGGGCGTATGTTTTGAGATACGCCCTTTCAGCTTTAGGATACCAATTTTTTTTTTACAGATTTTTACGTTTCAGACATTTTCAAACCGAATGGCAAAAAAAAATTTTTTTATACGCCCTTTCAGCATAAATCCCTATTAACCCTTAGTTATGTCCTTTTACCTTTAAGCACGCGAATGGAAGATATTAAAAAAGGCCATTCGGCAGCCGAAATGGAAGTAGATTTTACAAATAAAAAAAATTTATTTTTAATAAAATAATATAAATACTAATAATGTATAACTTAATTAATGAATTAAAAATCAAAATTCAATAATAAATTTAAAACTATTTAGAACAAATTTTGAAAAAAAAATTATCTTCTGAAGAAAAATTTTCTCAAATATTAAACATATCTACTGACGACCTACCCGATAACATTACACGAAAGACTGATCAATATCGTAATTATTAAATTTTCATCATGATTAAGCTATGATGCAGACAATAATCCTAAAACGGCTGCAACAGTGAAACTGTTTCATTAAACGAACTCTAAAATGAGTAATATTGAGGCTATTACCACTTCCGAGTAGTGAAAATTGAAGCTTATTAAAAGAGGTTTACGATGCATTTTACCGAATTTTAATATCTTGTCTAGTTCAGTAATTATACTAAGTTGAAGTAGTAAAAACAGCAATTTTTACGATTTTCAAAATTTCAAAATCCTGTAACTTTCAAATTACTCGCCCGATTAAGCTCATCTTCGAACTTAACCTTGGTCTTGATCGATAGATAAAGCATGTTGAGTTTGAGAAGAATCGGTTATAAATTGAAAACGCTATCGTGCTGACAAGCCGCGTTATATCGTATAAATATATATGTATATATATAAATACATACATATGGGTGATTCTCTGTAAGGACGTCTTAAATCTGTACAAAATTGTCCGACGAAATTATTTTTGATTTTATTAGAAAAACAATTAACAAGGGCTACAAAACTATCAGCTTAATCATAATAAATAAACAGCCGAATTAATTTTTGCTTTTTCGATATTTGTATATCTTTTGCCATATAACATGACAGGGGACTGTTTGCCAGGGGACTGTTTCTTTATTATCAAATTGAGAAAAATCAAGCAAACTATTTCAATGCATTCAACTTTTCAAGTTCTAAATGAATGTTTACATTAATTAGAATAATATTGAGACTTATGGATCCAATTTTATAAATAAAAATAGTTGCCAGGGGACTGAGTTTTGAAGTTGCCCAGACACATATTTCCAGCACAAACGGTGCTTTGACACTAAATAAAATGCCGATAAAGCGCTAACAGCCCTATGGTTATTAACTCAAGGCTAGTTAGATCCTTATAAACCTTACAAAAGGTAAAATAACACGCTGGATTTTTTTTTTTTGGCTTTGAACTTCTGGCAGGGGATTGTTCTTAAAATGCCTGGGACAAACTTTGGTTTAATGAATTTAATGAAACAAATTAATTTTCGGTACTTTTTATTGAAGAAGATTGTTAGTTAACTAATTAAGTTTATAAACATTATGGACCAAATTATATATTATGGACGAATAACTTAAAATTTAATCTTAAAGTTCTAATTTTGGGAATGGGACAGCCCAGGGAACTGTTATTTCGGTGGTTTACGAATTTATAGCAAAAAAACCAAAATTTATTTCATTTTAGTTTTCAATGCTCCAAATAGAAATGTTTTTTTACTTTCATAATAAATTTTTTTTAGTAACAAAATAACAATTTTTCTAATAAAAAAATGCCTGGGACAGCAAAAAACATCCTTACAGAGAATCACCCATATATAAACTTTTGAACGAACTACATTTTCTGACTCAGCTCGACCAACTGAGTCAGAAAATGGCTAAATTTTTTAAAAGTTGTGCCATGAGGACGGCTGCAATAGTTAGATTTTTATAAAATCTACTAAAAATTCGGAATATTAATATAGTACTTCAATTTTTTTAAGATAGGAGGACGAAGCTGTTTCTGCGTTAAAGGATACCTCAGAAATTCCAATGGGGATTGTGTGAAAGCTGAAGAATGTCCTAAACTTGATCGTAATATCATTTTCCCCGAAAACTCATTAGATTTTGCTCTTACATTCAATTTTTAATAAATTTTTCTAGGTGTAGGAAAAAATCCCTCTTACAAATGCCACAAAAATGAATGTGGCCCGAATGAACATTTAGTTAACGATAATCCTAGTTGCGAGCCAACTTGTTCCAATCATGATAGTCCATTTATCTGTACAAGAGTAAGTACAATAATATCGATTATAATTGAAGGTATTAAAAATTCGGAATATTAATATAGTATTTTTATTTTTTAAGATGGGAGGACCAAGCTGCTATTGCGTTGAAGGATATCTCAGAAATTCCAATGGAGTTTGTGTGAAAGTTGAAGAGTGTCCTCAACGTCGCGATGGTAATATTATCTTCCCGAAAGACTAATTAGATTTTGCTCTTACATCATCAACTAAAGTGCAATTACTTTTAAAAAATATTGTCGTCGTTACTGTAGAACAATACAATAACTTGTAGAAAAATTTCTACAGCTAATTACCGTCTTGCAGAAAGTACCTACGGTAAGCTCTCAAGTTCGGGTAACCGTAATAGGTATCCCTGCAGGGTTCCATTACTTTTAACTATTTTCCTGGTATCAATTACATCTTTGTAAACATGTTCTTACATTTAATAAACGACATTATAAATAACTAAAAAAAGTCTTACCTCGAATTTCTTTAGCGAACTTTTTGCACTCAATGTCCATGTTCTCAACATCGATTTTCCTCCAGGGGGTTGTTTTCCAGCCCTCTATGCTACTGCGAACTATGAAGACATAATCCCACAGTTGCTTCAACATCCGAAGTTCGCGTCTGCATTGCTTTAATTGCTTGAATTCCGGAACGGAGACTTCGAACAGCGAAGCCGAATCTTGAATGTCTTTCATCTGCCTTTCGAGCATGCAGAGTTCCCGATCGGCTTCGTCCAGCAATCCGTACGCGTTTTCACAGTCGTATCCGAAGAATGCGTATCGACGAAACGCTTCCCGATAATGGCAGATTGTCGTGTCAAAGGCAGATATTCTTCCGCGAATCCTTGATACTTCTCCTGTTTAGTGATATCAAAAATCAGTTTTAGCTTAAATTAGCTATATAATTAAATGAATAAGGAAAATTGTGTCCCTAGTGTATTTAGATAATAGAATTGATCTTTTTAGTTCAATTTACCATAATTGGAAAAATTTTAATCTGAATTTGTGTATTTTCAAAATTTTATATTTTTTTTATCGATAGTAAATCTATTATGATAACTTTTTTAAGTAGTTTTAAATAAATTTGAATTTCAAGCTAGATAAAATTTGGTTATTTTTTTATTGAATATGTGATTATTTAAGTTATTTTTTTGTATATGTGAATGTACACGGAAAAAAGAAAAATCGAAAAATTACATTACACGGAAAAAAAGAAAACTCGAAAAATTACATTATAAATTGTAATAAGTGTCCCGCACTGATAGAAGGATTTCTTAGCATTTAAGAAGATTTCTTTGTATTTAAGAAATCATTTCTTAGTATTTAAAAAATATTTCTTAAATACTAAGAAATATTCTTTAAATACTGATGATGTTTAAGAAATGATTTCTTAAATACAAAGAAATCTTCTTAAATACTAAGAAATCCTTCTATCAGTGCGTCGTATTAAAAACTAGAAAAATTACAGTTCGAAATAATATTTTTCTGAATTCAAACTTTGAATGTTAATTTTCAGAGCTTTCAATGTAATATGGACATGTCTATTCATACGTAAAAAAGCCGCGTGAATGTAAAGACCCTTATATTCACGCTGCGTGAATTTATCAGAATTTTTTTACGTGTGAATAGACTCTTCTATATAATATTTACACACAGTAAAAAATTTTTCGTCATTGTGTGGTGTTAAAATTTTTGTGTAGAATATTATACTCCAGTGTGTAGAATTTAACATTCTAGTGTGTTAAATCATTAAATCAACACATGAGAATGTTAAATTCTACACACTAGAGTGTAATATTTTACACACAAATTTAAACGCTCTACACAATGACGCAAAATTTTTTACTGTGCATTTTACAATGTAATTTTTACAAAATCTGTAATAATTACAATCTGAAAGTGCAATTTTATTGGTTTTTTCTATAATATAATTTTTCTATTTTTCTTTTTTCCGTGTTAATACACAGTAAAAAAATCGCGCAGTCAATTTTTTATCCCAAGCGGCACAAATTTTTTTTTTGTCAATATTTTATTGAATTCAAGTTGATGATTTTTGATATTAATTTTTGACTTCTTGTTGAGTAAAATCTACCAAAAAGTCATCATTTTTTTATTGACGCTTGTCAATAAAATAAATTTTTTTTAATTTCTGGTAATTAATTCTGTTTTAAGAATATTATTATTAAAATTTTTGTAAAAAGTCCCCAAAATATTTATATTTTCATTAAAAGTATTGAAAAATCATTAAGCCAAAATTCTTTTATTCATAATTCACAATTGAATTAAGGAAGTCCTTTCGCTCCAGTTGAGTCAAAACAACTCTAGTAGTCAATATATGATAAATTAAGATAAAAAACCCATAAAAATTACTAAAATTAAAGAATAAATAGTATATGAGGCATTAATCGTTGAAATTTTGAAGATAAAAAAAAATAGTTAAATACAAAAATTAATTTGACTCTTTCAAATCAGCTGCTAGTAACCTGTCCGTGATTTGGCAACGCTGTACTTCGGTTGTTTACATTTTCATTTACACAATATAACCTTAACCACGTTTAAGTTTTTGCAGTCAGTGTAAATAAATGAATTAGTTTGAATTTATTGAATGGTCTGAAGCTTGCGCGCTACGCAACGTTGCCAAATATTTTGACTTCATTTTAATGTAGGTTGCTTGAGAATTTTTTGGGATTTTATAATTTTCATTTCTCCATATATTCCACGGCAACCTATATATTTTATTGCAAAAAATGAAACCTGAATATTTTAAAAACCTTATTTTGAGTTTTTTTTTATCCCATCTAATCGGTAGTTAATACCATAATTCGAGAAAGTTGTGAAGGTCTGACTTTCTCGTAAGACTCGGAAAAAATACTAATATTTTTAACAATTTTGTTTTCAAAAATTTTCACGGTAAAGACTAAATTAAATTTTACTATTAGATAAATAAGGACTTTAATTATTAGATAAAAATTAATTTTATGCGTAATCTAATATTTTTTATTTAACATCGATGGCGCAAGGTCCTCCTTAATCCTTGGCAGTCACATATTGACTAAGAATTGTTAGTTTCAAATAATTAGGCATTGAACTCACCCGCTTGCAGTGGCGCCACCTGTTGCTTTACAATCAAAGCTAATTTTTTGGTATTTGCCCACTGTTCGGGCAATTCCTGAAGAAAAACATTAACCTCTTCGGGGATGTCCTGATCGTAGAACTTGAGGAGCTCGATAGTTTCCTGCAGAGGTTGGAACATGTCATCCGTAATGGGCTGACGTTCTTTTATTTGCATCAAATAACCCATGACACTGATCAGCCCGGCGTAGTCCCCTGGTTGAATTTGCTGGAGTAGACTCTCGTCAGCCAAGCTGTCGATAAAAATTCAAATGAGCCAGTTGATAGACAAAAGGACCAATAAATTCAAATAAAGAAAGGGAAATATAAGTAGACGTATGATGCTGATGTTTATGACGATGATAATGAGTAACGGAGATTTTTACGAACCGAATAAAGTTCCCGAGATCAGATAAACTGGTTGTGACTCGTTCGACTAAGTGTTTCTTGAACATACTAGACCATTTGCATACGGTATTGAGCAAGGATTGCTTGAAGGGTCGGAGGTTTACTCTAAACCATCCGCAAAAAATACGCGATGGTTTCATCTCTTCGATCTCGAGATATAGTCCCTCGTACAAGTCAATCTGCTCACGGAATTGATCCATCCGAGGGGTTGCTTTAGGGGGTGCTTTCGGATCCAGCATCGCTATCATTTCCATTTCTTCTATGGTCAATTGACGGCCGTACTCCAGGAATTGGTGCATTACAGTTTCTCGGTCTTCTAACCATAGATAGGCGTATCCTGTTCAATTGTTGCAAGAGGGTTTAGTTAATTGCTTTGGTAATTTTATGTGTATCTAGAAATACTAAATAAAAGATACAAATTGTTTATAGACTAGAGGGTTAAATTAAAACTAATGATTGAATTTTGGACTGTATTTAAAAGATCATAATTTTTGATTTTAAGAATAAGAAAAACTTTGTGTCCAGGATAATCATATGATAAAATCGGTTTTTTTTAGTGAAATTTAGTGTCATTGCAAAGGTCTTGATTTGAGTTTGTGCCTTTCAAGATTTCATGTCATTCTCACTGATAGTCAATTTATTATGATAAGTATTAATTAAGGCTGCATTCGAAAATTCTCTATCTTTAGATACATAATTAAAAAATGACCTTATATCTTGAGAACTATTGACATTTTTTAAAATATAAGCTCATCCTGATGTTACACTCGTCAAGACCTTTCATTTAAGTACTCACATCAATTTTTCACATATTTTATATATTTATATATATGTATATATGAAAAATATATGAATATGCATGTGGGTACTCAAATGATAGCTCTTGATGAGTGTAACATCGAGACGAGCTTATATCTTTAAAAACTTTAATAGTTAAGAAAATACAGTGTAATTTAACATAATTAAGAAATGACTTTGTATCTTGTGAACTATTGACATTTTTAAAGATATAAGCTCATACCGAACTTACACTCATCGAGACCTTTCATTTGAGTACCTACATCAATTTTTCATATATATATATATATATATATATATATATATATATATATATATATATATATATATATATATATATATATATATATTACATATATGTATATATGAAAAATATATCAAAATGCATGTGGGTATTCAAATGAAAGCTTTTGATGAGTGTAACATCAGGATGAGCTAATATCTTTAAAAACGTCAATAGTTAAAAAAATACCGTGCAATTTAACAAAAGTTATTATTTAATGTCGCAAAATTTTATTTATTAATAGTTCACAAGTCACATAGTCACTGGCAAGGTTCTAGTAATGATTCAATGACACAGAGGAGACTTTTAGCTATAACTCCCCATAAAATATTTTCTTCATGCTCCTATAATGACTACGTTGTCAATTATTAAAGAGTTACAAGGATAAAACCATATTGTCGAATGCTCAAAAATTTTTTTTCTAATGTATAGCTATATTTTTTGAACTATTAGAAAATTGAGAAAAAATCCAAATAAAGTTCTAAAAAAAACTTTTACCGACGAATTTTTGAATTAAATTTTTTTTCTACCTCCAATATTTATCAATAAATTATTAATTAAATGCTACTAAAAAAATTTACATATTTTTATATATTTAAAAATTTCAGCCTAACTTCGAACCTCATAAAGATTTATAAACAAGGAATATTTCTACCTTCAAATATCCCACAAAACTCAGTAGCCTCATCAATGGCCTTATTGACCCCCGCCATAATTTCATTCTTCATCGCCTTAATGTCCACATCAATCTCAATATCATCCCTATATGTAGAAGCATTTTTCTTCAACCTCGGAACCAGAGTCGCCATGTTCATAATATCGCTCAATAAACTAACAATCAACTGCTCGAGACTATCAGGATCATCAGGATCGAGCGAAGGCTCATAGTACAAGTCAGGCTCTCTCAGTTCCAACTTGGCTTCCAACAGAGGTTCTTTCTGGCCCACTGGGTCCATATTCTCCGAGAGATAACTTAAACAACAGCCAACGATCTTCCTCAACGACTCGATGACAATATCATCTACATATTCAACGTACTCCTCCCAGGCTGCGTCGACCTCTGATGAGATCTCAAAAAGCGCTTTGTTTTCTTCGAGCAGCTTGTGAATCTGCTCAGAAGCCTTCTGTATGTCGGCATATCGCTTGGCTACGTTGTCAGCCCTCTCATCTAATGCGAGAAGCGTATCTTTACGATGCTCTTTGCGCTCAATTAGAGGGGTTCTGGTCCAGGGCTCTAAAATGTCGTGTATCTTATCAATGTTCAACTGGATTGCCTTCAAACGCTTCCAGAGGCTCTGGACCAGAGTTCCCAGTTCATTTATGTAGTCCGCAAGATTGTCCGAATCCCAACAAAGCTCTTTTTCCCCCCGTGCTATCATCGAGTCTATTCTTGCGACCTCTAATTCGATTAAATTGTATTCTATTTGACGGGAAGTACGTCGGATGTCGTTGTAGGCTGTTACGGTTGTGCTTAAGTGGTTTAGAAATTTACGAAATATTTCTGATTTTTCAGCTACCTAGAAAATAATTTTTTTTAATCATAAATACCGTAGTTTTTTTATCCGTGAAAAAATTTTTGTATTAGGCTAAATCAGGCCTGATATGGATTTATTATTGATTTAGTTCGAAATTAATAATTAGTAATAATAGTTAATAATTGAAAAATGTAATCAATACATTATTCAAAAAATTAATCATTAAAAAAATGCATTTTTCGAGAAATGAATAACTAAAAAAATTCAATTTATTCAATTGTTAAAAAATAAATAATTACAATAAAACAAAGTTGATGAGTTGAAAATATTAATAAAATAACGACGTTATCATTAGCAAATTGTCTAATTTCATTTTAGAGAATCTTCCATTTGTACGAAAAAACAATTAGTTCAAAATTTATTATCACTTTAAAAAACCATTTTATATCACTGATATCTAATAGAGGTATAATATTTTTTTTGGATCATTCAAACAAGTTATAATTGGACTATTGATACATCAAAATGTTAAAAAATCACCCTCTAAAAAATAAAGAGTTACACCAATTGCTAATTTAACCGTCGATAAGCTCTTTAGAAAAGTAAAAAAAAAACTATCTTTATTTTTTATATAAAAATCTCAAATCTTAACTTTATTGTAACTCTATAGGGTTACTATAGTAAGATTGGTTTTGGACAAGATTCTTTGGCCAGATGGTTGACCAAGCCTTGGAAACAAAATCGAATAATTCTTGAGCAAGACAGTTAACGAATATTATTTTTCCAGACTGGCGACAGACTTGGACAAGATTTTAAAACAGAATCTGGAGTAATACTATGTTAAGCTTAGTGACAAGTCTGTAGCCAAAATTTGTCCAAATTATTAGTAAAAAAGTTTGACCCAGTCCTGCTCAAAAATCTTGGTCAAATATCTGGAGTGATTCTTCGACGATTCTCAAAAAATGATTTGGCGTAAGTTTCTTGTCCAAGAATTGTAAAAATTTGTATACAGATACTTCATCACGATTCTTGAACCATACTTGTCCAAAACTTGAACCAAATTGCTACAAAGGAAGGAAACTTAGCGACCATGTATTTTTAATCAAAAAATTATATGTGGGCGTCTATGATGATATTAGAATTTACTAAAAACTATTTATAAACATATCAGATTGTATCAGACCAGATATCGACATTAAATTTTTCGATATGGTCATATTAGGCCATATTAGAAAATTTTTTCACGGAAGTAATTAAAAAAAACATACTTTGAGCGCAATCTCAGGAATTTCCGCCAGAGAATTTTTCTTCAAGTAATTAACCTCAACTAAAGCAGCCAATAAATTGGCATCAAAATTAACCTTCAGAAGAATAGAAACCCGATCACGTGTTAACAAAGTATACTGTAGCCCTTTCTTAACAATATCGGGTACCAGGTCGGTCCAGTCTTGAATGAGCTCGGTATCATTATCGGTGAGCAAATTAATCAATCTTTCATACCTCTTACTAATTTCCTGTCCCTCCTTGCTCTCAACAATACTGCAATCAACCGGGTGATTAATGTGCTTGCCCCGGTTATCCCTCAAATAAGAAGGATGCCTTCGTAAATCTTAGTAAGTACTCACCATGGCTGAAGAGTTTTGAATGACTGCATTGGAAGATTTATTCGCTGTCTGAGCATACTCGTGAACTGCAATGCCGCAGCAAGAGGCGGCAAATCGGCAAATGCACCGCGAACTCCGCGATTGAACAGCACTTCTACCATTGTCAGCTCATTATTAAGTAGCTCGTATATTCTTGAGTACCGATCCGTAAACTGCTTGCGGATCACTGGTCGGTTTAGAACAGTACCCGCTATATTGATCAGCTGAAACCATTAAATTAACCCGTGAAAAAATTTTGCTTCGTTCAAAATCAATCAAACAACGAAATCATCATGGTCCTTGATTGAAACTTTGTTTTTTTTCTTTTTTAATTAAGAAAATTACAATCTTTAAGAGGAAACCACTGTGACGGTCGAAAAAAAAGGTAATTTTCGGGAATTTTTTTCGCAGGGAAAATAAAGGAATTTGGGAATCGGTTTTTTTAATTTTATTAAGGGTACATTAAAGATTATCACCCTAAATTTTTATAAAATAATATTTAATTATTACAAAGTTATTAACAATCTCGTAGAACACTAGAAAAAATTTCCCTCCATAGTCGCATCGATAACTCAAAAACGGATCATCTGAAAATAAAAACCCAAATTGCTTTTTAATCAATAAGGATGTAGTTATCGTTGGAACGGAATTTTTAAAATTTTGATTTTAAATATTTTTTCAGCCGGGTTAAAACAAAAAAAAAGCAGTAAAAATAATGAGAAAATTTTCAATCAGTCGCCATTTTTTTGAAAATTCAAATTTTCAAAATTCCGTACGTGCAACGATACCTACATCCTTATTAAAAAGCAATTTGTTATATATTTAATAAGAATTTAATATATATATCATTATATTTGAATTAAATATATAATTCAAATATATTTTAATAAGAATTTAAGGTAATAATCTTCAATGTACCTTTAATAAAATAAAAAAAAATTAGGAAAACGGTTGACCCTGAAGGCCATCCCTGCAACTTCCCGCTAATTCCATACTTAGGCGCTTAAAATTGCACCAATGACGTTTTTGAGCTCTTCGAGCTCAAAAATACAATTTATGGGTTATTTTGAGCTCTCCAAGCTCAAAGAGATTGTTTTCCTATGCTTTTGAGCTCTTCGAGCTCAAAAGTCTGATAGAAATTTGATAAGACACTATTTTTTGAATTTTTAAACCGCAATAACTTTTGAATGAATAAACCGATTTTCACGTGGTTGGAAGCATTCGACGCAGTTTTTTAAGCCTCACAAAGAATCTTAAATTTTGGATTGATCGCGCTAGAAATTTCGGAGTTATTCCGAAAAAACACTTTTTTCGGTTTTCTTTCGTTCACGATATCTCTCGAACGAATCAACCGATTTTGACCGGGCTGGTGGCGATCGACGTGGTTTTTTGAGCTTAAGAGCTGATTAGTTTTTGGAATTGAACCATTGAGCCGTTTAAAAGTTATTCCAAAAAAACCACATTTGAAAAAAATTTTTTTTCAGTTTTTTTAAGATTTCTCAAAATACATTGATCTGAATCGGTCCAAATAGTTTTCAAAATCTAAGTTTGGTCAAGCCCTTTCGAATGGCACCAACCGCGATGAAATCGGTCAAGCCGTTCAAAAGTTATAAGCGGTTCACATACTTTCACACACACACACACACACACACACCGTGACCACCTCGCGGGGATAGTCAGGGAAGCTTCCTGTGACCTTCAAACGTCGAGATCTGATGAAAACTCGATTTTTGCAAAACGGGGTGAAAACAATAACTTCCCGATTTTTGAAAATCTTCGATTTTCGTAGCGGGAAGTTAAAAATCCGATTCCCAAATTCCTTTATTTTTCATGTCAAAAAATTCCCAAAAATCACCTTTTTTTTGACCGTCACAGTGGTGGTCTCCCTTAATAATTTACTAGAAAATTTCCTAGAAAAAAGGTAGTAGTTTGTTGATAAAAAAAAAAAGAAATTAAATCATATTCGAGATAGTTGTGGGTTTTATACTTTGAAAAAATAGTTCTGAGAATTTTAATCTAAATAAAAGTATAATTTTAAAAAAATTTATAATTAAATAACTATAAAATTTAATTAAATTTCATATGAATAACTTTTTCATTAAAATTATCCTAATTAGTAAAAAGAAAAAATTAGTTTATATCCAAACAAATTTTTTTAGAAAGAATTTTTTTTTAAAAATAGTTCAATTTTTTTTTTAACTTAACATCTAAACTTAACTCTCTTGTAAGGAGACGATTTTGCATTCATGCACCTTCTGTCGGAAATTTTCAAGACTATCTTTCATCTAAAAATTATCTATTAGCACATATGAACATATAAGGTCATATCAAAAAATTTTTTCGACGGGAAACTACGAAGCAAACGTAGACAAAAAAAACAGAATACTGATGTAATAAATTGGATTAGTTTTGTAGCGAAGCCAACGGGTTACTTATATTTCGCTATACTGTGTTACATATTTCTCGAATAAATGATAACGCTAGTATGATAACGAAAAACATGGTGATACTAAACCTTAAAAGCACTTTCCAAATTGCTGCAGTCGTCAAAAGCTTGGCAAAGAATCGCTGCCAATTTGCTGTCTAGGTCCATGATTGATTCGCTGAATTTGGCACAGTCCACTGCAAAGGATTCATCGTCCGGCTCAAGTACGTCGCTAGCTCGTGCTGAGAAGGATGCAAACAGTGACTGAAATTCCTTAACCACAGCGACTATTCGCAAGCTCAATGATCGTCCTAGTATCCCGCCAATTTCGATTTTTTCGAGCTTTGAGAATTCCAAAACCGTTCGGAACAACCATTCGATGTCTGCAAGCCGCTTCAGGAATAGGTCAAGTCGGTTGAAGATCGCTGAAGAGTTGAAGGTCCAAGGTGGAGAGTCTGCCTTCATACCAGGTTTGGAGCGAGCTTTCTCAAATTGGTACTTAAATTCTTCTAGAACACCTATCAAAAATACAACCCGTTAGTTTTTGATAAAACCTGTTAGTGATAAATTTAGTAAATTATAACTGGTGTTACTTTTCGAAATTTGGACACGCTGGAGAGCTTCGTCAACGTCGCTTTGAAAGATTGACGAGGGGTCCAAAAATTTTCGAGCTGCTTGAATCAACAGGTTTGAAATTTGCCGAAACAGAATTATCAACTTTGCTGAATTTTGGTAGTACCGAGCTTTGGCCCAAGCGAGACCAACCACGTGGATCAGAGTTGGCATGAGAGGCTTCGCTTCTGAGAAATCTATTTCTTCGATCGCTTTGAAGGGCTTTCTGAGGGGAGTCAAGTACATCGAGATCTCTTTGGCTTCTGCTAGTGAGCAGACTACGTTGTTGAACAGGGTTCGAAAACAAGGATAGTATGCGCTGTCTGTTTTTTCCAAGATTATCGCCATTTTCCGAACACGATCTTCTCTCAGTTGGTCAAATATGTACCTGATGACGTAAGTCGTTGATAGATCCATCACAATGGTTCCATAACTTTTGATCCCCAGACAAAATATCCCCGGACAAAATATCTTAAATTTTTCAATAAAACAATTAAAAACAATAAATTTGAAAAAAATTATCAATTTTATTTTATCACTTATTAATGGCATTTCAACAAATATAGCACGACTTTACAAAAAGTATCGATTGTTAGGTAACATTTGTCAACTATTACAAAAATGATAATGATTTAATTATATTATCACAAATTCAACAAAATGAAATCAGTTGATAAATAATAACGAATACTACAAAATTAAATGTTACCAAAAAATTAACTATCAAAATATAAAATAGAATTGGATTCAATCAATTACATAATATAATATAAATAGTTATTTAATCAAATATACGATAAAAGACCCCATTAGTGGCACTTTTTCTTTCAATGAAAAAATGTTCTACTTCACGGAAAGAACAAGATGACACTCCAGATTATACTGTGTGATATCTGGATTATACTCAGTGTAATCTGAATTATACGAGCTACTATCTGAAATTTTTTTTCACTGAGTATAATTTGGGATGATATTCAGTGTCATCTTATTCTTTCCGTGTTGGAATAAAAATTAAATTTTTTTTGATCTAAAGGTCTTAAAGATTAGAAATAATATATTCAATATTAAAATTAATGATTTAATTAATTGAATAAGTACCAAAATCAAAGAAAGTGTCAGTGATAGGGCCCCTACCACTAATGAGGTCTTTTACCCTATATCAATTATTAAAAGAAATAATTTTTAGAATATTTCTCAAGAAACTAATCTGGAAAGAAGGACATAAGCTTGTTACCGTGTTGTACCCTTTTGTTATGGATTTTAAGTGATATTTAGTCTCGGGGATATTTTGTCGGGGGATCAAGAATCTTGACCCCCATCATAATACATGCATCAAATAGTATCAAACCCTACCTCAAATTAGTAAGACGTTTGGACCAGTACTCAATCTCAACATTAGGAGTCGGATTCTGACCATTATCAAACGCAGCTCCAGACTCCTGTGTCACGACATCGTTCACTAAATAAGCCCATTTTATGACTACACCTTCGATCGCGCTTTTCAAGTAAAGATCAACAGCTTGCGGACCTTCCTGAATAACTTTCTTCTCGACCTCGGCGACTTTTTCCAACCCCGCTGGCATAGGGAGAACCGTCCTTCCATTGACTTGACCCTTCACCTACGCCCGGAAACTTTCAATCGAATCAATCAATTCAATTCAAGTAAACTAACGTATGCTCTACCTGATACAAAGTTCCTCTGATCAGATGGACCTGCCTGCTAATGTCCTGGACCGCGATTTCTGGCAGGTCCTTGTGGTTTTCCGACTTGCAGAGTAAAGGTGCGTACACGTTGTCCACCAAAGTCGCTAGTTCATCAACAACCCGATTTGACAAGTCTCCTAGGATCAACATGGAGGCGCATCCTTCCACGTCTTTTGGTACTGGAGTCATTCTTACTTTGACCGCGTAAGTTCCTGCGATATAATCATTATTATCATATTGATCATTTCATTGTCTTCTTTGGATAAGACTAAAATAAATTGACAATGCACTAACCTTTGGTTCGTTGACACGGAATTGGAAAATTGCAAGAAGCCACAAGTTGGGCGTTCGGTGTCAGAACGACAAACAAAGCTGCTGGATAAGGATTGTCCAGAAAATCCAGCACCGCGTTGCGATAGTCCTCCGTCAATAGCAAGCGGCTCCATTTCTCGGGCTTCAGCTTAAGGGATTTTTGGATGCACATCCCGATGTACTCCAGCCGATGATCGTTAGGAGACTCAGGTCCTGCCATCAGCAAATCTTTAATAAAAATAAAATACTGTCAGATCGGGAATAATAGCCATGGTATGATAGAGACTTAGCAGTTAGACTGCGACTGTAGACTCGAACAGAAAACAGAATCAAAGATGTCTCGGCTGAAAGTAAGGTCGCATGTCGAGGATTGTCATGAGACGCACGGAATATTCCTAGCTACCAAACAACTGACGTTGCACGCGATCTCTTTAAAGTTACAGTACCACGGTACCAACTTACATAAAAAGTTGTTTTATTCAACCGAATTACATTTATTGCTCAATTGATTTACTTTAGGAAAACAAGCCTATTCTGGTTAACTATTTTATCTGCATGGATTAGTTCCTGACTAATTTATGTTCGAGTGTTAGTAGATTTGATACCTTCAAATACTTCAGTTAAGTATTTATGTTGTACATATAAATTACACTTCGGGAATAATAACAATTGATAACATTAAGGAAGAAATGTAAGTGTTTAACATGTAAAAAGTCATTTTTATTTTTATGTATATTGAATATATCCGACCATATGTAAAAAAAAAATTAGAAATTTTAGAAAATTCCCTATTTATGCGAAATATTAATAAATTAAATTTCTTCTATTTAAAAATAGAATTTAATCTAAATTATTAAGAGAATAAACAAAATTTTGTGGCCAGTGTATTTATATGATAAAATGGATTTTTATGCGTAAATTTGGTATCGTTGGAAAAGTCGACCTGGAGTTGTGCCTTTTAATGGTTTCATATCTTTTTCACCAATAGTCAATTTATGATGATAAGTATTTAGGCTGCATTCAAAAATACTCTATCTCTAGATAGATAATTAAGAAATGACCTTGTATCTCGTGAACTATTGACATTTTTAATGATATAAGCTCATCCCGATAAATGAAAGGTATTGATAAGTATAACATCGTCATTTGAGTACCCACATCAATTTTTCATATATTTATATGTATTATATATATATGAAAAATATATCAAAATGCATGTGGGTACTCAAATGAAAGCTCTTGATGAGTGTAACATCAAGATGAGCTTACATCTTTAAAAACGTCAATATTTAAGAAAGTACAGTGCAATTTAACATAATTAAGAAATTACCTTATATCTTATGAACTATTGACATTTTTAAAAATATAAGCTCATCCCGATGTTACAATCATCAAGACCTTTCATTTAAGTACCCACATCAATTTTTCATATATTTATATATATTACATATATGTATGTATGAAAAATATATCAAAATGCATGTGGGTGCTCAAATGAAAGCTCTTGATGAGTGTAACATTAAGATGAGCTTACATCTTTAAAAACGTCAATACTTAAGAAAGTACAGTGCAATTTAACATAATTAAGAAATTACCTTATATCTTATGTACTATTGACATTTTTAAAAATATAAGCTCATCCCGATGTTACAATGATCAAGACCTTTCATTTAAGTACCCACATCAATTTTTCATATATTTATATATATTACATATATGTATGTATGAAAAATATATCAAAATGCATGTGGGTACTCAAATGAAAACTCTTGATGAGTGTAACATCAGAATGAGCTTACATTTTTAAAAATATCAATAATTAAGAAATGACCTTGTATCTTGTGAATTATTGACATTTTTAAAGATATAAGCTCACCCCGACATTACACTCATCGAGACCTTTCATTTGAGTACCCACATCAATATTTCATATATTTATATATATTATATATATGTATATATGAAAAATATATCAAAATGCATGTGGGTACTCAAATGAAAGCTCTTGATAAGGGTAACATCGTGATGAGCTTATATCTTTAAAAACGTCAATAATTAATAAAGTACAGTGCAATTTAACAAAAGTATTATTTAATAAAGCAAAATTTTATTTATTTATAGTTTACAAGTCACGGCAGTCACATAGTGACTGCAAAGTTGCTAGTATCAATTATCATGCTTAATATTTTTATTCAAGTTACTTAAATAATATTTTTTTAGTCTATTGTTTATCTGAAAATTTAAAGGGACTATCTTTTAAAAAATGTGTTGGATAATTTGCTAATCAGAAAGTCAATATATAAAATAAATATAATTTCTACAAAATTATATTCATTAACATATAGATATTTTGCGTAGGTGTAGATCAATACTCATTTAATCCTTAACTATAGATTAAATTCTAAACATTTAAAAATATAAAATGGACTCTAATTTTAGAATGATAATCTTCGAAGTTAAAATCTCGATGTATATTACTTTGTTGCGTTATCGTATTACAATGTCACTCGGTGCCGGTCTGCGATGGCGTAAACAGGTAATAATTTATGTCACGAACTGTTACAAATGTAGTTTGTTCTTCGGATACCCCCTCAGGAGTCTTCGAATTTGATCAATAACTAACAAAGTATAACAAAGAGTATTATTATGGTGTCTGAGAACGCCAGTCTTAGCTTCGCAGCCGTCGAATCCACAACATTTACATATTATTCTGGCATTCAATAAATAAATCATCGACAATACTTTGCTTCAAGACTTTATAAATATATAACGCACCCCTACTTACGCATTTATTATTCATAATAAGCTTTTTCTACTGAATATTAACCAGCTTTTCTGCTATATTGACAGCTTTACTGCCGATTTCTAATTACACTGGTGTTACTATTTCCTCAATTATTTTATTAATTGAAGTAACAAAGGACTAAGTTGAAGAAAAAAAATATTCTGTTTATTTTATATTTATCTCTAACAATTTTTGAATAAAAACGCCTCTTTTTACTCTTGTTTAAAACAAGAGTAAAAAAAGGCGTTTTTATCCAAAATATTTATTAAATTATTAAATTTGCAGTTTGTGTGATTGGTGCCTCAGCGCTGTTATTTATTGGATATCCTTTGGAAATTATATCAATTAAAGTGTGAGTATATTTAAATTCTATTTTTGGGGGGTATGCTAATAATTTATGAAAGATTGTGTTAACAATAAAATTTGAACTTGTAAAAATTTTTTATACAAAACTTGAGAAATGTTTGTAAAAGTTATTGGATTATAATTTTGTGGTAACAATCGATGTAATGAAAATTTATCAGTAAGTTAGTTCGTAAGTGATTAATTGTAAAGCAAGAGATTTTTAACAAATATTTTTGTAAAATACCAAAATATCTAAAATTGTACAGAATTTGGTACGTTTTGAATAAATTAGTGTAAAAATTATTTATTAATCATGATTTTTTTATTTAACCTTTTTGACATTGCTAACAAAAAAAAAATAATTGATTAAAAAAAAAAATTATGAAAAAGAAATCGGTGGCATTTTAAAGATTCAAAAATTTTTAATTTATACCCGTGTAAAAAAATCGTCTCAAAAGTGTCTTAAAATTGTCGTTTGTTTAAGTTCTTAAACGTGACACAAAGCAAGACTGTTTTAAGACGCCAAAGAAAAAAAAATCCAAGAGCAGATTTTTTTAATTTGGTTTTTGAATTTATTATGAAAATTAATTTTTAGACGATTTTGCAAATTTCTTTAAAAAAATCTTAAAAAAATTTAGAGACTATTTTAAGATAAGTTCACAGCAACAAAATTTTTCAAAAATTTCAAATTCAATTTGTAAAGAGCGTATTCAAAAAAGTTACGGTTAAGAACTCACAAAATCGTTTAAAAATAAATTTTTATAACAAATTCGAGAACCAAATTTCAAAAATCTGCTCTTGTGTCATGTTTAACATCTTAAACAAACGACAATTTTAAGACACGTTTCAGACGGTTTTTTTACACAGGTAATATTGGAATAGAATTTTATATTTTCAGTTTAACAAAAAGTATCTTTATCGAAAATACAAAAAAAAAAATTTTTTTATAAACAACAAAAATATTTGACTTAATCCCCATTTCAAAATATATAACTGCGACTTATATTTTAAATTTAATCTACTTATTTTTATTTAAAAATAAATTTTTATATAATTTATCTATATGTGGAAGAATTACGAGACTAATCGGAACTTATAGATAAATAAAAAATCCCTTTGTCAGAAAAAGCTTTCCATCCACAAAGTAATCCTCATAAAAATTGATGGATAAAAAAATGGGAAAAAATCCAAATCCAAATCCAAAGTAATTCGTAAATAAATAACTCTATCGCGAGAATTTAATGTATAAATAAAATAAGGACGGAAAAAGGGACGGAATAAAAGCAGAAGCCGAAGATCTGAGAGAGAATTAGTAAATGTAGGTGTAGGTTGATACGGTACATAATCTCTGGTATTCTCAGTGATAAATAATATTTTTACAACACATATATTCCTGGTTATTTCGTTCCTTTCCCTTCTTTCCTCTGCTTGGCTGGTCAATATTTGATGTCCCGGTATTCACAGATGGCTTATGTTAAGGTATAACATTATATTGTAGGGTCTGTGTAGATGTGCAATATGTATGAACATATGTGTGTATATGGCGAAAAGATTACTAGTTTGCTGTTTAATCCCCTAAAGCTCAAGAGCTAGTGCTACCGCAAGCACAAAGGAAAAAATATAAGAGTACTTTTCATTTTCGGTAAAATAGCTCTCCGACGAATTAGAAAACTCCTGTATACTCGAATATTACATTACTTTATGTTTCCCGGTCGTTATCGCGAGGCTTCCCCAAAGTAATTTTCCTTTCTTTTCCATTACTTACATTATTTTTATATCGTTAATTTTTATTTCATTTAATGTTTTAGTTTCTTTTGTTGTGTAGGGGTAAGTAAATATAATTCAGAAAACTGGCCTGCCTTAAACGCCCAGGTAATAACGTCGACTTACGCGACTACCGGTTTAGTTATTGTAATCTCGGGCTTGTATCTGTGTCTCTATATGTCTATATATAATATGATATTATACGAAGGACGAAAAAGTTTTTCTTGAGACGGAAACTTAACAACGGGTTTATTTTTTTCTGCACAGATAAGAGTTATCTGAAAAGTAAAGCAGTGTCCAAGTTTATAACGAAGTAAGAAAGTTGTTTTGAGATTTTATGGTAGTTGAATCGAAAGCTCAGCGTATATTTATTTTGGGGATGAAATTCTATTCTCGAGAGCCGATTACATGTTTTAGGTACTGGCAGTTGTTATATTTTCAGATGAAGTGACCCTAAGAGGAAAAAGTTTCAAATAGACCGTCTTATATGTATTTAGGTAGAGGAGATTACCCAAATTTTAGAAACTTGAAATATCGGTGACTTAATATCAATTCTCATAAGAAAATTTTTCTATATGGTCTGATATATCCATATATAGTTTCTAATATAGATCTATATGAAAATTGGCCATCTTAACACCTATGATTTAATCTATATTATTAAGAGAATAAGGAAAGTTTTGTGTCCAGGATAGTTATATAATAAAATCGTTTTTTTTTAGTGACATTTAGTCATTGCCAAGGTCTTGATGTGAATTTATGCCTTTTTAAGGTTTCATAAGAATTTAAGCTGCATTCGAAAATACTCTCTCTCTCTCTTTATACGGATAATTAAGAAATGATCTTGCATCTTGTCAACTATTGACATTTTTAAAGATATAAGCTCATCCCGATGTTACACTCACCAAGACCTTTTATTTAAGTACCAACATCAATTTTTCATATATTTATATATATATATATATATATATATATATATATATATATATATATATATATATATATATATATATGTATATATATATATATCAAAATGCATGTGGGTACTCAAATGAAAGCTCTTGATGAGTGTAACATCGGGATGAGCTTATATCTTTAAAAATGTCAATATTTAAGAACGTACACTGCAATTTAATAAATATCTGGTGAACTATTGAGATTTTTAAAGATATAAGCTCATCCCGATGTTACACTCATCAAGAGCTTTCATTTGAGTACCCACATCAATTTTTCATATATTTATATATATTATGTATATGTATATATGAAAAATATATCAAAATGCATGTGGGTACTCAAATGAAAGCTCTTGATGAGTGTAACATCGGAATGAGCTTATATCTTTAAAAACGTCAATATTTAAGAACGTACACTGCAATTTAATAAATATCTGGTGAACTATTGAGATTTTTAAAGATATAAGCTCATCCCGATGTTACACTCATCAAGAGCTTTCATTTGAGTACCCACATCAATTTTTCATATATTTATATATATATTATGTATATGTATATATGAAAAATATATCAAAATGCATGTGGGTACTCAAATGAAAGCTCTTGATGAGTGTAACATCGGGATGAGCTTATATCTTTAAAAACGTCAATAGTTACAAAGTACCGTGCAATTTAACAAAAAAGTCATTATTTAATAAAGCAAAATGTTCTTTATTGATAGTTTACAAGTCAGTCCATTTAATACAACATAAAATCTATAAAAATTAAATATTATGGTGAAAATTGATCGAATCCTCTGTTTATCATCTGATTTCATATCCTCGCAATCAAACATGATATTCACGACGGATGCAAAATTTAATACACACCCTTCTCTACTCCTTTTGTTCTTTTATTCACGTTTCGATCTTCTTTCTAACATCTCAAATTTAAAAACAAAGTTTCTTATGTAGAACGTGGAATACCAATATAAGATTCACTATTACCATAATACGCTACCATAAGTATAAAACACGAAAAGCGAACTCATATATTTGCGTATTTTATATTTATTTTCTTTTTAGCTCCCAGTCCTTTCTCTTCACTTCTTATTTTCTGACTTTTCTATCCTCGGCTTAGTAAAAAGAAAAAAAAAATTACAAGTTCGACATGTCATTTTTCCCGACATCAGTTTAAAACAAAGCGACATTTTATCTTTATCTATTTTCAGTGGGTAATTTTTTATTTTTTTTTTTCTACGAGACTCAACGTCTTTTGTTCTAAAAAGGTGAAACAGGAATTATTTTTATTTTGTCTAACACGGGATATGAAGAATCGTGACTTGGCTGGTCGTGGATTTTGACCGCACGTCCAGGAGTAACCGAGGAGAAAATTGGAAATAGCCTTGTCGGAACGTGTGCAGCTTTCCCACCTTAGTGACGAGGGATAAACGAGAAACGAGGGTGAGACAGAGTGACAAAAAAGGAAAATAAGAAGAGGAATTGCTCCATCCAGGGACGAGTTCAGAGTCAAGTCTGGAGGGAAAAAGAAGAAGAAAGAAGAGTGAATGGTGAACGGTGTGGGGCTAATCCTGAATGAGCAAGTTCAACCAGCTCAAGCTCCACTGTCAAGCTTATGCATAAAAATATATAAATGTGAGAGTAGAAAAAGTGGGAGGCCAGAAACCCGTACACAGTCTAAGTGAGAAGTGAAAAATGACTTAAACTTTAAAATCCTCTAAATAAGAAATCACTTGGTGTTGCTCGACATTATTCATTCAGAATAACTCCAAAGTGAAATACTAAATTGACGATCCGGTTTTATTCGGGATAGCTCTATGTTGTGTAGAGAAGAAAAATTGCCGAGTCATCAATTTTCAAGCTTTGCTTCGGTCAAAAGTAAACTACCAATACGTTTGAGACCAGACGCCGTCTGGCACGTCACCAGTTTTTTTTGCTTACTTGTGTTTTTTTGGGCTCTCTCGAACTTTAACCTTTCCTTATCATTTTCTTTCGCTAATGTGAGATTAATTTATTGTACAGTGAACAAATTTCGGAAAATTTATTGCTTTTAATCACACTATAACTGGAAATTCAGCTTAAAACACTAAAATTGGCTTCAAAAATAGTCATCATGTCCATAATACCCACAATTTTGAAGAGAACTTTATTAAACTCGGTAAACTTTTTTTTTAGACACTCATCTTGATTGAGCTTCAAGGAAAATCAAATCGATCGATTAGTTCCTAGAATATCGCTATTATATATTAATTTATTGTACAGTGAACAAATTTCGGAAAATTTGTTGCTTTTATTTACACTATAATTAAAAATTCAGCTTAAAACACTAAAATTGGCTTCAAAAATAGATGTCATGTCCATAATACCCACAATTTTGAAGAGAACTTTATTAAACTTGGTAAACTTTTTTCTTAGACACTCATCTTGATTGACCTTCAAGGAAAATCAAATTGATCGATTAGTTCCCAAAATATCGCTATTAAATATTTTTGAAATGGGGTAGAAAGCTATTTGCATAACTTTTGTATTACATTTTGATAAATTTGCGATAATTTAAGATCACAAAGATTCTAGAACTATTAAAAATTTATCTACTTGTCATGATTTTTCATAAAGAGTAACAAGTAGAAAAAAATTGTTAAGGAAACTAGTTTGGAAAATAGTCATTTAGTTTTAGCTTGTAACGTATCGGTTTTATCAACGATTGACAGCCGTCGGCTAGGGCTTAACTTTGCTGTCCGATGAAAGGAAGACCACCGGCAATTATTACCGGTCTTGAAGTTGATTAGTAGAAAAAGACAAGCAGCAGCTAGAGAGAAAAAAGCGTGTAGTTAGTTCTCGATGAAAGCCGGTGAATGACGACAAACAGAGAGGGAATATCGAATAGAAGCAGGAAAATGTATTCCACCCTTAACCCCTGTTCGGTACCGGACACGTCAGTGGATTCCCGCGTGGCTGCTCACCAGAGATTAGCTCAAACGAACCGCCGCTAACTATTTCCACGAGAGCTGAATTAAAGAATACGAATACAGCAACACGCCCTCTTACTTTGAGCAACAAAAAAACTTAAACAACTGAAAGTACTCGGCGATTTCTGCTCGTGCGGACTTTTGATAACGGGAATTAACTTTATTGATCTAAATTATCCACGTGGAAGCTGTTCATCCAGAAGAGATCGATTAACTAATTCGCATTTTTTATCTGGGAAAAATTTTGATGAATTTATTACTTAGTGCACTGAAATAAATACTAATTGATTCAAAAAAAATATTCAAGAGAAACATTATTTAAGATGTTTTGTATGAATTAATTCTAAAAATTCACTCGCCAATTAAAAAAATTAAACAAAGAGGATAAAAGGTTTCTCATTCAAAAATTTAACCAATTTAATAAACCAAATGTTTGTTTTTTCCAGTACACGGAAAAAAAAAAAATTGAAAAATTACATTATAAATAGTATTAAGTGTCCCGCCGTATTTAAAACTAGAAAAATTACAGTTCGAAATAACATTTTTTTAAATTCAAACTCTGAATATTATTTTTCAAAGCTTTCAATGCAATATTTACATTTTACAATATAATTCTTACAGAATCTCTAATAATTACAATCTGAAACTGTAATTTTTACAGTTTTTCATACGGAGCGCCACGTTACATTATATAATGTAATTTTTCTATTTTTTTTTCCGTGTATATAATACTTGAAATTAATATTTCGACGGTCTAGTTAACAATTGGTCTAACTCCTTATTTTTTAGAGGGTGATTTTTTAACATTTTGATGTAACAATAGTCCAATTATAAATTATTTGAATGATCAAAAAAAGATATTATACCTCTATTAGACATCAATGATATTAAATGGTTCTTTAAAGTGATAAAAAATTTTGAACCAATTGTTTTTTTTTTTGTACAAATGGAAGATTCTCTAAAATAACTCCATTTTATGCAATTTGCTAATTAGAACGTCGATTTTTAATCTTTGTGCCTCAAAATTTAAGATACATAAAAAAAGTACAAAAAAAATAATAAAATTTTTCTTATAAAATTATAATTTTATATATTCCCAATATTTGATCCAATATCTATAATTTTTTCAAGCCTTACAACTTCAAAAGCGAACACTCTTACGCCACCTAGCCATCTAGCGGTAGCCTTACAAACTTAAAATTTAAAAAAATTAAACTCTTTTTTTTTCCCCAACAAAAGAAGTTTCAAGACAAAAAATTCTTGAATCAAGCCAATCTTTTCTTTTCACAATTATTGATATTGTCAACAATTTTTCTCTTAAATCAACTAGTTTTCTTTTCTGTGAAATTTAAAGAGCTATTGACCGAGAGCGAAGAAAGGAGAGATTGATGAGAATGGAAATCATTGGGTGTTGTATATCGTATGTACAAGGCATATAAAAAGCACAATAAAGAAGACGTCTGTGTTGGTACTCTAGCGAGAAATTAAAGTAATAAAATGTCCGTAAACTACTATATACAGAACGCAGCTTCTACCGAAGTTACTACTTGGCTTTGGAAGCACGCCTTTGGAACGGTGATTACATGGTACGCGGTTCGTGTACCGAAAACTCACTATATGCTGCATGGGCATTTTATAAGGCTGTAATTTCGGTAATAAATCGTTAATTTACAACCTCAAGTCGCTCATTCTGTTCCGAAGACACCGAAAACTTTTTCTTTCGTACACGCCGAATTTATTTATGGGTTTAATTTTTTATAAATTAATAACTTCATCAAAAATTGTCTTTTTTTTTTTTTAATTGGTTGGTAACATAATAAGCTTTTAAATATTTCGAAATAAAATTTTTTGAACGAAAACAATTTTTTATGATTACCTGGAGCTTAAATAAGCCAAGAAATTGATTTATGGTGTTTATAATATATATTAATATTCAAAGTAAGCAGTTTATAAGATTTACAATGTCGGTTTAATTTACTCAGCTATAAAAGCGAGCCTCTACTAACAAACCACCAATTATCAAATTTTAGTCCACGATAAGCTTTTTTTCCTCGGGCGTAAGCCCATAACCGCCGAGAGTATGAAAGTTTAATATTTTTGTTCATAAATCACGAGCTTAAACACAAAAAAAAGTAGAAAAAAAAATTACAGTGGGTTGTTATTAACTCACTGCACATTTTTTTGATCCTCGAAAGTTTGAATTTGTTCATTTTATTTTATTTTACGCGTATTGCACCATTTTAATCTTTAAATTCGACGAATACGGTAAAATGGCGAGTGGAAACTCAATGTAACCTGTTGAGAGTTTTTATCGAGGCTTGTAGCTCGTCGGGAATGGTATTATGTAGTGAGAGAACATTCAATAGCTGAGGCTTACTCGAGAAAATTTTCCAGACACAAAAATCCCAGCTTTTTTTTTTACAATCGATACGTTCCTTTCTCAAGTGTGCTGTAAATATTTGCATGCTTTGGTCATAATATAATACATTAAAATTCACTAAAAATTTAATAATAAAATTTTTATTAAAAATTTTTTTCCTTAATTGATTCAATCGGTCCTTGAAAAATTTTTAAATTGTAATTATAGCTTAAAAATAAGAAAAGCGGATAAATTGATGACAAATTTTCAGATAAAAAATTTAATATTCTACAATATAACAAAAAACAGTAATTTAATATAATAGAAAATAGTTTTTAAATTTATAATTTTTGAAAAATTAGGATTTTTTTTACATCATTTTTAAATTTTAAATAAAAACTTTGGCTAAATGATGAGATATAAAAAAATTAATAGGAAATTCTGTGATATAAAATAAAATTTCCTATAAAAAAAATTTCTTATAATTATTTTGTATCTCCAATATATTAGTAAAAAATTTAATTATAATTTTTTTACAACCAAAAATATTTTCTACGTCACTTTTAAAATTTAAATTGAAATTCTGGTTAAAAAATTGAAGATACGGCAAAATTGACAAAAAAGTTTTTTATAAAAAATTAAATTTTCGGATGAAAATTTTCTTTATGATTTTTTCCTCCTGAAATTCGCACAATAAAAAATTACCTTGAATTTTGTCATCTTCTTGATCCCCACTTTTCTTCTTTAAATTATTATCATCACCATTATTGCCATCACCACTTTTATCCTGGTCATCATCATCATCATCATCATCTTGATCATTGTCGGAGTCCATCATCGATTGGAGCAACCTCTTAAATTCAAGTTGATTTTCCTCAAGCGGGGGCTGTGATGGCTCTTCAGCAGCAATTTCTCTCAGCCCACACTCGAGCAGCAACTGCTGGGTGTCCTCCTCGTCGATCGAGTTTTTACGATCAAAACTCGTCATACTCTCAGCGAAACTGCTATTACTGCTATCAGAATCCATTATTATCATTCTATTATGCTGTTATTATTATTTATTTCTTTTTTTTTTTGCTCTTCTTTGCCCAGATGTCTTTATTCTCAAGATGGAAATTCTCCTCAACTTCTTTAACTTCTTACCATGGCAACTGTCTGAAAAATATAATATAAAATATAATATCAAATGAGGACCGAATTTTATCTAAGTCCTTTTTAATGTCGCGTTTCTACTCTAGCAGAGCCAATTGGGTTTTATTTTTGCTTTTACCTCAACAGGACTTTCAATTTTCAACAAAGAATATTAAGATCCCTACAAAAGGGAGATCATCCTTCTACATTAAATTTTTTTAATGTTTGACGTCATATTTTCACACAACTCATAATGCTAAGCATTAAGGGAGTATTTTGGTCTAGAAGCATGAAGTTTCAGGTAATTTTTGAAGTGCCGTAAAAAAAAGACAATCTTTTTAACGTCTATTTTTTTATAAGTTATTCATTAACATTAAGGTAAAAGCCCCAATATATGATCATGTACCAGTATATGATCACTCAATGTATTTGTATACTTATATTTGTGAATATAGATATACAAATACATGGAGTGATCATATACTGGTACATGATCATATATTGGGGCTTTTACCTTATAAGAATACAGAAAAAAATAAACAAAGCTGAAAATTCAAAAAATTAGCAACTGATGAAGTATGGAGGGGGTCTTTAAAAATTGGCACGTGACTATACCCACGATTCCAACCCTCTTAGCAATCTGAAACAAAAAAATAAAAAAGATTATTAATCTAGAGTAATGTCGCTATGGTTGAAACTACGATCATTCCCAAATTTCAATTTTAACTATTTTTAAAAAACTCGAAAAAATCAAATAAAGTGGTAAAAAAAATTTTTTTTTTTTAGACAGTCGCCATTTCGTAAAAAAATTTTTTTTTCAACTTCTCCGTAGTTCCAATTCTAGCCACATTACTCTAGATTAATAATCATTTTAATTTTTTTTTCTGATTGCTAAATTTTCAACGTTTTTTATTTGTTTATTTTTAATTTACCGCCAAGAAAATTGAAAATTTTCAAAAATCTGGAAGTTATTGGTTTTACCCCGTTTTTCGAAAATCGAGTTCTCATCGGATCTTGACGTTTTGAGGTCCTAGGAAGCGTCCCTGAATGTTTTCGCGATGATATCAGTATGTCTGTATGTATGTGTGTGTGTGTGTGTGTTTGTGTATGTATGTGTGTATGTATGTATGTGACCCTCTTATAACTTTTAAACGGCTCGACCGATTTTATCGCGGTTGACACCATTTGAAAGGGCTTGACCAAATTTAGATTTTGAATGCCATTTGGACCGATTCGAACCGGTAGATTTTGAGAAATCTCAAAAAAACTACAAAAAAAAATTTTTTCAAAAGTGGTTTTTTTGAAATTACTTTTAAATGGCTTTACCGATAAATTCCAAAATCTAATCAGCTCTTAAGATCAAAAAACCACGTCGATCACTGCAAGCCCGATCAAAATCGGTTGATTCGTTCGTGAGTTATCGTTGTCGAAAGAAAACCGAAAAAAGTGTTTTTTAGGAATTATTTTAAAATTCCTGGCTCGATCGATTTAAACTTGAAAATTTTTTATAGGGCTTCAAAAATTGCATCGAATGACGTCAACCACGTGAAAAACGGTTCATTCATTCAAAAGTGATTACCGTTTGAAAATTCAAAAAATTGTATTTTATTAAACTGCTATTAGAGTTTTGAGCTCGAAGAGCTCAAAATGACACAAAAATCATATTTTTGAGCTTGAAGAGCTCAAAAACGTAATGTGTAATTTTGAACGCTTAGGTACAAAATGAGCGGGAAGTTGCAGGGATGGCCTTTAGGGTCAACCGTCGTCCTAATTTTTTTCTTTATTCTTATAATGTCAATAAATAACTTATAAAAAATGGATGGTAAAAATATTGCCTTTTTTTACGACACTTCAAAAATTACCTGAAATTTCATGCTTCTAAACCAGAATACCCCCTTAAGAAGTCGGCTGCCCAATTTAACAACACAGTAACTGACAATTTTAAGATTTTTAAAAATTTTTCTTATTAAAAAAAAAGTTTTCGCGTCAAATTGATAAATAATTTGATTTATGAATAGAAAATACTTGAATATAAATATTTTTAAAAAAAAGTACTTTAAATTAAGGTCTAAAAGTTATAAGAAATGCAGCAATACTAAAAAAAATTAGGTATAAAAATTTTGCAGTTACTGTGTTTTAAAATTGGGCAGCCGAAGTGCTCTATACAATTGAAAAATTTTTTTGGCCTCTATACAACTATTTTTATTGTTAAAATTTTTTTTTTCTCCCATTAGACATTAAAAAAAGACATTACATCTGGAATAGCATTATAAATTTTCTTTTAGGCGAAAATTCCATATGAAAAAAAATAGATGAGCAGATAGGAGGAAACCGAAGGGTTTTCGACAGACATTTGACTCATGCTCTTTCTCGTCAGCAGATTCTTACCCAAAAGAAAGCGCTTGAGTTCGTAGAGTGACAGGAAGAATAGAATTGAATGGTTCAGTCAGTGAAGCACCGAATAATGTTCCGTACCGAAATCCTCCCGAGATAATATCTGAATATTGAAGCACTGAGCACAATCTGTCGCGGTCGTAAACCAGTCTGATATGAATGTGGATTGCTCAATTTTCTACAACCCAAAAGACACATCAACCGCATTATTTTAATCCCTAGTAAGCCACCAGCTTTTTCATCCTCATCCAGCCTTCCGAATCCGAACCCAGATTCGATATGCAATAAACCTATCGTATTAAAGCATTCATCGTACTAAACATACGTCATTTTTCTGCAGTTTTTTCATGTCGAAAAGTTTTACACGACTACTTTTTTTTTTTTAATCATACCCAAGGGAAGTTATACTGATATATGTGTAAATTTTTGTCTTTTTATATTGAAACTTCTCTTGGTAGAATTTCAATGAAATTTTTTTGATGAATTATTTTTAAAGAAAATTTTAGTGTTATTTTATCGGATGAAGCAAAATATTAACCATTGTAATCAAATTTCATTTATTTACGAAGGAAAATTTATTTAAAATGCTTATAATTAATCTTCTGGGTCTTCTATTTATTATTGATATTAAACAAAAAAAATTGCTTTTTATTACTGGAATATGTGCGGGAAGGGTAAGCCTTTGTAACAATAAAAAAGTATAAAATTATAAATAAAATAAGCTCTAAAACGAAGTTTATATTTTATGCTATTTTGTTGAATATTTTTTTATACCAAAAAAAAATATTTTACTTATCTATATTATTAAGAGAATAAGAAAAATTTTGTGTTCAGGATAGTCATATGATAAAATCGGTTTTTTTAAGTGAAATTTAGTGTCATTGTAGAGGTCTTGATTTGAATTTGTGCCTTTTCAAGATTTTATATCATTCTCACCGATAGTCAATTTTTGATGATAAGTATTTCGGCTGCATTCGATAATGCTCTATCTCTAGATACATAATTAAGAAATAACCCTGTATCTCGTGAACTATTGACATTTTTAAAGATATAAGCTCATTCCGACTTTACACTCATCGAGACCTTTCATTTGAGTACCCACATCAATTTTTCATATATTTATATATATTACAGTTATTACATGTATGTATATATGGAAAATATATCAAAATGCATGTGGGTACTCAAATGAAAGGTCTCGATGAGTGTAACATCGGGGTGAGCTTATATCTTTAAAATCGTCAATAGTTAAGAAAATACAGTGCAATTTAACAAATATCATGTGAACTATTGACATTTTTAAAGATATAAACTCACCCCGACATTACATTCATCGAGACCTTTCATTTGAGTACCCACATCAATTTTTCATATATTTATATATATGTATATATGAAAAATATATCAAAATGGATGTGGGTACTCAAATGAAAGCTCTTGCAGAGTGTAACATCGGAATGAGCTTATATCTTTAAAAACGTCAATACTTAAAAAAATACAGTGCAATTTAACGTAATTATGAAATGACCTTGTATCTTGTAAACTATTGACATTTTTAAAGATATAAGCTCACCCCGACATTACACTCATCGAGACCTTTCATTTGAGTACCCACATCAATTTTTCATATATTTATATATATTATATATATGTATATATTAAAAATATATCAAAATGTATGTGGGTACTCAAATGAAAGCTCTTGCAGAGTGTAACATCGGGATGAGCTTATATCTTTAAAAACGTCAATATTTAAGAAAGTACAGTGCAATTTAACAAAAGTAATTATTTAATAAATCAAAATTTTCTTTATTTATAGTTCACAAGTCACGGCAGTCACATAGTGACTGCAAGCTTGCTAGTATGAAATATTAAAAAATTCATACGAAATATTCGAATCGATCAATTGTTACTGTAAAAAACTGGTATAATCCTCACACAAATACCAACTTCAATTCTGCGACTAATACTTCATGCTATTAACAATATATAGCAGAAATAATATTGGTGCCATAATTTTTCTTATTTTTACCTTGTGTTGATCGTTTCAAAAAGCAGCCATTTGTTTCTCAAATCATTAAACATAAAAATAATAATTTAAATCAGGATGCTGTAGACCAAATTGATGTTATTTTTTTTAATTTATTTATTTCAACATGCAAAATAAATGAAATAAAAAACATAACATCAATTTGGTCAACAACATCCTGATTTAAATTAATTATAGAAGAATTTAGACCTGATTAGAGCAATAATACATAAAAATAATGTGTCTTTAAACAGTTATGGAAGTGTTTGTTAATATATTTATCAATTAATATCTGCAATTCTTGATAGTTGATTAATAAAAACTCGAAAATAGACCGTGATTATATATCTTACTAAAACTCTTTACGAAAATACGATAAAGAAATAGTAATAATTTGTTATAATACGTAAATAATTACATAAAAACTTTTGTTTACCCATCTTTGGGTCCTCTATAGCTCAAACCAATGAATGAAGAAAGATAAAGGGAGATATGAGACACGAGGGAAATTAAATATCAGATATTACGGTGAAGAAAGAAGGAAAAGTATATAGAAAAGAATGTAGAATAAAATCGGGAAAATAAGACCTCGGGTGTAGTGTGCTAGATGCTGTATACGGGTTTCCCTTTATTTGTTGAGGGGATCTGCAGGCGTGTCAATGGCGTTTTGATTGATATCCGATGAAGGGGGAAGTCAATAACTCGGAATATCTCGGTGAATTATCGAGAAAGAGTAAAAGATGACAATGCCTGGTAGCAACTACGTCTGATCTGAATCAGAGTCTGATTTTTTGACTCCGTTCATTCATCTGGATCGCCGATTGATCTATATCTATATCTTTTTATCTATATTAATATATAATATACAGTTATAGGTGTAAAGAGAGATTTCCAGAAGACGGATAGTATAATAGACTGTAGACACTGAACTATTCGGTCCCTCTCATTCGGTATCAGCATAACTCACCCCATCTTGGTGAGCAAGAGGATTCTGGTTTGGGTTGGAGTTAGGGTTGGGAGTCTCTTTGTCTGCGTCACCTCCTCAGTCTCGTCTCTCGTCTCAACTCATCGACGGTTACGCCTAAAATTTAAGCGAACAAAGACCCATAACTTAAACTTAATACCCAAGTTATTATCTACCATGATTTTGTGCCTTTAGTTTGTCACATCATATAGTTTAGTTTCTGGTTCCTTGCTTGCTTGTCGGGAAACTTTTGGTAAAACTTTGTTTATGTACTATAATTTTATCACTTCCTTTTTAGATAATTATTAATTATATTTATGTGTTAATACTAAGAGTTTATTAATATTTATCGTTGTTTAAACAATCAGTATGTTTTTGAAAAAAAAAAAACTTTTTTATCGTCTATAATAATGATACTAATTATAATTTGTACTATTAATTTCTTAATATGAGAGCCAACGGACCAAACCAGTAGTCAAACCTGGATCTCCGCGGTAGCATGTCGGATCCTCTACACTGAGAGACAATTTATTTAATAATAATGAAATGTTATTACTATTTTTTCTATTCTTTCCCACTTCACAGCATTATTTATATTTGTAAAAATGCTTGCCGTAAGATGGACGGTGTGGCTTAATCTATATAGAATAAGCGAAAGGAAATTTAGTATAGACCGGATAGCTCAAATGGTAGAGTAGCCGACATGTCTTCGGAAGGTTCTGGGTTCGAATCCCAGTCCGAGCTATCTAATAATTTTTTCTCGCATATTCTATAAACTCACATTAAGATGATCCTCTCCACACTCCTTTCTCAATCTTTTCCTACCAATATCCTGTTACGTGAATGTAGAACGCTTCACGTAATAATTACCGTAACTTCTATTCTTTCCCGCTTCAAAGCATTATTTATATTTGTATTAATATTTATTACTATTTAATAAAACGTTCATTTAGCTAATCCCAAATGGGAATTCACTAAATATTAATAAAATTTCCTAAATCCTTATAAAATTTTATTAAATACTAATGAAATTTTATTTATATGAAGTATAATTTTATTAATATTAACTAAGTTTTTTTTTGAGTCCAAATAAACTTTTTTATTACTATTAAATAAAATTGTCTTTCACACTGATAGAAGGATTTGTTTATAGTTAAAAATATTTGTTAATATTTAACAAATCATTTATTAGAGACCACTTTTTAGTCCTTAATAAATATTTCTTAGTATTTAAAAAGATTTATTAATATTTAATAAATGAATATCAGATTTATTAAATACAAACAAATTATTTTAAATACTAAGAAATATTTGTTTAATACTAAAAATGGTCTCTAATAAATGATTTGTTAAATATTAACAAATATTTTTAACTATAAACAAATCCTTCTATCAGTGCAGTGTAGACACGCGGGAATATAACAATAAAAATTTTGAATTTCTAAAAAATTAATGAACTAATAAACTGTTTGGCCTTATATCCTTGTAAAGGATGCAAAAACGATTCGATTGGTATATAATCATCATTGGAAAAAATTTATCGAGAGTTTTAAAGCCTAAACTGACTTACCCTTACTCCGTAGTTACTTAAACTAGGCACGCGGACATGTAAAACTGAAATGTCTGAATTTCTCAAAAAACAATAAACCAATCAACTTTTTAGCCTCAAAACTTTGTAAAGGATGCGAAAACGATTCGATTGGAATATAATGATGATTGAAAAAATATTTATCGACAGTTTTAAACCTTAAACTAGTTTACCCTTAGTTAAACTTACTAAAACTAGGCACGCGGGCATGTAAAATCGAAAATTCTGAATTTCTCAAAAAATTATAAACCAATAAACTTTTGAGTCTCAAAACCTTGTAGAGGAATTAAAAAACGATTCGATACTACAATTCATAGTAATGATAAATTAATAATTTAATTAAATGGAAATCTAAAAAATGTAAAAAGTAAAATAAAGTACAATGAATAATTCATAAAGCGTATAGTACAATGTTAGCATAAAGAACCTAAATCACACATTGCGCGTTAACGGCATTATAGATTAGAGGGTGCGGTTCGCGAGAACAAACATCACCTAGCAACCGGTTATTGCACTCAATGCATTCCTTTTTTTCTATTTTATTTACCCCGTTTAAAATCAAGCACACACCAAATACAAGCAATATCAAAAATACTAATAAAGTTGAACAATAAAATACGAGTTTATAAAACTTTAGAAAATGAATTTTCTGTACCGCGAAAGTTTTTCCATCGTAATAATCACAATAATAAATAAAAAGTTTGATAATTCCCGTTTAGGGGAAGTGCTTCAGTTTAAACTTAACACTTGTAATTTTTACTGCCTCAAGTTTATTTCTTATTTTTTATTTCTTTCAGTCAATAGCCGTCTCAATGTTTAAATCGGACTCGTAGATATATTTTTTGGTTTCAGAGTTTTTGTACCTTTTTGTGGTGTATCCTCGTCTCAATTGTAATCCAGAGACCTTGGGACGAATCCTCAGAGGGGTTGAAGCTCGATGAGGTGCTGAAGGTGCCACGAGTAAGTTACACACTGACGTAGCGCCACTTTACAACCCCAATTTGCAAGTCAATTTTCCCGACGATCGATTTTTTTGTTAATAAACAATAAGTAATTATTTTTCACCAAGGTAAAGTACCCAGTACTTGAACACTTATAAAAATTGGAGCAGTACTTGAACAGACTTTTCGAATTGTTATAATACAAAATCTGTAAATTTATTATAAGTAATATGCGCATATTATAATTATTAAATGATACAGTAGTTGATTTCTGTAAGTTTTTTCAATTATAAATCAAAATAATTATATTTTTATTAACTTAAAAGTTGACGTGTTGAGAATCGCCGATAGATTCTATTTTTTCCATGAAAAAGGTACTAAATCGTAAACCGAACAATCAGTAAAAAAAACGGTATATCATCACTTTAAGTAAAAAAAATTGTACCATCTGATGAAATAGTCTTTTCTAAATAACATATATTTTTGCAAAGACATAAACTATAATTTTTATATTAAATTTTAGCGTTCAACTATACCTCCAAATTTTCAAAGCGGTACCCAGAACTTGAACAGGCTGGGGCCGTATAATTTTAACAGCACTATAACCTCTAATAGGTTTATAGACTAGTGATCAGCATTGTCATTTGTATTAATTACTGCAATTTGAATAAGTTTTATGACTAAAAATTAGTATAGTTAAAAATTATTGAACGTTTTGAATTGAGTTTTTTTGATTTATAATTGAAAATTTGCTTTGTCATTCATAAAAAATGTAATTAAAAAATTAAACACAAATATTTCTCATTTTTAAATGAACATATTTAATATTTACAGTGTGATTTTTAATATTATTCAATAATATGTTATGTTTCTTTTGATATTTCAATAAAACGTTGAAAATTTTTGGTGTGCCTATTGCCATATATTTTATTAGTTCAACTACTGCTTCCAGAGTGTTCAACTACTGCGGCTTGTCAGAATTGATTGTTCAATTACTACTCCTTTCATAGCCTATTTTAAAAACGTTGTCAAAATATAAATAATCAATTATCTTTGTTATTTTGCACTTCAATCAATTCAAAATTGTTTATATTTTCATAAAAATCACTAATTTGAACTAATAATTACATCTTTATACATTAAAATTAGGGTCAAATAAGTTTTACTTTGAAACCTGTTTAACTTCTGGGTACTTTACCTTACAAAAATTATAAAGACAAATTTTAAATTCCGGTGATTTAAGACTTTTAAAAATGTACATTAAATTATGTTGATTTATAATTAATAAAAGAATGTTATGTAAGAAAAAGAGAGTGGTTAATTTTTGCTTTGGGGCTTCCTACCTTCAATTACTTTGGGTGATCTGGCGAGGTGTTTATTCAGCGAAACAAGTATTTGATGTTTGAAAATAAAGAACCAGTGGATGGAAAAGATCTGATGTAGTAGTAAGGAAGTAAGTAATTCATTACAGGCTGTTTGCGTATCTCGAGGACGTTTGATTAAACTTTTCATCGAGCAGAGTCACCGGATTTACAAACTCCTGGAAAATCTGATACACAGCTCGTTTAAATAAATTTTCAATCTTAGTCTAGGGTCTCAAGTTTCAAACTATTTTTTCACCCTGTTTATCTTTCCTGTTTCGTCTCTTTAATTAACAAGCCACGTAATTAAACGCTTAATTTATTTATCATTTTTTTTACATTTAATAACTCCACGCTTTACAGGAGAAAAATTAAATAATATAAGTTTGAACATTATTTATCGATAAATTGATTTTTTTAATAATAAGTAAGTCGGAAATACGCAGAAAAAAATTGTAGGAAAAATTGCAATTGTCGAATTGTAATCCAGGACCAAACTTTTAATATATCTTCTTTGAATAATTTTACATTTTAAAATTGGCTATGTTAGATCGTAAAATTTCGCATATTGACTACTTTTATAGGTATTTTTACGATGTAGCATCGTAAATTTTAAAATTTACAATGCTACAGGTTATGGGCCCAACCATTTTTCAATTTAAACAGTTTTATGTTCTATATTGATTTATTTATTCTTAAATACCAATTAATAATAACTTAAATCAGTCTTAATATCTATATACATATATAAAATTGAAGGTGTGTCCCTATATTTCACTTTGCAGCCAAAACTACGCATCGCAGACGAATAGTGTTTGTATGTGGCAATAGGTCCAAGGCTCCCATCGTGCACTATAGTGGTTGTAAGTCGATAATTATAAGGGTGTAAAAGATACGGGGATTGAAATATGTTAACTTTGAAAATGTGAGACTATCATATTGATCTCAAATGGTTTGGATTGTTCTAGAAATTTCTAGAATTATCTAAAAAGCTTTAATATGTATACCGATAATCTGATCGATCGAGAATGTTGTAGAAAATTATAGAATGATCCATAAATTTCTAGAAAGATCTGGGAAGTTGTAAAATCGTTTAGATTCTGATCAGATAAGAATGTTCTAGAAAATTCTATAATGATCTGCACTTAAAAAAAAATTAACTTGATTCAAGAAAAAAATTCTTGAACCAAGAATATAATTTTGAAGAGGGTAATTGTCTTGAATCAAGACGAAAAATTCTTGAATCAATTAAAATTTCCTTAAATCAAGAAAAATTTCCTTAAGGGGACCTGGTGATCTAGCGGCCTAAAATTTAAGCTATTTTAAAAATTTTATTTCTATATGAAGGGAATGACTTACAATTGCGCTCAAAAGTATTTTGACAAATATATTTAATGGTTTAATTAAAAATAAATATGAAACACAATAATCATTTATTTATTTTTTTAAATAGCTTTTGAATAATCTATGGAATAGTGTCAAAGTAGTCCTTGTTTGTAACAAAAGAAAGTTTAATTTTTAAAATATTAGGAAAATGGTTGCTCAAAAGTATTTTGACATTGTTGAAAAAAACTAACGAATTATGTTGTCAAAATACTTTTGAGCGCTACTGTATGTTTTTAAATTTTTTTACACTTAATCTATCACTTATCAACTACACAAAAATGAAAATCAAAACAAAAAAAAATTTTTTCTAAATTGGAAAAATGGCGCTGAAGTCTCTCTCTCAAAAAAAAATGGACCTGACTGGTGGGGGTAGATTGATCTCTTCCTTTGATCTGAAATTTAAAAAAATGACTGATTTTTAATTAGTATAAATATAGTTATTGTCGGAACTAAAATGAAAAAAAAAAATATTTGACAAAATAGCGCGTAGTTAAAAGTATTTTTTGAAAACGAATTTCAGATTTTTACTTTTAACTACGCGCTATTTAGTAATTTAGAAAATTCTAGAATGATCTAGAATAAATTCGAATAAACTAGAAAGCTTTAAAGCGTATGTCAACAATTTTTAAAACATCCTAAAAAAATTTTAATATTCATAAATAATTGTACTATTAAAAATGACCCAGCGAAGCGGGTGTTCACGGCTAATTTTAATATATTAGGAACATATCAAAAATAATTTTTAAGGATTTTGAAAGTAATTAAAAATGTTTTTATTTTAGTTCTTAACCAATAATTAACACTCATACTTAAAAAAAGCATTACTAAAAATAAATAAAAGTAAAAACTTTAAATTTTCATTAATTCACGGTTTTAATGATAGCCACACGTAATTATTGTTATAAGGGCAAGTTGAATAAATACCTCTGGTATACCCTTAACTCTCCTCAGATAAATGAGAATGCCTTTGTATGAATATGTATTAGAGACATCTGTCGTCTTGTAACCGCAATGTCAAGAGACAAAGGGTTTAATGTCGAAAACGGTTTAATATAAAGCGCGGAGAATAATTTTGGTTTTAACTAAGATTTGTCATCGTTCGCTCAAAATGTTACCCTGAATTATTCCATTGCTTTAATTAACGCGTAATAATAATGATAATAACAATAATAATAATAATAATCATCTTAAGCTTATTATATCTAAAAATTAAGAACTAAAAACTCAATTATACATTGAATGAAATAATAATTATCACCGTCACTGTTAATTTAATAAAATGGAAATATTATCCGGGAAACTTTTTCATCTTAATTTAGATTCATATTAATTTAAAATATTTTTATAATAATAATTATTATTATTATTATTTCCATCAGCGAGCGTTAAATGAGAGACCTTTTTTTCTCTACCGAGTGACACCCTTTCAACGGTATATTAAAGATTTTAAGTCTAAAGTAATTAGTCGCCGGACGGGCGTTATCCTCACCGTTGACTCTTTTGATGGAGAAGACAAGAGAAGCTGAGATGAATAGAGATAGAAGTATCGCATGTTATTTTATCTGGAAATTGTCAGCTTGCAAATAGGGTTTTTTTTTTTTTTTTTAATAATTCGAGGTCAATTGAAAAATAAAGAACCATAGGGTGATAAGATCTACCTGGGAGATATTAGTGATAAAATAATTAATCTTCAATTTAATCAACATATTGAGAGCCTGATAAAATATATAATGGAGCCGTCAATAAAGTTATTTATTTATTTATTTGCCTTCACTTAAGCCCAACAGCCCAAAGGGCTAATAACAGGGTTACTAAATTTTTACAAATTTAAAAATTTTGACAGTGAAAGACTTAAGTAAAACTATGACTCAACCGGTGACGTTAGCCGAGTCGTCTAAGGCGCATGGCCTATAGAGAACTCGGACTAACTTACCGGCCAGGCGTGGGTTCGAATCCCAAGCTGGTCTTAGAAACCAACTTAGTTGATATTCGGCCCTTGCCGCGTAGGTTAAGATTTACACAACCCAAAAAGACCCAACGTACCACTCCTAAAAGTTAAAAGTAGGCGATATGACCACAGCAGTTAACAGGCGAGACCATCTTTTTCTCGGTTTACTCTCACGGAGTTCAACGGAACTATCTCTGTTGCACTCCCAACAGCAGAGCAATTGCAGTTTCGATTGGTTTCACGAAACGAATAAAATTTTTGAAAAAAACGCTTTGTGGTGAAATAGTTTATTAAATTATCTATTATCTCTAAAAACGTTTTTTCAAAATTTCCATTCGCTTCGCTAAGCCGATTGAAACTGCAATCACTGGTCTCGGCTGTTAAAACCGACTCTAAATAATAATAAATAAAAAAAAAAAAAAAAAAAAAAAAAAAAACTATGACTCTATATAAACTAAAATTTTTATATTTAATCTATATTAGTAAGAGAATAAGAAAAAATTTGTGTCCAGGATAGTCATATGATAAAATCGTTTTTTTTTTAGTGAAATTTAGTGTAATTGCAAAGATCTTGACTTGAAGTTGTGTCTTTTCAAGGTTTCATATCATTCTCCCCCATAGTCAATTTATGATGATAAGTATTGAGGCTGCATCCGAAAATGCTCTATCTCTAGATACATAATTAAGAAATGACCTTGTATCTTGTAAACTATTGATATTTTTAACGATAAAAGCTCATCCCGATGTTACACTCATCGAAAAAATTTTTCCGATTTTTTTTTAGATTCCTCAAAATTTTATTCTAGAAACTGCGTTGAAGGCCATGAGTCGCATGAAAAGTGTTTTTTTTAAACAACCACTAAATTTTCAAGCTTAAAAATCTAGACAAATTGTTTTTTTTTAACATCGTAATAGAAAATTTTTCGAAAATTCAATTATTAATTGGAAAAAATATGTAATTGTTCGAATTAATTTTGTTTTACCTTGTATTAAAAATGAACATTTTTTAATTAATATTTTACAGAACAAATTTTTGTAGATAATAATTAACATAACAATTTATTAATAGTTTTATTTTCATTACAAATATTTCTTCCCCGACAAAATTACACCAGAGTACTTTAGTCAAGTAAAAATTAGTTATAAAATTCTTAAAGAAATCGTTAGAATGCAAATCTTGAAAGGTAAATAAACAACGAGTAGTATCTTGATTAACCACTTAAATCCATAATCTCTATTTTTCTTTCCCGGCATACTATACATATAATACTAAGGAGTGTACTTTCTGGAATCTGGGGTCCTATTTTACCCTCCAAACAGAGAGTCACAACTGTTGATACAATACCAACCAAAAAACTTTATCCTACGCAGCCTAAAAGTTTCATTGTAAGATTGTAAAGTCTCTCTCATCGCTCATCAGCAATTCAAGTGGATAGAAGCTGAGTTTAAGACAGAAAAAAAACTCTAACAAAGAAAATAACTCAAAAAATAACGAGCGAGTCTACAACCACTACTCCGTCGAAGTATCTGGTAACTTACGATCGCAGTTCCACTCGCTGCAAATATAAATGTTAATGTGCTTTCTTTGTTCCTTACACCGGTCCATAAATTAACTTTTTGCATCTTCTTTACTAACACAAATCTTAAGACCAACAGTGATAGCCTTTCTTCGATCGATCAATACGGCGATAGAAAAACTATCAAGAAAATTGTTTTATCTAATTTCAATTAAAATTTTTGCACGCCTCATAACGCAAAGCATTATAAATTGCTCTACGATCGAAGAAATTTCTTCGCTTGCGCTTGGTAACTATTTTCTTGTTATGTCCTCGATTAAAATTAGTTTTTTGATTTACGAAAATTTATTTAATGTAATGAAAATAAGAAAATCATTAAAATAAACTAACAAATTGGTTCTATCAATGGAGAATTTTTTTTCAGGTAGATTTAGTAGATTCCGACAAGAGGACCAACGCAATAGTTAGATTTCTATGAAATCGATTAAAAATACATTTTGAAAATAATTGTTTATTTTTATAAAATTTTTAGAAAATGTATATGTCAATTATTATATTGTACTAGCAACCTTGCCGTTACTATGTAACTGCCGTGACTTGTGAACTATAAATGAATAAAATTTTATCTTATTAAATAATGAATTTTGTTAAATTGCACTGTAATTTCTTAGATATTGACATTTTAAAAGATATAAGCTCATTCCGATGTTACACTCATCAAAAGCTTTCATTTGAGTACCCACATGCATTTTGATATATTTTTCATATATACATATATATAAATATATAAAGTATATGAAATATTGATGTGGGTACTCAAATGAAAGGTCTCGATGAGTGTAATGCCACAGTGAGCTTATTTCTTTAAAAATGTCAATAGTTCACAAGATACAAGGTCGTTTCTTAATTATGTTAAATTGCATTTTATTTTCTTACCTATTGACGTTTTTAAAGATATAAGCTCATCTCAATGTTACACTCATCAAAAGCTTTCATTTGAGTAACTACATGCATTTTGATATATTTTTCATATATACATATATTTTTCATATATAATATATATAAATATATGAAATATTGATGTGGATACTCAAAAGAAAGGTCTCGATGAATGTAATGTCGGAGTGAGCTTATATCTTTAAAAATATTGATAGTTTACAAGATACAAGGTCGTTTCTTATTTATGTTAAATTGTATTGTATTTTCTTAACTATTGACGTTTTTAAAGATATAAGCTCATATCAATGTTACACTCATCGAGAGGTTTCATTTGAGTACCCACATGCATTTTGATATATTTTTCATATATACATATATATAATATATATAAATATATGAAATATTGATGTGGGTACTCAAATGAAAGTTCTTGATGAATATAATGTCGGAGTGAACTTATATCTTTAAAAATGTTAACAGTTCACAAGATACAAGGTCATTTCTTAATTATGTTAATTTGCACTGTAATTTCTTAACTATTGACGTTTTTAAAGATATAAGCTCATACCAATGTTACACTCATCAAGAGCTTTCATTTGAGTACCTACATACATTTTGATGTATTTTTCATATATACATATATATATATAATATATATAAATATATGAAAAAATGATTTTGGTATTCAAATGAAAGGTCTCGATGAGTGTAATGTTGGGGTGAGTTTATATTTTTAAAAATATCATTAGTTGACAAGATAGCAAAGTCAGTTCTTAATTATTAACATTTTTTAAGATATAAGCACATCCTGATGTTACACTCATCAAGAGGTTTCATTTGAGTACCCACATGCATTTTGATATATTTTTCATATATACATATATATAATATATATAAATATATGAAATATTGATGTGGGTACTCAAATGAAAGTTCTTGATGAATATAATGTCGGAGTGAACTTATATCTTTAAAAATGTTAACAGTTCACAAGATACAAGGTCATTTCTTAATTATGTTAATTTGCACTGTAATTTCTTAACTATTGACGTTTTTAAAGATATAAGCTCATACCAATGTTACACTCATCAAGAGCTTTCATTTGAGTACCTACATACATTTTGATGTATTTTTCATATATACATATATATATATAATATATATAAATATATGAAAAAATGATTTTGGTATTCAAATGAAAGGTCTCGATGAGTGTAATGTTGGGGTGAGTTTATATTTTTAAAAATATCATTAGTTGACAAGATAGCAAAGTCAGTTCTTAATTATTAACATTTTTTAAGATATAAGCACATCCTGATGTTACACTCATCAAGAGGTTTCATTTGAGTACCCACATGCATTTTGATATATTTTTCATATATACATATATATAATATATATAAATATATGAAATATTGATGTAGGTACTCTAATGAAAGGTCTTGATGAGGGTAACATCAAAATGAGCTTATATATTTAAAAATGTCAATAGTTCTCAAGATACAAGGTCATTTCTTCAATACGTATCTATAGATAGAGCATTTTCGAATGCACCCTAAATACATATCATAAATTGACTATTGGTGAGAGTGATATAAAACCTTGAAAAAGCACAGCTCTAGGTCAAGGCTTTTCCAACGATACCAAATTCAACCATAAAAACCCATTTTATTATATAAATCCACTGGTCACAAAATTTTTCTTATTCTCTTAATAATATAGATTAGACAAAAAATTGATTTGGTAATTAATAAACAAAAAGCTCTTTCCCGGGAAATAATTTTATGATAAGTCCATACGGCTATATTAAACCTGATCTGCTCATATATAATTTTTTACCAAAAGTATAATGTTGAAGTCTCCGACAGTAGACGAATGTTCGCTCAATTGCCTCTTATCCTTACAAAAGAGTTAATTATTTAAAATAATTTCATAATTTTAAAACTCTGTAACTGCTGAACAACTTCCTTTTTTTTTTTTTTTAATTGATATAAAAATAAAACCTCTCCGAAAAAAAAGAACTAAAAATTTTTCTCAAAAACCTAAAAGGAAAATGCACAACTACAGTCGACGCTCTCTGTATTGGACCTTTCTGTATTTGACCGCTCTCTGTATTTGACCACATTCTTCCTCTGTATTTGACGATTTTACACAGCTCTTACGGACAAGGACGAGTCAAATACAGAGAATGGTTCTGTACGGGCGAGACAAATACAAAGAGCGTTGACTGTAACTTCCACCAACTATTGATCCTATTGAATTTCAATACTCAACAGTCTCGAGCATATAAGGGTGGATATTAAAAAGGAGCAAGCCACATTCACGTTGATTTAATTAAGTCCTGGGAAGCTTTATTATATTACCTCAGTATGATCGCACTCCTCCGTAGTACGTAGTGCCCGTGGATAACGATGAATGCGTCGTTCATTCTCCAATTATTTTTTTTGCACAACTTGTATCGGAGTTGCTTTAAAAGCCTATTTAGCGTACAAAGGTTCCACTATAATTGGAAAATAAAGTGAAAGAGAAAAAAATTATTCCTCGAGGAAAATTTTCCTCTCTCGATAATCACAAGTGACATCGCTCTGTACACTATCAGACATTAATTTCACCAGTTAATCAAGTTAATCGATCACTCTTTTATTGAAGCTTTCTTTGATAAATTTTTTACATTATTTTTTTAACAAGCGTGACTTACAGTAATTTCAAAAATTATTATTTCATATCGCATAAGAATTTTTAGAACTTACACCACCATCTAGCAGTCTTTCTGTTGACATTATTAAACCGAACCATCAATATCGTTATCACAGATGATAATATCAAATTTCAGCATGGTAACTCAATATTTTGCGATCATCTGCTAGTCTAACTGTTGCTATCCCAAACGGTACAAAAATTTTTTTGATAATATTTTGTTGAATTTAAGTTGACAATTATTAATTTTTGACTTCTTGTTAAATAAAATTTACCGAAAAGTCAACAATTTTTTATGTGACGCTCGGGATACTAAAGAAATTTTTATTAACGAGGCTAAGAACGTTGAGAACTTTGTCATCTATTGAATTTATAACACATATGTTATCTAAAACTCACTAGTTTTATCGAACAATTTAAAAATGTTAATTGTCACGTTATTATATCAGTTTGCTAACTGATAATATATGTAATAATTTTTTGTATTGCAAAAAAATTCGTAGAAGAATTTCCAGTCGTTTCGAGTTATCATAGACTAAAAAAAATAATTTTTGTAAAATTTTCTAAATAAAACGACAGATTGCCTATCCCTTTATAAAAATATTAATAATTGATCTGAAATATTGGTTGAGAAAAATTTTAATAATTATCTATATTATTAAGAGAATAAGAAAAATTTTGTTTCCAGGATAGTCATATGGTGAAATCGGTTTTTTTAGTGAAATTTAGTGTCATTGCAAAGGTCTTGACTTGAATTTATGCCTCTTCAAAGTTTCATATCATTCTCACCAATAGTCAATTTATGATGATAAGTTTTTAGGCTGCATTCGAAAATACTTTATCTCTAGATACATAATTAAGAAATGACCCTGTATCTCGTGAACTATGGACATTTTTAAAGATATAAGCTCATCCCGATGTTACACTCATCAAGACCTTTCATTTGAGTACCCACATCAATTTTTCATATATTTATATATTTATATATATATGTATATATGAAAAATATATCAAAAATGCATGTGGGTACTCAAATGAAAGCTCTTGATGAGTGTAACATCGGGATGAGCTTATATTTTTAAAAGCGTCAATGGTTAAGAAAGTACAGTGCGATTTATTATAATTAAGAAATGACCTTGTATCTTGTGAACTATTGACATTTTCAAAGATATAAGCTCATTCCGATGTTACACTCATCAAGACCTTTCATTTAAGTACCCACATCAATTTTTCATATATTTATATATATATATATATATATATGAAAAATATATAAAAAATTGATGTGGGTACTCAAATGAAAGCTCTTGATGAGTGTAACATCGGGATGAGCTTATATCTTTAAAAACGTCAATAGTTAAAAAAGTACAGTGCAATTTAACAATATATGATACATAATTAAGAAATGACCATGTATCTTGTGAAATATTGACATTTTTAAAGATATAAGCTCATCCCGATGTTACACTCATCAAAACCTTTCATTTAAGTACCCACATCAATTTTTCATATATTTATATATATTATATATACGTATATATGAAAAATATTACAAAATGCATGTGGGTACTCAAATGAAAGCTCTTGATGAATGTAACCGGGATGAGCTTATATCTTTAAAATATATGTTATATATATGTATAAATGAAAAATATATCAAAAATGCATGTGCGTACTTAAATGAAAGTTCTTGATTATTGTAACATCGGGATGAGTTTATATTTTCAAAAACGTCAATAGTTAAAAAATTACAGTACAATTTAACAAAAGTCATTATTTAATAACGCGACATTTTAGTTATTTATACTTCACAAGTTACATAATGATTGTAAGGCTGCTAGTTATACATAAATAAATATAATTAAATAACAAAATTAACATAATATCCTTTATTAAAAAGTTGATGTGACGTTTTCATTGTTGTCGCTTTTCATTGCTATGGTGACCACTTTGGCAACGGTTAAATATGAATGAGTAAAATTTGTAAAAACATTGATTAATTAAATTAAATTGTCGATGATAAACATTTTGACAGAAGCGTGCAAAGCGCGCTCGATTTTATAGTTGTCATAAAAAAGCAAAGGGTCGTATTATACAGTGAAAATAAGTAAATCCAATAATTTATCAATGAAAGATATTTTATTTTCAACAGTAGTAAAAAATATTGTTGTTATATTTGCATCATAATATGAACATTCACAATTTTATTACGATATTGTGCGAAATATTCGCTCGAGTCGGCTAGTTCACTTATTATTTTTAAAACACGACAACAAGTCCAATGAAAAAAAATTTGTTTGTGTAATTTTTGTTGGATTATAAAAGCAACAAATTATTTAATAGATAAAATTTTTTTCATTATTTACTTGATTTATTTAGTTGGACAGAGATATCAAAATGTATCCTTAAAAGAAGAATAACTGATTCTCAGCCTAATTTAAACGACCAACAGATATAACTTAATATATAATTACTCCCGCGAAAACTTTATCAAGTATTATTGTTCAAAATGTATGATTGGTTCCTTGTAGTAGGCCTTGTTGGTATTATTATTATTGTGCTCGTAATAAATCCGTTCAATTGGGGTAATAATAACGAACAAAATGGAGAAACAAAAAAAGAAGCAACTGTCCCGGATAGTGGAGACCCTAAAACAGGAATTCAGCCGGTAATTGAAAAACATATTGATTCAACAACTATTGAACATAAAAATAAAGCAAAAGATGAAGAAGACAGCAGCCAAATTCCTGACGATTATAAAATCGGTAAAATTTCAGAAGATAATTTAAGCGTTATAATAGATCATATTAAAAAATTAATTAATAAGTCGGATAAAGCAATAACTAATTTCATTACCAATTTCTCCGCGACGGATATTGAAACATACAAGACCAAAAAATTGGCCAAATTTAATGTAAAAAGTCTGGATTACGTTAATTGGGTAATATCAAATTGCATAAATGTTTTGAGCTACTACGCTAAATACAATCCCACTAATGACTCCTATAAAGAGTACGCTGAGTTAATAATCACTCAGGGCAACAATTTTCTTCCAAATGCGCTTCCGCTTACGGCTGAAACAAATTTCGAGCTTTTCTTATCTTATCTCACGCTATTGTCGATATACGAGTGTTTGTTCGAAAACAACTCGGAAACTCGGAATAAAAATACTTCAATCTGTCATAATGCTATTGTAAAGCTGGTACCGGAATGGAACACGTTCTTCCTGATTGACATTAAAGGGTTTGATATTGTGAAGATCAATGTCCCGCGATTTTTAACTAATTATTTGTACGACTATCCGAAGTTTGCAAAAGACAAACGTGAGTATGATAAAGTTATCGCCGGAGTTATTGATGATTACAAAAGTAGCTCTGAAAAGAATGACTCAGACGATTACTTCCTAAGTGTGTATAACGCTTTGGTTTTTGAGTAATTGATATAATTATCAGTAAGATATTGATTAATTTGTCGATTAAAATGTCGTACCTTTGAGACAAAAATCGCGTTATTTTAATTTGAGCTAATTTAATCAAGATAATTTTGAAGAATTGAGAGGATTTAGTGATGGTGTATTTTTTAATTAAGATATCTAGAGATTTTTTTCAAACGATAATTTTAATTCAACGAGCTAAATAATAATTTAAAAATACTCGCTTTTATCAATAAACAAAACTAAAAAGTAAAAAATAAATAATAGTTTAAAAAAACTAAAAAACACGCTTTTTATAGAATACCAAATTAAAAAATAAAAAATAAATATAAATTAATAATAGTGTAAATAAGAAAAAAATGTACTTGATTTAAAAAAAAAAAAAGCGTAGGGTAATTTTTAAGACATTATCAAAATGATAATCCTTCTGCTCATATCTGTCAATAAAATATTTATAACTATTTACACCATGCACCCCACGCTTTTTTTACAATCAAATACATTTTTTTCTTATTTACACTATTATTAATTTATATTTATTAAAATTTATTTTTTATTTTTTAGTTGGGTATTCTATAAAAAGCGTGTTTTTTAGTTTTTTTAAACTATTATTTTTTGGCTTATTTATCCTCGCATGTTTTGCAATGATCGCTTCTCGTTAAAACATTCTCTGATACGACCAATTTTCATTACTACACGGAAAAAAGTAAACTGTAATATTCACTCGGATTTCGGTTAATTTTTATAGTTTCAAACAGTAAAGCGGATATCGGGGTGGCCAAAATATAAATATTACAGAACTTAATGTAGAAAGTATAAAAGCGACAATTTATAATTTAATATCCAAAATAAGTGATTAGTAGCTGTCACTATAGTAAATAACGACTCTTTCATCTTTAAAAATTACAGTTTCAAACAGTAAAAATTGCCATTTCAATATATAGTCGATATTATGAGGAGAAGGGGAACTCAGATGAAAGAGAAAGGGGTCTCACTCTGGGAGAATTTAACGTTTGAAACAGTAAAAATTATACTTTTAAAATATACATTTTATCAGTCCGAACAAGTCAATAATTACAGTTTGATTTTTAGCGTTGCGTTTAAAATTTACCGTTTTACATTGTAAATATTGACGTTGCTTGTATTAGAAATTTACTAACTTTATTTTATACTTTTTACATATCATAAGATCATTTTTTAGGTACGAAATGATAAATATCAAAGTCTGAATTCTTAATTATTATACTTTAACATTTTAGACATTCACATAGCGAATATTACTGTTTGAAATAGTATTTTCTTCCATGTAAAGAGTAAATTGTAACGTTTAAATGGTAAATATTATAAAGTGAATAGTAAAATCACGATTTTACTGTTTGAAATGGTAATTTTTAGCAGTTGATCATTACTTATTATAAATCAACTGTTATTTATTACAGTTTACTTTTTTCCGTGTAGCCATAAATCGCTTGATCTTGTTACATAAGGCCATATCATTTTTTATATGAGAATAAAAAAATAATTTATTGAAATTTTTTCATTTTTTATTGAGTTTATTTAGTAAGAAAGATTCTTATAATGTCAATTCATGAAAATAAAATTCGAAAGCGAGAACTTTTGGAGTCATTTATAAATAAAAATTAAAATAAGTGGATTTGTAAGATTTATGCTTGTGATAATAGCATTAGCTATTATTGGTTTCGGCGTATATTACAATCAAACTCAGGACAAAAATGTAGAAGCTAATGGTGAAAATTCTGGCAGTATTGCCTCTGAAAAAACTTTAGGAGGAAATGCAGGAGTAGAGCGAAAAGAGAGCAATCATCTTCCTAATCAATCTGGACTTCTACTTAATACTGAAAAACTAAGTCAAAATTCTTCTGGTTCTGCAGAAACAATTATTCAAGGCGACGTAGTACCAGTTTCTCCTCAAAAATCCGAAAAACCGGATGCTCATAATATTTCTGACGATAATAGGCAACGTATCATCGAATATATAAAGCACACAGATACTAAAACTGATTATTCACAAGCAATTTATATTACTAACTTTTCAAAAAATCAGCATGATTTTAAGCAAAGAATGATTAATAACATAAATCAAGACCCCTCAGGTTATATCCATAGTGTGGGTAAAGTTGCTATTAATACATTACGCTACTATGCGATTCCAGATTCTCATCATAAAAAAGAAATTTTAAAAAACTTTGTTTGTGAAGTGATAAAAGCTCTCAATACTTATGCTGTACCGCACGTTACAACACTAATCGAGTGGAAGGGTGTAATTATAAATTATCTTAGGCTATTGTCAATGTACGAATGTTTGATTGAGTGTCAATCGAAAACACTTCATAAAAGTGATTCTATCTGTCATGATACAATTGTCAAATTAGTTCCACAATGGAATTATTTTCTGGGGCAACAGCTTACTGGAATTGAATATGTGCAGGTTAATGTTTCAAGATTATTGACTAATTATTTGTATGATCACCAGAAATTTGTCGAGGAACAAAATATGCACGCCAGTGAAATCAATCGGGTCTTTGAAAATAACAGTCCAACTGATGACAATTTTTATAATTACTTTAAGAGTGTTTATGATGCTTTGACTAATCATTAGGCAGGAACTGTTCTTCCTAAAGGATCCGAAGTATTGGATGTTAACACTCCAGATCCTTCCGACGATGTGAATATCGGAAGTGCAAATGATTCTCCTGGCCGGTCTGAAATTCAATATAGTCTTGATGGAAAAAGTCAAAGTCTTCCTGGTTCTACGGAAATAAATACCAAGTCAAGCTGAAAAACCAGCAGTTCTTCCTCAAGAAGAAACAGAACACAGCACCGATCAACAAAACGTTCTTTATTCTAATATTTCTGAACGTAATAGAGCTTCAATAATCGCTCATATGGTCAATCATCGAGATGAAATTGATTATTATTCAAAAGGTTTTACCATAACTACCCTGATAGCCAAGTTGGCCGCAACTTTCTGTCAATCTACTGCCGCAACTTGTCACCAACTTGGCGGCAACTCTTGGAAAGTAACTCGGTTGGTGTCAACTTGTTCACCAAGTTGTCGGCAAAAGTTGCTCTGAAACTTTTTCACACCAAGTTGACGATAAGTTTCTCAAGAAATTTGGCGACATATTGCGGCAGTAGATTGGTCTCTTTTTTCTCAGAAACTTGTAGCCAACTTGGCGCCAACAGTTACAAATTCGGAAGTTGACCGCAAGTTGTCGCTAAGTTGGTGGCAACTATCTGACACCAACTTGGTTGGTCTGAAACTGTGGCTATCAGGGTACATTTTCAAAGGACCAAACAACTTGGATAAACAACTTTAATAACCCTGATAGCCACAGTTTCAGACTACTGTCACAATCTACTGCCGCAATATGTCGCCAAATTTCTTGAGAAACTTATCGTCAACTTGGTGTGAAAAAGTTTCAGAGCAACTTTTGCCGACAACTTGGTGACAACTTGGTGAACAAGTTGACACCAACCGAGTTACTTTCCAAGAGTTGCCGCCAAGTTGGTGACAAGTTGCGGCAGTAGATTGACAGAAAGTTGCGGCCAACTTGGCTATCAGGGAATATCATCAGTAAAATGGAAACGGAGAAGATTACTGCCGTACTAACAATCGCTACAAACGCTTTGCGTTACTGTGCAAGAAACACTTCTAGTTCTGCAAATGAAATATTAAAAAAATTTGTACGAGAAATAATAATTACGATGAATAATAATGCTTTACCTAGAATAAATGATTATAATGGAAGTGCATTATTCTTAACATTTATGAAGTATTTAATATTGCTATCGATGTACGAATGTTTGATTGAATGTGACCCTAATAATTATCGAAAAAGTAATTCTATTTGTCATGAAGCAATTATCACAATGGTCCCACGATGGAATTATTTTCTGAAGCGAGAACTTACTGGAATGGAGTTTGTGAAGGTTAATGTTCCAAGATTATTGACTAATTATTTGTATGATCACCAGAAATTTGTCGATGAACAATCGTTGCACTATAATGAAATTCTTCAAGTGCTCACGAATCCCTCGGCGGTAAAATGACGAGTTGTATAATTATTTCTATAGTATTTATTATGCTTTAACTTATGAAGGGTGATTCCTACTTACTAAAAAATTTTGACTCCAAATTACGACAGAAAATTTTTTTCTGCACAATAACTTTTTTAGAAATAAAGTTGAAAAATTACATATTAGAATACAATTAATCAAGTAATTACTGAGTTGTAATGTATCCCTGGTTAAAAAAGAGAATTAAAAAATATTAAAAATTGAATACATCCTTTTTGATTCTCTTTGGAGAATTAAATAGAATTAAAAAGAATTCAGGGTTATAAGTTTTTTATTCTATTTAATCCTCCGTGGAGAATTAAGTACACAGAAAGAAAAATTTGTTGACTGGAGAACAAAATTCTTGGCTCAAAAAAATTTTCGGGTGCCTGAAGGACGACTGAAGTTGTGTCGGCCGAAGTAAAAATTTTTTGAGAAATTCTATTCTTGGTGGAAGTCATTTTTTCTTAATTCAAATTATCATAAGTACTTGATACAATAAATTTTTATATTTGATCAAGATTTTAAGATACTTTAGGGAAGCAGCGTTACCTAATTCAGCTGAGAAAAAAATTTTCTTACCTTGAGAAAATTTTTCTCTTGAATATTTGATACCTATTATATATTATTTTAGCGTACAACTATACATATTGAATGAAAAAAAAATGATTCAATATTATTTAATCTTCCCATTTGACATGTTAATCAATAAAAATATTAATGAAAATTTGCTTCTATCTTTATATTTAACTTTTTGGAGCAAGAGAGAAATTTTCTCAAGACATGAAAATTTATTTCTATCAAGAACTAAATTTTTTGGAGCAAGAGGCTGAATTTTCTCAAAACAATAAGACTTTCTTGACTTAAATAAATTTTCTTGGATCAGGATACATATTTCTTAAAGCAAGAGAATTAATTTCGTTGGAATAAGTAAAATTTCTTGTGTCAAAAAAAAATTTTTTTTTCGCCCAAGAAAATAATTAGGAAGAAAAATATTTTCTTGGCTCAAGTAAACCTTTTTTTCTGTGTATTTAATCCTACATGGAGAATTAAGTAGGATTAAATAGCATTTCAAATAAGAGACATTCAATACTTTTGAATTCTCCGTAGAGAATTAAATAGTATTAGAAAGTATTCACATTCAGAAATTCCCAGTACGCATAAGGAGTTGTTAAAATTTTCTAAATATAACAAAAATAGCCTCAACTGATAAATTAATATCGAGTATAAATATAAACTAAAACAAATACAAACAAAACGAATTTTTAAACTAATAATTTTATTATAACGATTATTCTACTATTTTTTTGCTTTTTTGTTCGACGTTCTCAATCCTTCATTAAATTTTTAAATCATTCAACGTTTTTTTATTTTTATTTTCATCAATAATTTCAAATCATGACTCAGTGAAAAAGTATGCTTCATTTTGGAGTGATGATCTAAAAATTTTTTTTCTATAAAATGTTTATTACATTAACTAAATAAATATACTTCATTTTTCTTTTTCTTTTGCTTTTGAAGAGAAGATACTATAATCTTTTTATTTTGCGAAATTTTTTATCATCACACTTGCTATATTTATAACCATTTAGAATCATTTTATATATGACTTCATGATTGGTAAGTTGTTCTAGAAAATAATAGAATTATTAATAAACAGTACGCGAATAAAAAATTTATTATAAAACTTAATACTTACCTATAGAATTTATAGATTTATCATGCTTGGAACTTTTACGTTTTTGCAATTTACAAATATTAGACTGGCAGTGGCGTTGAAAAGCTTCTAGCCTTTGAAATTCGTGATAACAAACCGTACATTTGTATCCTTTACTTTCAGGATGTAATTTCATATGTTTTTTTAATTCTTTCTTTAATGAGTTTCTATAATTACAATATTGACATTCATATATTACACCGATGAGCTCATCACTTTCTTCCATTTCTAAATTAACCTGATAATAATAACACTTGGTAAATTATCAACTTAATAGTGTTAATTATGTGCAATTGCTACAACTTTTATAATTATAATTATTATTCTTATATTATTAATGTTATTATTTTTTTTTTTTAATTTTATTATTACTATTATTTTTTGTTTTGGTTTGCAATTGCTAACACATCAATGGTCTACTCATTTAGCAATCTATCTATTAATTTTATAATTAATATTAATATTTATAATATGGAATGCTTATAATTAATATTTATAATATAGAATGTTTATAATTAATATTAATATTAATATTCTATTAAATATGAAATCACTATGCTAGCTATAAGTCATCTTGTTATAAATCAAAAAAATTTTTTTCCCCCCTCCGGGCGGAAAGCATCAATTTTCCTCCCGCTGCGCTAAACGAAAATGCTGCTTTCCGCCTCCGTCGAGGGGAAAAATAGTATTCTCACCACGGGCAGGAAATAAGAAAGCCTCAGATCACATGTTTGTCGACCTCGGCTTCGCCTCGGTCAACAATTACATGTGATCTGAGACATTTCTTATTTTCCTGCCCTCGGTGAGAAATGTACTATAACTTCCCACTAAGAAAATCGAAGATTTTCAAAAATCGGGAAGTTATTGTTTTCACCCCGTTTTGCAAAAATCGAGTTTTCATCAGATCTCGACGTTTGAAGGTCACAGGAAGCTTTCCTGACTATCCCCGCGAGGTTGTCACGGTGTCTGTATGTATGTGTGTGTGTGTGTGTGTCTGTGTGTGAAAGTATGTGAACCGCTTATAACTTTTGAACGGCTTGACCGATTTCATCGCGGTTGGTGCCATTCGAAAGGGCTTGACCAAACTTAGATTTTGAAAACAATTTGGACCGATTTAGATCAATAGATTTTGAGAAATCTTAAAAAAACTGAAAAAAATTTTTTTTCAAATGTGGTTTTTTTGGAATAACTTTTAAACGGCTTGATGGTTTAATTCCAAAAACTAATCAGCTCTTAACCTCAAAAAACCACGTCGATCGCCACCAGTCCGGTCAAAATCGGTTAATTCGTTCGAGAGATATCGTGAACGAAAGAAAACCGAAAAAAGTGTTTTTTCGGAATAACTCCAAAATTCCTAGCGCGATCAATTCAAAATTTAAGATTTTTTGTGAGGCTTGAAAAACTGCGTCGAATGCTTCTAACCGTGTAAAAATCGGTTGATTCATTCAAAAGTTATTGCGGTTTAAAAATTCAAAAAATAGTGTCTTATCAAATCTCTATCAGACTTTTGAGCTCGAAGAGCTCAAAAGCATATGAAAGCAATCTCTTTGAGCTCAGAGAGCTCAAAATAACCCATAAATTGTATTTTTGAGCTCGAAGAGCTCAAAAACGTCATTGGTGCAATTTTAAGCGCCTAAGTATGGAATTAGCCGGAAGTTGCAGGGATGGCCTTCAGGGTCAACCGTTTTCCTAATTTTTTTTTTTATATACTTACTGTTGTATTAATATTAACCCTATTAATGGCCCCTAGGCTGTTGGGTTTATTTATTTAAATAAAATAAAATAAAATAAAATAAAAAATTTCAAATTATTAAAATTGATTTGAAGAAATTAAAAAAGATTTGATTGGAATTCATATATATTGTGCATGGTAATCTTATTATTTTTTAATTTATTTTTCTAATGAAAAAAATCATAAATCAAATTCAATTTAAAATTATCCCTGATTAGAAAAAGAAATTTGAAAAGATTAGAAATAATCTCAGAGAGATTAAAAAGATTTAAATTGACAAATATATAGATATACACTTTGCATGGGTTGAATCTTTTAAAATTTTTTTTTTTTAATAAGGGATGAAAAAAAATATTTATATATTACCTGCTTTTCTTTATTTTCATCAAATATTAATCCAAAAACTTTATCAACAGTTATGTCTTCAAACGTTTGATTTTTCTCGTTAATAAAGTTAACTTTTTTTTTATTAGCAATATTTTTATCTTTAATAAAAAAAAAAAATTAATTAGTATCGGTAAATATAATATTAAAATTAATGACATCTTATTATTTTATAATTTTATTTTTAATGAATAAATATTATGAAAATTAAATTAGCAGACATCTGACAATTTTTATAATTTTTCTTATCGACAAAATTATTACAAAAAAATTAAAATAAAAATTCCATATCTTCAAAATTTGAGAAACTATAAGTGCAATTTTTGAAAAATATTTTTTAGTTATTATTTAATTAATGAAAAATATTAAAAAATTTTTAAACACCTCCTGATTTTAGTATCATAAAATATTTATCAAAAATTGCATTCTCAATTTTTTTAAAAATTCTCCATGAGTAAAGTCTTTTTTATAATTTGTTTATTAAAAAAAAATTTTATTTTTAAAAAACTAAAAGTGCAATTTTTAAAAATTATTTTTTTGTTTCAATTTTATAAATGAAAAAAAATGAAAAAATTAAAAACGTCGGCTAACTTAAGGATTATAAATTAACATACTCAAGGAAAAAAAACTTACGTTTTAAATCCGCTAGTTTTTGGTTCACTTCTTCCAGTAATAACTCTAAATACTTTTTCATTTTTTGAATACACTTCATATCTTGAAGATCTTCGAATTCCCAATCGAAATTCATGTTTAATCAATATAAATAAATAATTATTCAAAAAATTTTAATTAGTAGTTAGTAACAAGAATTATTATTTATGTATTTATCACCGATTAAGTTGAGAAGAGAGTTAATGACGGAATGCTTGCTCGTAACAGTTAATTTTTAAGTTTTGTACTATACATGAATAAACAATGACAAAATTTGATATCAAAGAATTAAGCGTCCTCTTTTTAAAATCGAAATTTTAATTGCAATAAAATTCAATAATAATATTAATTTCATACTTAAAATTTTAGTTAATAAAACTTTTATTTAAACTTAAAATGTACTTTTCATTATTTTTTATTTATTTAAATATAGCTTGAATTATTATAAAAATCAATTGGTAGGTGAATTAATAAAATCATTTAAAAATATTTCAATTTTTGTTATTATATGTTGGTAAAATTGAGTTTAAAATGACTGGAGTAATTCTACGTCAGAATTAAACTAAATAAATAAATTATAGATATAAAATGCCTATATTCAAAATTTATTAATTTAATTTATTTTTTTAATGTAAATGATTTACATTAAAAATATTTTATTGCTCAAGTATCTTTTATGTAAAGTAAAAGACCTAGTTATAGACACTGGCCTAGTTATTGACACTTGCAATTTTATTTTAATTAAAAAAACAAATCATCTCTAATAAATTAATAAATATAGTTTTTGAATTATAAATTTTAAGAAAATTAGTTTTTTGAGAACATTTAATTTTAGTAATTAGAATAAAATTGCAAGTGTCAAACAACTACGCCAGTGTCAATAACTGGGTCTTTTACCATAGGTAAAAAAAAATAATACCGTAATTGACTTTAAAATAAAATTTATCTTAATTTTTTTTTAATTTTTTAATTTTCTCTAGGCTTCGCCAAATAAACTTATTTTTGTGCAATTTTCGAGCCAAAATTTCAGAATTTAAAATTCATAATTTATATCTTATAATTAAAAAAATGTACTAATTGTTGTATAATTCCAATTGGCATTCAATTAAATTAATAAAATATAAATTTCAGTAAAAATATTTATTAACAAAACAATATATAAAAGTAAATCATACTTTCCACTAATTACAATTACTCAATACAAGTCTATAAAAAAAAATAATTTTTTTTATTCAATAAATTAAATAAATCAATAACTTACAATTAAAGGTAACAAGCTATTAATAATAATCAGTTGATCTAGTAACGGTATGAAGCTTACAAATGCAAACTTTATAATTAAAGAGTATTTTAATGAATTAATTTCTCTACGCAAATCTCAAAATTAAATATTTAATAAATTTATAAATTATAAACCAGAAGCTGAAGATCAAATTATCTTGAATTAATTTTATTTTTAATAATAAAATTTATGTTAAACTATTATGAAGTTCAAGTGGAATATTGTTACTAGGCATTTTTATTGAAACCTTTACCTATTAATTTATAATAAATTTCTATGTTTGTGTTGAAAATGCATTATTAATTTTTTCTTTTCTTCAAATGAAATCCCACATTCATTACAAATTACCAAATTAGAATCTATGTGCTTGTTAAGATGTTCATTGAAATCAAACGCAGATAATGCAGTAAAGAGACAAAATTTACATTTGTAAGTGCGTTTGTTACTCGCTTTTTTAGAAACGTTTCTATGATCAGCTTGATGTCGTTTCAAGTGTTCTGGTCGAATAAATTTTAATTTGCATACATTACATTCATATAATTTGTCACCAGTGTGACTTGTTTTGTGTCGTTTTAAACTATACAAGCGATCAAATTTTTCCGGACAAAGATTGCAAGAATATTTTTTTTCTTTAAAGTGAGTAAGTTGGTGCCGTTTTAAGTGATACATTTGAACAAATCCAAGCTGACAAATATCACATTTATAAGGCTTATTACCGGTGTGCCGATTAATATGATTTATAAGATGAGTCTTGCGGAAGAACTCTTTTTTACAATAATCACACTCGAGACTGTTCTCTTTAGTATGACGGCGCATATGGCGTTTCAGATACTGTGGACGAAAGAAACCAAGTTTACAAATTTCACAAATATATTCTGGAGATCCAGTGTGCTTTAACATATGAAAGTCAAGACTTCTTTGATATATAGTTTTAAATGAACACTGAGAACACTTTAATGATTCTCCCGTATGTTTCTTTACGTGTTCCTTTATATGCATTGGTCTGGCTGTCGTATAATTACAGTGAACACATTTGTAGGGCTTTCCATCATGGCGATACATATGAGTTTTTAAAGTGTTTTTATCTGAAGTAGTGAATCCACAATACGCGCAATAAAATGAACGGCAAGAATCTTGCTCTTTTTCAATTAAATTACATGTTCTACAATTCTCGTCATCCTCTGTTGATTTTGGTATTGGTGGCTCTTCTGTAAGCAAAAAAAAAATTTTTTATCATTAGATTGATTTTTTTTTTAAGCGAAACTTTTTTTGAAGTTAAACTTCTTTATTGACGTATGAGAGAAATTTTATAATGTAAAAAAAATCGTCACGATTTTCGGTTAAGCGCCATGTCGTTTTTTTTATAAAAGTTTAACTAGCGACGTAAAGAATAAATCTAGTAAAGATTATTAATTCTAAAAACAAATTAAATAATAATTTAAAAATAAAACAAAACACAATTAGAAAATAAAAATAAGTATACATATGTACATCTTTTTTAATTATTTATTTATTTGTTTCTAATGATTTATTTATTGATTTTGAATTCTATAAAATCATTGTATGTCTACAAGATTCACTGTCATCATATAATCCGATCAAAAACAGTTCCACTGTAAAAAATAGCGCCAAGTCCACGTTCATAAGACTATTATAAGAATAAAATTTTTTTCCTTTACAAAAAGATATAAAATAAAAAAAATAAAAAATACAAGTAACTGATATGATTGTATATGATTTTCGATAATTAAAAAAAAAATTTTGTTGTAAATTTAAAAACGAACTTGGTGTGCGTGGTTACATAATATTTTTTTTTCTTGTAAAATTCGTGAAATCGATCTATTAGGACTTAAAAAAATTTGAATTACACAATGACGCACATCAAATACATTCAAAAAAAATTTTTTTTTTCATTTTTAAATTTACAACAAAATTTTTTTTAATTATCGAAAATCATATACAATCATATCAGTTACTTGGATTTTTTAATTTTTTTATTTTATATTTTTGTAAAGGAAAAAAATTTTGTTCTTATAGTAGTCTTATGAACGTGGACTTGGCGCTATTTTTTACATTCACTGTCATCATATAATTTATTTACTTTAAATAGATAATTTCAATTATTTACTCATAACTTGTATAATTGAGTAAGTTATTAAATATCTGCTTTGAATTATTTTTACTAAGTTATGACATGAAATATGAATATTAAAGTTCGTTATAATATAATGATATAATTTTATGATATAATTATGTTATGATATAATTTTTGTTAACTGATTAACTAATTTTCAAATTAAATAATGGCAGAGTCTAAATAGTGACAACAATGGTAATTACGATGCGATCATAATTGATGAAGTACAATAATTATAATAAGAGCAATGATAAGATTAATTACCCATATTATTTTTATGCATGGCTCTAATACTAAAATAACTTTAATTCAATACGGAAAAAATTTTTTTTCTTAAACCTCATCTACCCAATTTTTGTGAAGTTGTAAATAGTAGATTACACACACATATCGAGGGTTTTCTAACGCAATCACGTATCTCGATTTTTGAAGATGAACGGGTTCTATTGAAAAATCAATAATTAATTATAAATGCGTTACTGAAAAAAAAAAAAAAAAAATATAAACCAAATTAATAATAAATACGATAGTATTTTCAGAAAATACAATTGACAAATATTGTTTTTAGATGAATATTAATTTTTTATAAGCCATTTTTTACCTCATCTTTGAAATTGTCATTTTTGAGATACGAGGTTGCGTTAGAAAACCATCGATATTTTTTTTATTTTATAAAAAACACAAGTACTTACTTCTTAAATCATCGCTTTCAATTTTTATTGGAGTATTATTAAAATTTTTATTTCCAATTTTTATAGGTTTTGTTAAAAATTTAAGCTTCTTTCTGGGTATTGCAATTTTTCTCAGTAAAGTAATGGGTGAATTTTTTTTTTGGACATTTATCTTGGATCCAGTTGTGGTTAAGATTTCTTTATGTGGTTTATCGGACACTTCTTTGACTTCCTTATTCAATAAACAATTTTCAATCATGTTCTTTTCACTGAATTCACTTCTTACCCTTATGGAAAATTGTTTTTGTACATCATTAGTCTTATTGGTTTCAACATTCTCGTTGGATAAATTATTTTGTTCGCTCAACGGATCCTCAGTTTTAACTTTGAAAGATTGAAGTGAATTTAAATTATCGTGACAAATTATTTTTTTTGAAAATAAATTATCATTATTTGAATCTGAATATTTAATTTTTGTATTTTTGGTTTGAAGAATTTTTTTCATTTCTGTAAAAAAAAATTTATGAAAATGTATTAAATATATTATTAATTTTATAAATAATTTATAATATTGTAAATAATACTAAAGTTAGCCGAAATTTATAATTTTTCTATTTTTTTCCATTTATTAAATTGGAGCAAAAAAATATTTTTTAAAGATTACACTTAAAGTTTTTCAAGTTTTTTTCTTATTTTTTTGTAATAATTTTTTTAATAAATAAAATTTTAAAAATTTTTAAATGTCGGCTAACTTAATTTTCATATATTGTTATATAGCACATTTTTTTTATATATAAAGGTAAAATAATATGATAATTATCAAAAATTATAATTAAGTTAGCAGATATTTGATAATTTTTAGAATTTTTTTTTAACAAAGAAATTATGACAAAAAAAATAAGAAAAAAATATTGACATCTAGAAATATTAAAAAATTATAAATGGAATTTTTTAAAAATAATTTTTCAGAAAAAATTTGTTTGTTAAATAAGATTAAAAAGTTATTAAGTGACTGCTAGCTTTAATGTCATTAAAATATAGTACTAAAGTTAGCCAACGATTTTAATTTTTTTTTAATAATTGAATTAGAACAAAAAAAATATTTTTAAAAAATTGCACTTACAGTTTTTAAAGTTATTTACAAATGAAATTTTTTTTTTTATTTTTTTTTATCATTTTTTAACATTAAAGTTAACAGTCACTTAACCATTTTTCAATTTTTTCTAACAAATAGATTTTTTCCAAAAAATTATTTTAAAAAAATTGCATTTTTTATTTTTTTAAATTTCTACATGTCAATTTTTTTTTCTACTTTTTTTTTGTCATAATTTATTTGTTAAAAAAATTCTTAAAATTATCAAATATCTGCTAAATTAATTTTCATTCATTTTTTCAATAAAAAAAAATTCTAAAAATTTTTAAATGTCGGCCAACTTAATTTTTATCATTAAAATAATCTTCTAGTATGTACTTTAGATTAAAAAAAAACATTACCTTTATTGTCTATTGGTTCTATTTTTACAAAAAATAAATCATCCGCAGTATCATTTTCTTCATCACTTAAAAAAATGACATTTCGTCCATTTATGTTTATATTTGACATTTTTACTGTTAAACAATTGGTCTAAACACCGTTTAATTACTTGTTGGATAAAACTTGAGCAACAAGTGTAATAAGAATTCGAATAATATTTAATTATCTAATTTCGACTTGAATTTGGAGTTAAATTACACTAAAACTTGATTTAAAATTAAATTTGTATACTTTTTAAACGTGAGTCACTAAAAAATTTATTGATAATATAAAAAATGACCGCATGATTATTACTTTAACGTCAACATTTTTATTATATTGTTTACACATTTATTAGAGTAATATAAAATATCAAGAATTGTATTATAAATGATAGGCAAAGAAAAGTTTACACCAAATTGAGGTTAATAAATTTATTATAAATTTTTCTGCAGGTATATTTAATTTTAACGTTTGATGAAAAGCGGCTTTAGGCTGCGGCTGCATGAATAGCATGAATGGTACCTTTTTTTACTTCTCGTCAGCTGGTTAGTAAGCTAACCTATTTATCATTTGGATAATCTATAGTTAGTATCAGTCTTAATTGACGTCTTGAAATATAAACAATGTTTTCATACATAAAACGACAGTTATGAATACTTTTTAAATATAAATTAATTTAATTAATAATAAAAAAATTGTTTCTCATCGGAGAGAACAATGACTTCGAATTCACAAAAAATTATACGAATTTTATCTAATCTTGATACTGGTAAATTAAAAATAGACCAAAAGGTAATTATTACATCCACATAATTTATATTTATTAAATAACTTTAAGAAGAACAAAAAAAATTTAATTAACTTTCATCTTTAGTATAAAAAAAACTGCAATTGAAAATAAAATTAATTTTAATGAAAATTAATTTAGCAGATATTTTATAATTTTTTTAACAAATAAATTATGGCAAAAAAAATTTATAAAAAAAACTGGCACTTAGAAATTTTAATAAATTAAAAATGCAATTTTTTGAAAATAATTTTTCTGAAAAAATTATTTTGTTAAAGAAAATTGAAAAATTGTGAAGTGACAGCAAAGTTTAATATCATTAATTTTAACTTCAATTTTTGTTTTCAATTGTCATAGAGGTTAAGCAAAATTATTTTGATAAACTAAAATTGAAATTTCAATAATAAACTACTTTTTTTATAACACTGAAATCAGCTGATATTTGAAAATTTTTTTATTTTTATAAAAAAAAAATTTTTTTTAAAGTTTGCACTTGTAATTTTTGTTAATATCTTGATGTGGAATTCTTTTATTAAAATTTTTTCATATAAATTTAGTTGTTCTAAAAGTAAAAAAAAATTAGCAGATGTCTGTAAGCTTCAGTGTCATTTTTTTAATGATTTTAATGTCAATAATTTAAAAATATTACAGGAAAGTATCAGTGAGCTATTAATTGAACTGGAAGATGAAGCAGCAAGGAAAGAAATCACCGAAAATTCATTTTCGGAAACACACGATGGACATATGAAATTAACATGGCATAGTTTATTTATAAAATGTCATGAATTTGTTTTAAACGTAAGTAAAATTTTAAAATTTAGTAATTTAATGATAAATCTTTTATTAATCGTTTATTCTGTTTGGAATAAATAAATAAATTAATTAAATCTGAAAAACTTTTAGGTGGCAAAAAAGGCGAAAGTTCCTAAAAGCGATATAGTTCAAACTTCTTTTTGTCTTTTGATCTCAGACATCGTACGCTATGCCATCACACCATCAGTAGTATATTTACATCCTAATGATTTCGTAGCGTGTATTGTTCAAGTTCTAGAGAATGAACATTTCGTTCATCTTCATGATACTTATCTACGATTGGCGACTTACGTCGTTTCAAATCGACATTACAGAACTTCATTGTCTTTTGATGACTGGAGAAAATTTTTTAAAATTTTCATTAAAATGTACGATAAGTCATATATAAGTGACCAATGTAATATTTTACAAAATTTAGAGCATACAGTATGTTTTGGATGTTTACAGTGTAATTTACTTCATTTCATTAAGGGGAAAATATTACCTTTCCTCCGTAAGTAATATTTTTTATATAATTATAAACAGTAACTATTTATCATTAATTTTTTTACATTAAAATGTAAAATTTATATTTAATATTCAGTATTTAGTTGAACAATTTTCACTTTTTTTTTTTTATTTTTTAAAGATATTTATTGACATTTTTAAATTTGTACATCAGTTCTTGCTATTGCATTATTGTAAGTGCTATAGTAATTAAATTTATTATACGCTTACAATTCCTCGCGAGTTTTACTTGATTATATCAGATATTGTTTGTTGTTATAAATTTATATAATTTTTACATGTTTAGTAGGGTGGCGCAAAAAAACCGACTATTTTTTTTTTTTGTCTCGAGTGAAAAAATGTCAGTTTTTGATGTTTTAAGAGCCCTCTTCAAAGAACAGCTCAAAAAAAATTTTTAAAAGGTCGCTCCAAATTTTTTTTAAATTTCAAAAATCGAAATTTTTTTTTTTTTTTTAACTTTTTTTCTTGTTACGTCATAATTTTATAGACCAAAAAAAAATAAGTTCCTGAAAGTTTCAGTTCAAAATGTGAATTTTAAAAGGTCGCTCATAATTTTTTTTAAATTTCAGAGTCAAAAAATGCTAATCCAATTAAATAGTCACTAATAAATTGAAAAAAAATTATGAGCGACCTTTTAAAATTCACATTTTGAACTGAAACTTTCAGGAAAACCCTTTTTTTTTGTCTATAATATTATGACCTAACGAGAAATAAAATTAAAAAAAAAAAAAATTTCGATTTTTGGCGATTTTTGAAATTTAAAAAAATTTGAAGTGACCTCTTAAATATTTTTTTTTAAACTGTTCTTGAGAGAGAGCTCTTAAAAACTCAAAAACTAACATTTTTTCACTCGAGATTCAAAAAAAAAAAAATAGTCGGTTTTTTTGCGCTACCCTAATGTTTAGTTATTATTTTATTTTCTTAGGTAAAAAATTTTTATTAAGGAGGTCTTCTGATTTGACACCCTGATTTTTGAACATTTTTTTGTAAAGATACATGAAGAGATAAAACTTTGAACTTTTTACCATTTATTTATAAATATTTGACGAGTATACAGTTAAATTTTTAGCTAAAAACATTTAGTAGAATTAAAGTTATAGTGGTCTGAAGACATTCGCCTCGAAAAAACTTAACGCTCATTTCCTCCATGATATCAACTGATTGGCTTATCTGAAACAAAAAAAAAACCCAGCGGGGTTTTAATCTGTATACTTAAATACACCGAGTGAACTACGATAAAAAAAAAATTTTGAAAATATGATTTTTGACAAACTTTGAAACGAAAAAGTCCGAATTTCATTTCTTTTTTTGTCAACTTTTTGATACAAAAAAATTAAAAGTTTTAAAAAAGTTCTATCTCTTCATTGGTCTTTACAAAAAAATGCTCAAAAATCAGGGCGTCAAACCAGAAAGCCCTCTCAAAAAATCTAAGTAAATATAAGTTATACCTTTAGTTGAACAATTAAAAGAAACAGAAAATATGTTATGCTAAACTTATATTAATAAAAAAATAATTTTTTAATTTCAGTAAAAGTATCAAATGATGTCAGAAAAAATTCAATTCAATTTGGACAACAGGCTCATAAATTATTCTATGCAGTATGCGAGCAAATGGGGTATGAAAATCGTAAAGTATTATGTGAATTTAGTGAAAAAATAATGCCTCGTATGCTTGATGATCAATTGACGGAAGAAAAATGTAAATTAATTATGTTATTTATCACATTGCATCATCCAAACGGTGCTATATCTAGCAATCCAGCTGCTTATGCATCCGAATTATCCAGATGGAAAAGTATCATGATTAACCTTTATACTTACATATTACAAAATATGAAAAGCATAGCAATAACAACGAATTTTAGTACATTAGCCAGTGAAGTTTTTTACCTCATTATGATGGATCATAATTTCTACGAAGAAGAAACAAATTTAAATTACAGTGAATCATCAAGGAGAGTCAAGCGGAGACGTTTATCAATTTTAAAAAAACCAATTGATTTATTTAATATTGAGTATATCAATGATGATGTTATTAGTCAATGGTATGTTGTTGAAATTCTTACAGTTATGGTCAGAAAATATCCTGGTTGTATTTTGAATGGTGATGATTTCATAACATTGATGAAAATACTGAGTAAATTATTTGCTGAAGCGATAAAAAATGAAAAAATAATACACAGCTTATGTGAGATGTGCAAGATATTATTAATGAAGGAAAATATAACGTCTGATGATACAAAATTTATTCAAGAGACTAAAAAATATTGGGAAAAAATTTGGCACACATTATTAAAAATTCTGTGTCTGGAGCAAAATGTTATAGAAGGACATAAATTGTTACAATTAATAATTACTTACGTGGGAATTATTAATGTAAATGAATTTATATGTCTATATATTACTAATCAAATAAGATGGACACCGTCGTCTGTTTATACTTTTTATATCTTTTCACAAAACGCCCACATTCCAGAGTACATAGGAGAAATTCAATCAAGTTCTGGGGAATCAGTTAAAATAAGAATTTTACAATGGATTTTAAAATTCTCATCACACACAACAATAACACCTTTGACTGTAACAGCTGTAAATAATGTTCTTACTAATTTAGTGCTCAAAATATGGTACAAAAAAAATTCTAAAAATTCATTATATGAAAGCGGAATTAGTAATAATATATTTTTGATCGACAGCGAACAAAAATTTATCGATGATATAACAAAATGTTATATCACTGCTGCGTTTGAAATTGACTTGTTTAAGGAAGAGAGTTCTGATTTAAATACCGATTCAACAAAAAAACTTGTAAAGCCTCCGTTTTCTGAAGAAATTTTGGAATCTACTGTAATAAAATTATGCGAGTCAATAAATTTTACTGAAGATATTTTAAGAAATACTGATAATGCAATTTTAAAATTAGCAATTGTTGCTAAATTTACGTCGAATTTATTAGAATTAAATGAATGTATTATAAATCAACCTATCAAAGCATTATTAGATGCGTTAAAACAATCTCTCAGTAGTGTTTATGACTTTATAGCCACTGACAATTTACTCAATCGTGAAAATCACGTTATACCTTTAATAAAAGCATTTATTACACTTTATGAAACTCCATACAATAACATAATTACAAAATTAATTGTAGATCAATGCCCGCAGCAAATTTTAATTGGATTTTTTGATATAATCAACTATGAGAACACTAATGAACCAAACGGATTGGATGAATTGGGAATTAAATACTATGAACATATTTTTAAGCTGCAAGATAGTGTTAAAAAATCACAAAAATATTGCAAGCCACTGAGTTACTCAATTAAAGTATTTGACAATGATGTAATAACAATTGCGGCTCATCATGCTGTTCGAGCATTTATGTGTATGAATACAAACGAAAAAATATCTGAAATTCAAAAAAAAATTCTGGCTAATTTACTTAAAGTTGAAATTTATGCACCGACAGTTGTTGGAAATTTATGGCAGAGTTTGGTATTTTTAAAGAAGCTAATACAATGCAAAAGAAGTTTTTATTCCGATGAATTAATTATTGATTTAACAAAATTTATTAATAAATTATTTCACAAGTGGGAGTACGATCCAAATGCTATTAAAAGTATTTTTGAATTCTTGCCTTTTATTTACGAATATATTTTGGGTGTTGAGACAAGCGTACAGCATATCAATGAAATAATTCTGTACACTCACAATCAATTAAATAATAAATTTGGACCGGGTGTAAGTTTTAGTTTTCTTAATTTTTTAAGTAAAATTATTAAATTAGTTCCTCAGAGGCAATTATCATTAACTGACTCAAAACAACAGACTAAATCTATTGCTGAAATTATTCTTGTTTACTTAAAAAGTCCTTATTATATTGTGCGACTTGAGGCTATAAAAATAATCTACTATATATTTTCTACTCCAGAAATAGATTTGTTGTTAAAAAAAAATATATTTAAGGCTATTAACACAATTCAGTCTAATATATTTATAATTGATAATGATGTGACAGATATTTGGAAGGAAGATGAGTTTATAAATAGAACTACGTCAGCGCTGTATACTTTTGGAAGTATATTACGTGGAAGTGGTTTATATCAATCACAAGTATTAAATTCAATTCTGCGGCTTTATGGCGAAGTTCAAATTTCTATTGATTCTATAAACAAAATTCTGAAAATAGTTATGAAAAATGATCGCGATCGTCTTAAATTAATTGAAATGAATCTTTATTATCTTTTGAGAAAGTGGCTTTTAGAAAAATATTCAACGAAACCATTTCCTTGGGAGTTAACTCAGTCAGAATCGGAGATTGATTTTTACAAACGTTATATGGGAACAATTATTTTATTGAAATTAGAAGAACGTAATTTATCAGCAGTGGAAACTTTGTGTGAGTCAATTGGATATTCTTTTGTCAAAGCTATTGAAAATTGTTTTCCATCTTTAATGACATGGCTATTAGTCTGTTTAAATTTGGATTCTGATAATGATAATTATGAATATGCGAGGGAAATTTTGACACGATTGCGTAATAACAGCGATGAGTTTGAAAATATTAAACAATTTTCACAATTAATTGAAGAAAAAAGTTATGATCTTCTAATAGATTTGATAAGCAGACTTCATGATGAAGATCATTTTCGTAAAATGTTTCAAGTAAATACAGACCGCTTTCCAAGATATAATTTACCTTGTTTAAGTCTTCAAGTATTAGAAAAATGTTTTCAGTATCTCGAATCAAACTTTCCGGTATTTAAAAACAGTTTGATTTATTTCTTGGCTTCAAAAAAGCCAAATATACTGCAAAAAATTTTATTATACCTCTCAAATAATATTTTTGACTTTAATATGATTGAATATAAATTAAAAGCATTTCATCAGTACACTTACTTTTGCAATTATTTAGTACAAAAAATTTCAAGCGCATTTTTCAGTGAAATAGTAATTTTTTTTATCCGAGATGTGTGTTGTACTTTATTAAATTTAATCAAAGAAGAAATAGATTCACTGTCTGAATTAAGCGTGAAGTTTATGTATTTATTTTTACGCAAAATATTACCTTCAAGATCTAAAGAAATAAGCAAAGTATTAAATTTTATAGTAACTAATTTAACTTCAGCGATTCAACAATCGGATAAAATTACTGAAACAGGAATACAAATTCTACGGTTTCTAACAATTGATTCTAATGAAATTCTCAAAGAAGCTATTAGCAAATTAGATGACTTTCCAAGTCATCCATCGTTTGAAGGATTACAAATAAATAATTCTCTTAATAATTCAAGAACGTTAAATCTAAGAAATAAAATAGAAAAATTTTTAGAGTCTAAATATGAACAAACAGCGACTCAAAGTTCTAAAGGTTTATTGATTTTAAAAGAAGAATTATCAAAAAATAAAAATGAATTACTTGAAATGTACAAAGAGTTGGAAAAATTACGTGGCTTTGCTGAAGACTGTACCTCTAGTATTATTCATAGACTTATTTACAGGCTTATTAAGTTAACAGAAAATCAAAATGTAAATGTATCTTTAGATGCTGCTAAGTGTCTCGGTGAATTAGGGCCCGCTGATTTAACAACAATGATTTTGCATCCTGAAGATGATCAGAAACGAGAAAGTGGAGATCCTGCTGAAATGCTTACGTATCAAATAATTATACGACTAGTTGAATTTATAATTGACAGAAATGTCAATTTACGTAAATCAAGTGCTGATGCTTTATACATTGTGTGTGCATCTCCTTGGAGTCATAAAATATTAAAAAAAAACAGTGGAATTAATACGGAAGAACCAATGTTGTTGGCTTATATTCAGCCTTTTTTAACAAAGGATAATAATCAAAACTGCGGTGTATTATTAAACATTGAAAACTGTAAAAAATTTATTAACCCGCAAAACAATTTATGGAAAAGTGACGGAATAAATTCTTATCAAAAATGGCTTATTAATATAACATGCAAAGTATTAAATTGTTTTGATAATTTTTATTCAACAATATTAAAAGCTGTTTGTCAATTAAGTACCGAGTTTTGTGAAACTATTTTACCAAGACTTCTTTATCTAATTATTTATACGAATAATGATTTCGCAGATAATATTTACGACTGTATAAATTGTTTTTTTGAAGACTATTACAATTCTTCAAATAATTTAGAAAATCCTATGACGCCAAATCACAATAATTCAACCAAAATCGACGAATCATTTAGTCATCAATCAGTAAGGTGTATGTTAAACATCGTTAATTTTATAAGAATCCAATTGGATAATAATTTTATATTAAAATTAAATTATCTACATATTGCAAAAGCCGCTCAGTATTGTTCAGCATATTTTACTTCAGTACTTTACGCAGAATTGTACTGTGAAACAATTAAAAAATCAGTTGCTGAGCGACCGGATAATATTTCTACGATTGATTATATTTGTGAAGTTAATTACAATGACGGAAAATCTTTACAAAATATTTTAAGAGATGCTTTCGTTGAAATTGGAGATCCAGATTCGATACACGGTTGTGGATTATCTCACTTAAAAAATTCATCTTCTAGAACTCAACATTACATACATTTACAACAGTGGGATAAAGTTATGATAACGCAAGACGCAGAATTAAGTTTAGGATATAAATCTTCTAATGGTATGGCAAACGCTCTTCGTCACTCAGGCTTTGATTATTTGTTAAATAAATTTATAAGCACTACGAAAAACAATGACAATTTTAATGAGTACGAATATGAAACGGCTTGGCGATTAGCCGATTGGAATTTTTCATCACCTGAACAGCATTATATAATTGAGGGAGATGATTCTTTAAAATCATTTGCAGACAAAGGTAATATAATAGAATATAATCTTATTTGTATCACCATATTTAGTGTTTAACAAAACTTTTACCATTTTACATTTTATAATAATTATTTTTCAACCTTTTTCTTTGGTACACTCTTACTTTCTTATAAGTAAGATAAAAGACCCAGTTATTGACCCTGGCCTAGTTGTTTGATACTTGTAATTTTATTGCAATCAAAAAAGTAAAATGTTCTCAAAAAATTAATTATCTTAAAATTTACAGTTCAAAAATTATATTTATTAATTTTTTAGAGTTGATTTGTTTTTTTTTAATTAAAATAAAGTTGCAAGTGTCAACAACTAGGCCAGTGTCAATAACTGGGTTTTTTATCTTACACACCGCTCTCTATCATAAACTTTATTTTATTGCATCCTCTTAAGGGGAACACCACTGTGACAGCCGAAAAAAAAGGTGATTTTCGAAAATTTTTTTGACAGGAAAAATAAAGGAATTTGGAGATCGGATTTTTTTTTTATTTCATTAAGGGTACATTAAAGATTATTATCCTAAATTTTTATTGAAAAATATTTAATTATTACAAAGTGATCAACAATCTTGTAGAGCACTAGAAAAAATTTCCCACTCCATAGTCGCATCGATAACTCAAAAACGGATCATCTGAAAATAAAAACCCAAATTGCTTTTTAATAAGGATGTAGTTATCGTTGCACGTACGGAATTTTGAACATTTTAATTTTCAAAAAAATTCCGACTGATTGAAAATTTTCTTATTATTTTTACTGTGTTTTTTTTTTTGTTTTAACCCGGCTAAAAAAATCTTTAAAATCTAAATTTTTTAAATTCCATACGTGCAACGATAACTACATCCTTATAGTTTCAAACAGTACAGCGAACATCGGGGTGGCAAAAATATAAATATTACAGAACTTAATGTAAAAAGTGTAAAAGCCAGTTTATAATTTAATATCGAAAATAAGTGATTAGTAGCTGTCACTATAGTAAATAACGACTCTCTCATCTTAAAAAATTACAGTTTCAAAAAGTAAAAATTGCCGTTTCAATATATAGTCCATATACTTTTAAAATATACTTTTTACCAGTCTCAGCAGGTCAATAATTATAGTTTCATTTTTAGCGTTGCGTTTAAAATTTACCATCTTACTTTGTAAATATCGACGTTGCTTGCATTGAAATTTAGTAACTGTAGTTTATATTTTTTACATAGCTTGCGATCATTTTTTAGGTACGAAATGATAAATATCAAAGTCAAAATTTTTAATTATTATACTTTAACATTTTCGACATTCACATAGCGAATATTACTGTTAGAAATAGTATTTTCTTCCATTTAAATAATAAATTGTAGCGTTTAAATGATAAATATTATAAAGTGAATAGTAAAATCACGATTTTACTGTTTGAAATGATAATTTTTAGTCATTACTTATTATAAATCGACTATTATTTATTATAGTTTACTTTTTTCCGTGTAACTTTGTAATAAATATTTTTTAATAAAAATTTAGGGTAATAATCTTTAATGTAACCTTAATAAAATAAAAAAAACCCGATCCTCAAATCCTTTATTTTCCCTGTCAAAAAAATTCTATCGTCACAGTAGTGTTCCCCCTTAACTTAGTTATCTTTACTTTAATCTAAAATATCACACTCTTTACAACTTTTATAACAAATAATAATTTTTATACTACACAAAATTACTAGCTTTACATTTCACTCTAACTCTTATGTTTAATTTCAGACAAAGGTAATAATTATTATTACAATTATCATTATCAAGCGCTTAAATGCTTGCATTCAAATGATAATGTTGTCCTAAAAAATTATATTGATGTCGCAAGAATGAGTATTATTAAATCACTGAGTAACGCAAGTTTAGAATGCAGTCAAACGGTTTATCCAAAATTAGTTCGACTTCAAATGCTTCTTGAGCTTGAAGAATTATCAATATCTACTTCTGATGATTGGGATAACTTGATTGATAATTGGTATAATAAATATTTGCCAAACTTTAATGATTTTATGTATGTTGAGCCGATTTTAGCTCAAAGAATAACAATGTGCAAAATAAAATATTTATCGAGTAATAATAAATCAATTAAAGATGCTTTGATAAAAACATATTTGGAACTATCAAAAATAGCTGAATTACAAGGATATCCACACATTGCGGTTCGTTTATTAATAACATTGTCTAATGAAGATAATTTATCCGATGAAATTAAAAATCAACTTCAGTTTCGAGATGCACTTTTAAGCTGGGTGCGTAATGATCGTGATATTGCTCGATATTTAATGCGGGATTTATTGAATAAAAAACAAAGTTTGAGTTTAAATGCACAAGCTCTAAGAGTTTATGGAAATTGGATGGCTGAAACTAAAACAGAAAATCCTCAAGCTGTTATTGATAATTATTATAAAGAGTCTATTGAAGTTTCTATGAAAATTGATAATAAATCACCAGAAGATGCTGATAATTTAAATTGTACTTATGCAGCTTTAGCTCAATTTGCTGATGCGCAATATCAACAAATAAATACATTTATGAAAACTCCACAATTTGAAAGTTTAAAAGACTGCGCTAAATACGCTCAAAGAACTAATAATTTAAAAACAAATTCTAAAGATACAGATGTTAATAGAGCATTGTCAACTTTGAAGAAACAAAATTCAATAGATGTTGCTGAGTATATAAATATACAAAATGAAAGAAAAATGTATTTAGAATTGACAACAAAGTATTATTTAAAAACATTAGAAACTGGAGAAAGTCATAATTTTTTTATATTTCGTCTTATTTCATTGTGGCTAAAAAACAAAGATAATAATGAATTATATCAATTATTTAATGATCATTTAAATAAAATACCATCATTTAAATTTATTCCGTTGATACCACAGCTTGCACCGCATTTAAGTGATAAAATAGGCGATAAATTTACTAAAACAATTTATGAATTATTAAAAAAATGTGCTAATGAACATCCTCATCATACATTACCGACTTTATTTGCATTAATGAACACCCGTAAAGATTATGATTATTACAAGCCTGGCACTAATGTTATGGGTGAGCCAAATGATCGTGAGCTTGGTGCTAAATTGTTAATATCAGAATTAAGCAAGAGTAATAAATTATCACCGATAATATTAGAGATGAAAAATTTGGCTCTTGCGTTAATAATGCTGGCTTATTTTAAATTTGAAGGACAATTGTCTTCCAATAGCATTCCAAGAGGCCAAAAAATTCTTACTGTTAAAAATTACAACCACTGTATGGTACCTACAATAACATTAGATGTAGATCCGAGTGGAAATTATGATGAGATTGTTAGTATTTATAAATATGAAGATAGTTTTAGAGGTGTTGGTGGAATGAACGCTCCCAAACAAATTGATTGCATTGGTACTGATGGTGTAAGAAGAAAACAACTTGTCAAGGGTAAAGATGATTTAAGACAAGATGCTGTAATGCAACAAGTATTTACGGTAATGAATATGCTTCTTAAAACAAGTAAAGAGTCTAAGCGTCGTAAATTAAATGTTCGGACGTACAAAGTTATTCCTTTATCCCAAAGATCTGGAATTTTGGAATGGTGTGATAATACTGAACCTATTTTTGCTATTCTTAATGGTAAATCTAATCCAAAAACTCTTGGAATGCATGAAAAATATCATCCAAATGATTGGAAAATAGTCCACTGTAGGACTGAAATTAAAAATGTTGCTACTAGTCGGAATAATGTTAAATTACAAACTTATCTTAAATGCTGTAAACATCTTCAGCCTGCATTCCAATACTTTTTTATGGAGAAATTTCCATCTCCTGAGACGTGGTTTGAAAGGCGATTAGCCTATGTTCGCAGTGTAGCGACGAATTCAATGGTTGGATATATACTGGGTCTAGGAGATCGACACTTTAGTAATATTTTACTTGATACAAAAACTGCTGAAGTTATACACATTGATTTTGGTAATTACTATTATTGATAATGTAGATATTAAGGTAGGGTAGAAGTACCGTTTGTGGCCAGTGCACCTTTTTTGGCCACTTTATTTTCAAATTATTTTATAAACGGCTGCCCAATTTTAAAACACAGTAACTACAAAATTTTTATACCTGATTGTTTCTAGTATTGCTGCATTTTTTATAACTTTTAGACCTCAATTTCAAGTATTTTTTCTTAAAAATATTTATATTCAAGTATTTTCTATTCACAAATCAAATTTTTCATCAATTTGGTGGGCAAACTTTTTTTTAATAAGAAAAATTGAAAAAAATTTCTAAATGTTAGTTACTATGTTTTGAAATTGGGCAGCCGTAAATATTTCTATAAGCGCAAGAATTTATGAATTTAATTTGCATAAATGTACTCATTCATAAATTCTATAAAAATTCTACTTGAATAGTTGAATTTTTTACTAATTAACTAAAATATCAAGTGGCCAAAAATGGTCCTAAGATGACCAAAATCGGTACTTCTACCCTAATTATTTACAACTGAGGTCAACCCCATTTTGGGCCATAACTAGGTGAAAAATTAACATTTTCAATTTTTTTTCTGCTTGTTTTTACGACGCATTTATGATAAAAAATGTGAAAGAAAAAAATAAAAAGTTGGATAGTTTTTTTGCCTTTAAAAGTTGGAAAAAATTTTGGCTCTCATGTTTTTGGATAAAATTTCTATTTTATTTTTTTTTTTAAAGTACATAAAAAAACGAAGAATTAAAAAAAAAAGTTGAATATCAAAATTTCCTAAAAAATTCAAAAATTTTTTTGAAAATTTGTTAAAATTGTGATAATCAACTTTTTTTTTTTAAGTTCATTTTTTAATGTATTTTTCAAAAAAAATATATCAATAAAATCAAATAGAAATTTCGTTCAAAAAAATTAAAATTGAAATGGTTGACCACACTTGTAAATATTTATCGATATTAATTGTCTTTATGATTAAAAAAATTTCATTTCAGGTATTGCATTTGAACAAGGAAAAGTTTTGCCAGTACCTGAAACGGTTCCTTTTCGCTTGACTCGAGACATGGAAGCAGCAATGGGAGTTTCGGGCGTTGAAGGTGTCATGCGTAAAAGTAGTGAAGAAACAATGTCAGTGTTACGTAATAGAAAAGACATAATAATCACACTTTTACAAGTTCTTCTTTATGATCCTTTATTTTCTTGGGCAATAACACCTGCTAAAGCATGGGAACTACAGAGTGACAGTCCTGGGCATATTAAGGAGGAAAGCCATTTTGGTAAATTATTTTATAAAACATATCAACGATTTTATTAATAATTTATTTATTTATTTATTTATTTATTTATTTATTAAACGTACGCCAATCGGCATTATACATCAAAGTGAACAAAAAAGAAAATCTAGTGATTTTAAACATTTTCATACAAATGAAATTAGTAGAACAATTAACAGAAAATAGCACATTTAAGCACGGATAAAAAATTCAACTTGACTCAAGATAAAAAATCTTGAACCAAGAAAATAATTTTGAAGAAAATAACACTCTCGAGTCAAGAAGAAAAATTCTTAAATCAAGAAAAGTTTCTTGAACCAAGAATTATATCTTGACTCAAGAATTTTTCCTCTTGACTCAAGAAATTCTCTTTCTTCAAAATGGTGTTCTTGGTTCAAAATTTTTTCTCTCGAGTCAAGTTAAATTTTTTATCAGTGAGTGAATGAAAAGATACGATTTCTAATATTGGACATGAAGGCATTGTAGGATCCACCATAAAAATCCACTTCACCATGCAAAGAATTCAATAATAATTAATATATTAATTTTTTTTTTTTTTTTTCATAAAGGTGATGGCAAACTTAATAAAATTGCCGAGAGAGCTTTATTGAGAATTGAGCAAAAACTGATAGGAACTGAGGAAGGATTGGCTACAAGTATATCAGGTCAAGTTGAACGACTTATTCAAGAGGCGCGAGATCCTGCTAATCTCTCTCGACTTTTTTGTGGTTGGCAGGCGTATTTGTAATTGTTATATTAATATTGATTTTTTATTTTGCATTTTTTTAAAATTAAATTCTTAAATCTAATATAGTAATAAAAATGCGCGTTGGTTTCTATGATAGTCAGCTTTCTAGTAAATTATTAAAATTTGTGTCATGATTTTATGTGATAATGCAAAAATTCAAATACATTAATATAAAGAAGAAAATATCACGACAGATTAAAACGTTAAAAATTTCAGTTTTTCTTTGTTTCTTCTATAAATAAATGATATTGTTTTGTAATTGTTATGCTAATCATTAAAAATTCTTATAAAATTATTTTTCTAAGTTCAAACAATCAAAAAATAGATGTAATTATTTTTATACTTAAATTTAATAATAAATATATCGTCTACTGTTAATAAAAATGATGTTCAGTGTTTTAGGAAATAAAAATTTTCAAACTAAAATTTTTTTAAAATTGTAATTACTATTAAATTAAATGACATATATGCATTAAATCATTGCAATATATTTAAATATACATTAATTTAATTTTATCTGCTCTTAGGATTAAAAAATTTTGAATAAAGTAACTCATTATTTTATGAATTAATTATAAAATTAAGATGAGGTGAAGAGTGAAAGAAAGTGAGAGAAAAATGACATTAAAAGTAGCTAGATAATTTTTTAATTTTATTTAATAAACAAATTTTTTCTGAAAAATTATTTTTAAAAAATTGCATTTACAATTTTTTAAAAATTCTACATTTCAATATTTTTTTTCTCATTCTTTTTGCAATAATTTATTTGTTAAAAAAATTAAAAAAATTATTAAATATCTACTAAATTAAATGAAAATTAATTTAACAAATATTTTATAATTTTAAGAATTTTTTTAACAACTGAATTATGTCTAAGAAAGTGAGAAAAAAAATTGACATTTAAAAAATAAAAAAAAATCCAATTTTTTAAAAATAATTTTTCGGAGCAAATTTATTTATTAAAAAATTGTCAAGCAACTGCTAACTTTAATGTCATCTAAATTAATTATCATGAAAGAAAAACCCAGTTAAAATTAATGTTTCTTTCTCTCAGTGAATCTTTTATATAGTCTCTACCTCTACTCTACCACATATAATCACTTTCCACTTAGTAAATCAGTAGAGTCCGAGCTTCGAGCTCTGCTTGGCTTAGCTGCGCTATATCGTTTTAACACAGAGTAACATGCCTTTGTTCTACTTAATTTTTTTAACAATCAAATTCATATTTATAAACTAACGACTCATCAAAAGTGTGCAAAGTTCAATTATATTTAAACCTTTAATTTTAAAAGTGAATTAAAAATTTTTAAACCTATAATTAAATTATATATTTATATAATTTGCTAAAAAAATATTTAAAAAAAGACTACAATAAATTAAAGATAAAGATGACGAGATAAAGCAGTAATAGTAACAATGAGAATAATTTTGATTAATTGAAGCGAGGGCAATCTGAGTGACCCAAAGTGTTGTGTTAAACGAATTAATTAGTTTGTGCAGTGTTACTTTAAAAAAAAAAAAATAATTACTGTGTAACATTTATAAACACGTGCCTAAAACTTTTATTTTATTAAAAAAAAAAAGTTATTTACTCATCATTAAAATTTTTTAACTCGTTTGCTGGCGGTATAAATAAAGTACACATTTTATTAAGCATACAAGTGTGTCTATATCTATAATGTTGATTTACTACACGTACATATTAAACGTGTAGATGTGTCATAGCCGCTAGTAGTGAATTTGTGGTTAAAATACTTACACAAGGCGTGTGTGTACACAAAAAAAAATCAACTGGTATATATAGTCGTAATTAAATGTATGACCTTCGTTTAATGCTTAGATATATAATTGATACAAATTTATCAATAGCTAAAATATGTAAAAATATTTTTATTAATATAGAAGAGAATAATTTTTAAATAAAAGGAGAATGTAAAGTAGAACAATAGACAAAGGTAAATATTTATTATTAGGTTGTTAAACTAATGAATGTTTTTTTTTTTTAATTTAAAATATAAAAATTATTTTTAGACAAGTGAGATAAATAGATAATATTAAAGTTAGCCGACGTTTATAATTTTTTTATTTTTTTCCATTTATTGAATTGGAGTAAAAAAATATTTTAAAAATTACACTTAAAGTTTTTTAAGTTTCTTACAAATGACATTTTTTTCTTATTTGCTTGTAATAATTTTTTTAATTAATAAAATTCTAAAAATTTTTAAATGTCGGCTAACTTAATTTTCATGATAATTAGACATATTTTATTGAAATCTTATCAGTTACTCAAGGTTGCTAATAGTCTTTCCATGTTAAATATTTTTATTGCGTTTTATAAATAAAATTTCCCATATTGGAAGCAAAGATTCTGGAGAATATAAAACAAAAAAAAATTTTTAGTAACAGCTGAGCCAGACGCTCCAAGGAGATAAGGCTTATCATAAAAGCATTGAAAAACTACATTCCCACCAGGCTTGTTTTTAAGTTTTTTTTATCTAACTCCATTCGACAAGCTCAAGTTCTTTTAAAATAAATCCATAAAAATTGATAAAAATTAAGTTAGTCGACATTTAAAAATTTTTTTTATTGGAAAAATAAAAAAAAAAATTCATTCGTAAAAAACTTGAAAAACTGTAAGTGAAATTAAAAAAAAATATTTTTTATTTCTAATTTAATAAATGAAAAAATTAAAAAAAAAAAATTAAAAACGTCGGCTAATTTTAGTATTATACACTGAGAAAAAAAATACTTCTAATAAGAAAATTTTCTTGATATATTGTTTTTAAGATTTTTTTATTTAGCTCCATTCGACAGACTCAAATTCTTTTAAAATAAATCTATAAAAATTAATGAAAATTAAGTTAGCCGACAATTAAAAATTAAAAAAATTTTTTTTATCAAAAAAATTGTTACAAAAAAATTTCATTCGTAAAAAACTTGAAAAACTATAAGTGAAATTTAAAAAAAAATATTTTTTATTTCTAATTTAATAAATGAAAAAATTAAAAACGTCGGCTAACTTTAGTATTATACACTAAGAAAAAAAATACTTTTATTAAGAAAATTTTCTTGATATATTGTTTTTAAGATTTTTTTATTTAGCTCCATTCGACAGACTCAAATTCTTTTAAAATAAATCTATAAAAATTAATGAACATTGAGTTAGCTGATATTTTAAAATTAAAAAAAATTTTTTTATCAAAAAAATTGTTACAAAAAAATTTCATTCGTAAAAAACTTGAAAAACTATAAGTGAAATTTAAAAAAAAATATTTTTTATTTCTAATTTAATAAATGAAAAAATTAAAACCTCGGTTAACTTTAATATTATACGCTTAAAAATACTTTTCCTCACTCAGGCGGAAAGTGGCAACTTTCGGCCCCGCTGCGCTAAACGAAATTGCCGCTTTCCGCCTCTGTCGGACAGAAAAATAGTATACAAATCCTATGGCAGTGAAAATAATAAATATCTCAGATCACATATATGTCGACCTCGGCTTCGCCCCTCGGGCAACATATATGTGTTCTGGAGACATTTCTCATTTTCTTGCCACAGGTGTAATATACTATTTTCTGCCCTCAGGCGGAAAGTGGCAACTTTCGGCCCGCTGCGCTAAACGAAATTGCCGCTTTCCGCCTCTGTCGGACAGAAAAAATAGTATACAAACCTATGGCAGGAATAGTATATTACACACGTGTGGCAAGAAAATGAAAATGTCTCAGAACACATATATGTTGCCCGAGGCGAAGCCGAGGTCGACATATGTGATCTGAGATATTTATTATTTTCCTGCCATAGGTTTGTATACTATTTTTCTGTCCGACAGAGGCGGAAAGCGGCAATTTCGTTTAGCGCAGCGGGCCGAAAGTTGCCACTTTCCGCCTGGAGGGCAGAAAAATTTTTTTCGGCTTCGCCTCGGGCAACATATATGTGTTCTGAGACATTTCTCATTTTCTTGCCACAGGTGTGTAATATACTATTATTAAAAAAATTTTCTTGATATATTGTTTTTGTTTTTTTTTTTTATCTAACTCCATTCGACAAACTCAAGTTCTTTTAAAATAAATCCATAAAAATTAATGAAAATTAAGTGAGCTGACATTTTTAAATTAAAAAAATTTTTTTTATTAAAAAAATTGTTAAAAATAATTTAATTAGTAAAAAACTTAAAAAACTGTAAGTGAAATTTTTAAAAAATATTTTTTAGTTCTAATTTAATAAATGAAGAATTAAAAAAAATTAAAAACGTCGGCTAACTTTAGTATTTTTTTTGTAATAATTTTTTCAATAAAAAAAAATTATAAAAATTTTTAGATGTCAGCTAACTTAATTTTCAAGAATATATATTCTTAACTCAAAAACTTGTTAAATTAAATGAAATAATTTTTACATAATTTAAATAAAGCTATTCTTTTGTTTATCTACTATCCAAAGTATTAATAATTAATAATAGAATATTTGATTATCATTAAATTTGTTGAACCAAGAAATTGTTAATTGAGTAAAAATATTTTTTTTTCTAAGTGTAAAAATTAAATAAAATTTTTTTTACTAATAATTTTATAGATTAAATAAAATTGTAAGTTGTGATTTTCTACCGAGTCTTTGCAAATTATAAAATACAAATAATAGAGTTGAGATAAACAAGTTGAATCGTGTGAGAATATATAATGAGTTAAGTGGTGAGACAAAAATAAAGATAAATGTTAATGGGTTTTTCAGATGCATTTCCTGAGTTTGAGTATTTGTATTTATGGATACGTTGCATTTACAAGTGCAAGAACTGAAGAAGATCAAGCATCATCACCTGCAGCCAACACTGAGATGAGACTCGGGATTCCGCCGCCTGAGAGATGTTTTTATCAAGATGCCTCCGAGTGCCCTAAGATTGAAAATCCTGATGATTGTCCCTGTAAAAGAATTCCAATACTTTCATCCAGTAATAATGAGGAATACGCTGTGTTTTGTTGTGATTTACATATCAAAACCTTTGAAACTGGTCTTGCTTGTAGCAGTAAATATTTAAATATTTATTATTGTTATCAATTTATTTAATTATGTGTGTGTTAAATTAATTATAATTATCTTTATAGATTTCCCGGTTAATGTATCATATATTCATATAAGAAATGGTACTTTAGAAGCCTTAAATGTTAGTGAGGTCAGATGGAGACGACTCAAATCACTAGCCATCACAGACGGTAAAATAAATCGTATCAAAGGTCAATTTCTTATGATGACACCGACTCACTGCTTAAATCTATCAAATAATGCTCTTACGGAGATCGAAAATAATTCCTTTACAAGATTATCTCAATTAACAAGTTTAGATTTGTCTTATAATAATATGACACATCTGCCGGCATTAAATATTATGAATGGTCGAGAATTTTGGCTTGATATCTCTGGTAATAATTAAATTTAATTATTTTAAATGGAACTAACATTTAAAAATAAATTTTTTTATACTTTGTAATATTATCTTTAATTATTATTGCTTTATTTAAGGAACTAATACTCTTTGGTGTCATGATGTCTCCCAGTACATAAACAAGACAGGAGATAAACAGATTATTTTTAATCGTGAAAATGAGACAGTTTGCTCAGCTAGTAAAACTTGGAGATGGTTCAATACTACTGAGCAAGTTCCATTGGAACAAGTTAGACTATTAAGTTTGGTAATTTTTTTTTTTTTTTTTTATCATAAAAATACAATTGTAGTCATTTTAAGTATAAAAATATTATAGCTTAAATTTATTATAATTATTAGCTTCAAAC